>NC_134401.1:107688488-108054991 GCF_050003625.1 Haematobia irritans | reverse complement strand
GCTTCCATATATATTTTTCGCCCGATATGGACTTATATGGCCCAGAAGCCTGAGTTTTGGCCCAATTTGGTTGAAATTTTGCACAGGGAGTAGATTTAGCATTCTAGATATGCGTGCCAAATTTGGTTGAAATCGGTTAAGATTTAGATATAGTTCCCATATATATGTTTTTCTGATTTCGACAAAAATGGTCAAAATACCAACATTTTCCTTGTAAAATCGCCACTGCTTAGTCGAAAAGTTGTAAGACTCACTCTAATTTTCCTAAACTTGTAATACATATATATCGAGCGATAAATCATAAATAAACTTTTGCGAAGTTTCCTTAAAATTGCTTCAGATTTAAATGGTTCCCATATTTTTATACCCTGCTCCACACTGTGGAACAGGGTATTATAAGTTAGTGCATATGTTTGCAACACCCAGAAGGAGACGAGATAGACACATGGTGTCTTTGGCAAAAATGCTCAGGGTGGGTTCCTGAGTCGATATAGCGATGTCCGTCTGTCCGTCTGTCCGTCTGTCCGTCTGTCCGTGAACGCATTTTTGTAATCAAAGTCTAGGTCGCAGTTTTACTGCAATCGACTTCAAATTTGGCACAAGTATGTGTTTTGGCTCAGAATAGATCCCTATTGATTTTGGAAGAAATCGGTTCAGATTTAGATATAGCTCCCATATATATATTTCGCCCGATATGGACTTATATGGCCCCAGAAGCCAGATTTTTACCCTAATTTACTTAAAATTTTGCACAAGAAGAACAATTAGTACTATAGTCAAGTGTGCTAAATTTTATTGAAATCGGTTCAGATTTAGATATAGCTCCCATATATATCTTTCGCCCGATATGGACTAATATGGTCCTAAAAGCTAAAGTTTTTACCCAATTTGGTTGAAATTTTGCACAGGGAGTAGATTTAGCATTCTAGCTATGCGTGCCAAATTTCATTGAAATCGGTTCAGATTTATATATAGCTCCCATATATAGCTTTCGCCCGATTTACACTCATATGACCACAGAGGCCAATTTTTTGCTCCGATTTAGTTGAAATTTTGCACAAGGAGTAGATTTAGCATTGTAGCTATGTGTGCAAAATTTGGTTGAAATCGGTTCAGATTTAGATATAGCTTCCATATATATCTTTCGCCCGATATGCACTTATATGGACCCAGAAGACAGAGTTTTATCCCGATTAGCTTGAAATTTTGCACAAGGAGCACAATTGGTAGTATAGTCATGTGTGCCAAATTTTATTGAAATCGGTTCAGATTTAGATATAGCTTCCATATATATTTTTCGCCCGATATGGACTTATATGGCCCAGAAGCCTGAGTTTTGGCCCAATTTGGTTGAAATTTTGCACAGGGAGTAGATTTAGCATTCTAGATATGCGTGCCAAATTTGGTTGAAATCGGTTAAGATTTAGATATAGTTCCCATATATATGTTTTTCTGATTTCGACAAAAATGGTCAAAATACCAACATTTTCCTTGTAAAATCGCCACTGCTTAGTCGAAAAGTTGTAAGACTCACTCTAATTTTCCTAAACTTGTAATACATATATATCGAGCGATAAATCATAAATAAACTTTTGCGAAGTTTCCTTAAAATTGCTTCAGATTTAAATGGTTCCCATATTTTTTTTTACTAAAATTGTGTTCCACCCTAGTGCATTAGCCAACATAAATTTTGAGTCTATAGATTTTGTAAAAGTCTATCAAATTCTGTCCAAATCAAGTGATATTTAAATGTATGTATTTGGGCGAACCTTTATATAGCACCCAACACATTTGACGGATGTGATATGGTATCGAAAATTTAGATCTACAAAGTGGTGCAGGGTATAATATAGTCGGCACCGCCCGACTTTAGACTTTCTTACTTGTTTTTTACTAAAATTGTGTTCCACCCTAGTGCATTAGCCAACATAAATTTTGAGTCTATAGATTTTGTAAAAGTCTATCAAATTCTGTCCAAATCAAGTGATATTTAAATGTATGTATTTGGGGCGAACCTTTATATAGCACCCAACACATTTGACGGATGTGATATGGTATCGAAAATTTAGATCTACAAAGTGGTGCAGGGTATAATATAGTCGGCACCGCCCGACTTTAGACTTTCTTACTTGTTTTAAATTAATTTTATACCCACCACCATAGGATGGGAGGTATATTAACTTTGTCATTCCATTTGTAACACATCGAAATATTGCTCTAAGACCCCATAAAGTATATATATTCTGGGTCGTGGTGAAATTCTGAGTCGATCTGAGCATGTCCGTCCGTCCGTCTGTTGAAATCACGCTAACTTCCGAACGAAACAAGCTATCGACTTGAAACTTGGCACAAGTAGTTGTTATTGATGTAGGTCGGATGGTATTGCAAATGGGCCATATCGGTCCACTTTTACGTATAGCCCCCATATAAACGGACCCCAAAATTTGGCTTGCGAGGCCTCTAAGCAAATTTCATCCGATCCGACTGAATTTTGGTACATGGTGTTAGTATATGGTCTCTAACAACCACGCAAAAATTGGTCCACATCGGTCCATAATTATATATAGCCCCCATATAAACCGACCCCCGATTTGGCTTGCGAGGCCTCTAAGAGAAGCAAATTTCATCCGATCCGGCTGAATTTTGGTACATGGTGTTAGTATATGGTCTCTAACAACCACGCAAAAATTGGTCCACATCGGTCTATAATTATATATAGCCCCCATATAAATAAACCGATCCCCAGATTTGACCTCCAGAGCCTCGTGGAACAGCAAAATTTAACCAATTCGATTGAAATTTGGTACGTAGTGTTAATATATGGTCTCTAACAACCATGCAAAAATTGGTCCACATCGGTCCATAATTATATATAGCCCCCACATAAACCGATCCCCAGATTTGACCTTCGGAGCCGCTTGGAAGAGCAAAATTCATCCGATTCGGTTGAAATTTGGTACGTGATGTTAGTATATGGTATTTAACAACCATGCCAAAAGTGGTCAATATCAGTCCATAATCATATATAGCGCCCATATAAACCGATCCCGAGATTTGGTTTTGGAGCCACTTGGAGGAGCAAATTTCATCCGAGTCGCTTGAAATTTGGTACATTGTGCTAGTATATAGTCGTTAACAACCATGCCTAACTAGGTCCTTATCGGTCTATAGTTATATATGGCCCTCAGATAAATCGATCCACAATCACACAAAAAATGGTCCATATCAAGTTCATAATTGTATATAGCCCCCATATAAGCGACCCCCATATTTCAATTCTGGCTCTCTACGTACAAAAAGTCCATATCGATTCGTAATTATTTGTAGACTTAACTATACATAACTTTTTTGTCTAATATATACCATGTATGGACTAAATCACAATTTAGAAAACGATGTTAAGAAGTTTTAAGATACCACATCCCAAGTAATTCGATTGTGGATGATAGTCTTTCGTAGAAGTTTCTACGCAATCCATGGTGGTGGGTACATAGATTCGGCCTGGCCGAACTTGCGGCCTTATATACTTGTTTTCCTTTAATGGTTGTTTGTTTTATTTTTATACTATGTTTTTTATGAATATTGATCAATAAGATATAATAATATTTTCTAATGTATTTTTTTTTTTTTTTTTTTTTTTAATATGTGGAATTACGGAATTTGAAGAAAAAAATCGGATTTTAATTTAAAATTTTGGGTATATAAATACAGATTAAATATTTATTAGTTTTTATTTTTTAAGAACATTTTTTTTTCTAAAAGCACATTAAATATACTCTAATTTTCAATTGCATTTCCTAATTTATCGTTTTTCTTTGAAAAGTTACAGCGAAAATTGTGATATAAGACCACTTTTTCCAAAATACAAAAAAGGCCATAAAAGATTAAAACAACAATTTTTTAAAATTTTGTTGTTGTTTCTAGTTATGCCTTTTTATGTATTTATGAATATCCATCAATAAAAAATAACAATATTTTAAAATTACGGCTTTCCTGAATTAATCGCCACATTGCCTACCACTCAACCCACTGTGCGTCGTGGTAATACAAATTTATTTTCTAGGTTATATACATTGCATTTTCATGTTTTAAGATAATAAAGTACTTAGAACCATTTTTGTTTTGTAAAATTTGTTTAAATTTAGAGAAAAATATTGTAGGGAAAATTGTTTGGGAATGTATGGGAAAGTAGGGAACTTTTTTGTCCTTGTAGGGTAAACCGAATATTTGCCCTGGCAACACTGACTATGAGCTATAGTCAGATTGAGACAAAGCACCCATAAACATGTACCCCTTAATTTTCTTAAATATGCAAATGCGGTTTATCTCCCAGACCTATATCAATGTTACCCCACAAATGCTTATGATTACTATGTTACTTCAGTAAGTGTGGTTTCGATATCTAGAGGAATTTTAGGACCAGAAATAGGTGTGCTGAAAATCGGTCCATTTTTTGGTATAGCCCCCATATAGGCCGATCTCCCGATTTGGGGCTTTTAGAAACCGTAGTTTGTATTCGATTTTCCTAAAATTGGAAATCTAAATGTATTGTATGACCACAAATAGGTGTGCAGAATGTGGCGTGCCTCGGTCCATGTTTCGGCGTAGCCACCATTTAGGCCGATCTCCCAAATTTATTTCTTGGGCTTCTATAATCCGTAGTTTTTATCCAATTTGCCAGAAATTAGAAATTTAGAGGTATTTAGGAACATAAAGAAGTGTGTCAAAAATGATCCGTATCGGTCCATGTTTTGGTATAGCTCTCTTATAGACTGATCTCTTCATTTTACTTCTTGGGCTTCTAGATTTCGTAGTTTTTACCCAATTAGTCTGAAGTTGGAATTCTAAAGGTATTTAAGGAACATTAAGAGGTGTGTCGATAATTGTGAGTATTGGTCCATGGTTTGGTATAGGCCCCATATAGACCTAATTCCCGAATTTATTTCTTGGGATGCTAGAATCTGTAGTTTTTATCCACTTTGCCTGAAAATGTAAATATACTGGTATTTTAGACCCTCGCAAATTTGCATCGCATTTATTTTACCGGTCCATTATGTAAGACATTGATCGATCGACCGATTTCACTTCTTGAGGGTATAGCAGGAGCACTGACAATAAAATTGATTGAAACTAATAGTAAAATTTCTAGATTTTACTCCTCGTTATCATTTAAATAATGGTGATAAAAATCTACAGATTTAAGATTTCAAATCAAGGCTTTATTTTATTATTTACACGATATGTTTATAATTTCTCTAAAACTCAAAGAAAATTGGTTCTTATAAATCTAGAATCTGATCTAGTCTTCATAGGTAGAATCTTTAAATTTATTTTCGTGCATGCTAGTTAAACTGATGTGCTTGGGAGAATATCTTTCATCAAATCCCCTGAAATTCTATATATTATTAAGTAGCCCGCTACGACGAAGTGTTTTCAAAGTAAAATTTTAAAGGGTGATTCTTTTGAGGTTAGGATTTTCATGCATTAGTATTTGACAGATCACGTGGGATTTCAGACATGGTGTCAAAGAGAAAGATGCTCAGTATGCTTTGACATTTCATCATGAATAGACTTACTAACGAGCCACAACGTCGAATTTTCAGTGAATGGGCCCTAGAAAAGTTGGCAGAAAATCCGCTTTTTTATCGACAAATTTTGTTCAGCGATGAGGCTCATTTCTGGTTGAATGGCTACGTAAATAAGCAAAATTGCCGCATTTGGAGTGAAGAGCAACCAGAAGCCGTTCAAGAACTGCCCATGCATCCCGAAAAATGCACTGTTTGGTGTGGTTTGTACGCTGGTGGAATCATTGGACCGTATTTTTTCAAAGATGCTGTTGGACGCAACGTTACGGTGAATGGTGATCGCTATCGTTCGATGCTAACAAACTTTTTGTTGCCAAAAATGGAAGAACTGAACTTGGTTGACATGTGGTTTCAACAAGATGGCGCTACATGCCACACAGCTCGCGATTCTATGGCCATTTTGAGGGAAAACTTCGGAGAACAATTCATCTCAAGAAATGGACCGGTAAGTTGGCCACCAAGATCATGCGATTTGACGCCTTTAGACTATTTTTTGTGGGGCTACGTCAAGTCTAAAGTCTACAGAAATAAGCCAGCAACTATTCCAGCTTTGGAAGACAACATTTCCGAAGAAATTCGGGCTATTCCGGCCGAAATGCTCGAAAAAGTTGCCCAAAATTGGACTTTCCGAATGGACCACCTAAGACGCAGCCGCGGTCAACATTTAAATGAAATTATCTTCAAAAAGTAAATGTCATGGACCAATCTAACGTTTCAAATAAAGAACCGATGAGATTTTGCAAATTTTATGCGTTTTTTTTTTTTTTTAAAGTTATCAAGCTCTTAACAAATCACCCTTTATATTTGATTCATGGTGGTGAGTATTTAAGATTCGGACCGGCCGAACTTACTACTTTATATACTTCTTTATTTTTTCAAAACGAGGATTTTAATTTTTTTCTTTCGATTTTCTTTTGTTTTCAAAACTTAGAAAAGTAGGATTTTCGTATTTTCTATTTGAAAATTGTAGAAATTTTGAATTTTCAAGTTTTCCACTTCCCTTAAATTTGGAAAAGTTTACTATTAGAATATTTGACTTATTCAAAATTTAGAAAAAATTAACTTATTTACTTTTTAAAAATTTGTAGCTGCAGTTAAAACTGCTATAAATATATTACAATAAAATTACATTTGTAGTCACCTACATGTGAATAAGGCATTAAAATAATTGTCAAAATAAATGACATCGTTTATAGATACACTACTTATTCAAGTTATTCATTAAAAGTCGATTAGTAGATTTTGACCAACACCAAAACTCAATTAGTCGATTTTCAGAAGTATCGAAAATCGATTAGTGGCATGTGAGGGCAATAAAACATGGACTTTGACTTTTCGAATTTTTTGACAAATAATCGAAAAAAAAAACAAGTATATAAGGCCGCAAGTTCGGCCAGGCCGAATCTTATGTACCCACCACCATGGATTGCGTAGAAACTTCTACGAAAGACAATCATCCACAATCGAATTACTTGGGATGTGGTATCTTAAAACTTCTTAACATCGTTTTCTAAATTGTGATTTAGTCCATACATGGAATATATTTGACAAAAAAGTTATGTATAGTTAAGTCTACAAATAATTACGAATCGATATGGACTTTTTGTACGTAGAGAGCCAGAATTGAAATATGGGGGTCGCTTATATGGGGGCTATATACAATTATGAACTTGATATGGACCATTTTTTGTGTGATTGGGGATCGATTTATCTGAGGGCCATATATAACTATAGACCGATAAGGACCTAGTTAGGCATGGTTGTTAACGACTATATACTAGCACAATGTACCAAATTTCAACTCACTCGGATTAAATTTGCTCCTCCAAGAGGTTCCAAAACCAAATCTCGGGATCGGTTTATATGGGGCTATGCACGATTATGGACTGATATGGACCATTTTTGGCATGGTTGTTAAATATCATATACTACCACCACGTACCAAATTTCAAGCAGATCGGATGAATTTTGCTTCTCCAAAAGGCACCGGAGGTCAAATCTGGGGATCGGTTTATATGGGAGCTATATATAATTATGAACTGATATGAACCAATTCCTGCATGGTTGTTGGATACCATATACCAACATCACGTACCAAATTCCAACCGAATGGGAAAAATTTTGCCCTTCCAAGGGGCTCTGGGGGTCAAATCTGGGGATCGGCTTATATGGGGCCTATATATAATTATGGACCGATATCGACCAATTTTTGCATGGGGGTTTGAGGACATATATTAACACCACGTACCAAATTTCAACTGAATCAGATGAATTTTGGTCTTCCAAGGGGTTCCGGAGGTCAAATCTGGTGATCGGTTTATATGGGGGCTATATAATTATGAACCGATGTGGACCAATTTTTGCATGGTTGTTAGAGACCATATACTAACATCACGTACTAAATTTCAGCCGGATCGGATGAAATTTGCTTCTCTTAAAGGCCTCGCAAGCCAAATCGGGGGATCGGTTTATATGGGGGCTATATATAATTATGGACCGATGTGGACCAATTTTTGCATGGTTGTTAGAGACCATATACTAACACCATGTACCAGGTTCCAAAACCAAATCTCGGGATCGGTTTATATGGGGCTATGCACGATTATGGACTGATATGGACCATTTTTGGCATGGTTGTTAAATATCATATACTACCACCACGTACCAAATTTCAAGCAGATCGGATGAATTTTGCTTCTCCAAAAGGCACCGGAGGTCAAATCTGGGGATCGGTTTATATGGGAGCTATATATAATTATGGACTGATATGAACCAATTCCTGCATGGTTGTTGGATACCATATACCAACATCACGTACCAAATTCCAACCGAATGGGAAGAATTTTGCCCTTCCAAGGGGCTCTGGGTGTCAAATCTGGGGATCGGTTTATATGGGGCCTATATATAATTATGGACCGATATCGACCAATTTTTGCATGGGAGTTTGAGGCCATATATTAACACCACGTATCAAATTTCAACTGAATCAGATGAATTTTGGTCTTCCAAGGGGTTCCGGAGGTCAAATCTGGTGATCGGTTTATATGGGGGCTATATAATTATGAACCGATGTGGACCAATTTTTGCATGGCTGTTAGAGACCATATACTAACATCACGTACCAAATTTCAGCCGGATCGGATGAAATTTGCTTCTCTTAGAGGCCTCGCAAGCCAAATCGGAGGATCGGTTTATATGGGGGCTATATATAATTATGGACCGATGTGGACCAATTTTAGCATGGTTGTTAGAGACCATATACTAACACCATGTACCAAATTTCAGCCGGAGCGGATGAAATTTGCTTCTCTTAGGGGCCTCGCAACCCAAATCGGGGGATCGGTTTATATGGGGGCTATATATAATTATGGACCGATGTGGACCAATTTTTGCATGGTTGTTAGAGACCATATACTAACACCATGTACCAAAATTCAGCCGGATCGGATGAAATTTGCTCCTCTTAGAGGCCTCGCAAGCCAAATTTTGGGGTCCGTTTATATGGGGGCTATACGTAAAAGTGGACCGATATGGCCCATTTGCAATACCATCCGACCTACATCAATAACAACTACTTGTGCCAAGTTTCAAGTCGATAGCTTGTTTCGTTCGGAAGTTAGCGTGATTTCAACAGACGGACGGACGGACGGACGGACATGCTCAGATCGACTCAGAATTTCACCAGGACCCAGAATATATATACTTTATGGGGTCTTAGAGCAATATTTCGATGTGCTACAAACGGAATGACAAAGTTAATATACCCCCCATCCTATGGTGGTGGGTATAAAAATGTTTCTTGGCATTTCGATTTTTTTTTTCTAAATATGGGACAAGTCTACATTTCGATATTTTGATTTATTCAATATTTATATAAGTCATCTTCAAGAGCTTTGGGTTTTGTTTTTTAATTTTGAAAAGTCGATCTTTTCCTTCAATTGTTCGTCGGCATGTCATGTTATACTCTGACAGCGTAAAATTTCCACATCGTCGTTCAGCACAACTTTAATCCTCATAAAAGTGTATGGAATTAGCCTTTTTAGCACATATTTGCTGCAACCAGACACTTTCGCATTAAGAAAATAAGTTGTGGCTGACAAAAGTTCCCTTGTACATCAGATTGTCTGAGATATGAATCCCATCAAATGATGCACGTATAATGATTTGTTAAGCTTTCTTTATTGTTCAGTGTGAAAATCAGGATTTCTGTTTTTTTTTGTTTCTTTCCTCGTTTTTGTTTTGAGTGTGGTATAAAAGAAAAAATTCCACGACCATCACTCGAGGGCATATACTGCATTGAGGGAGTTTGTTATGATGCTCAAATGAACTGTTGAAAATGTTTTCGAATGGAGCAGCAACAGTGAGTGATAGAGATACTTGCAGATGGATGCCATGGTAACTATGGCCAAACACAAGTTGACAAAATACCAAAATGTTGAAAATGTTTGGAAAAATCTGGCTTTTATTTCTCAAGAAGGAAATCTCACAAAATTATAAATATACAGGATAACTGATATCTATTGCAACTAATTTTAGTTTATTATGATTTTTAAATAACAGGTTGGCTGATAAGTCCCCGGTCTGACACATAGATGGCGTCGCTAGTATTAAATGCATATTATTTTTATACCCTCCATCATAGGATGGGGGTATATTAACTTTGTCATTCCGTTTGTAACACATCGAAATATTGCTCTAAGACCCCATAAAGTATATATATTCTGGGTCGTGGTGAAATTCTGAGTCGATCTAAGCATGTCCGTCCGTCCGTCCGTCTGTTGAAATCACGCTAACTTCCGAACGAAACAAGCTATCGACTTGAAACTTGGCACAAGTAGTTATTATCGATGTAGGTCGGATGGTATTGAAAATGGGCCATATCGGTCCACTTTTACGTATAGCCCCCATATAAAGGGACCCTCAGATTTGGCTTGTGGAGCCTCTAACAGAAGCATATTTCATCCGATCCGGCTGAAATTTGGTACATGGTGTTGGTATATGGTCTCTAACAACCATGCAAAAATTGGTCCACATCGGTCCATAATTATATATAGCCCCCATATAAACCGATCCCCAGATTTGGCTTGTGGAGCCCCTAAGAGAAGCATATTTTATCCAATCCGGCTGAAATTTGATACATGGTGTTGGTATATGGTCTCTAACAACCATGCAAAAATTGGTCCACATCGGTCCATAATTATATATAACCCCCATATAAACCGATCCCCAGATTTGGCTTGTGGAGCCTCTAAGAGAAGCATATTTTATCCAATCCGGCTGAAATTTGGTACATGGTGTTGGTATATGGTCTCTAACAATCATGCAAAAATTGGTCCACATCGGTCCATAATTATATATAACCCCCATATAAACCGATCCCCAGATTTGCCTTGCGGAGCCTCAAAGAGAAGCAAATTTCATCCGATCCGGCTGAAATTTGGTACATGATGTTGGTATATGGTCTCTAACAACCATGCAAAAATTGGTCCACATCGGTTCATAATTATATATAGCCCCCATATAAACCGATCCCCAGATTTGGCTTGCGAAGTCTCCAAGAGAAGCAAATTTCATCCAAGCCGGTTGTAATTTGGAACAAGGTGTTAGTATATGATCTTTAACAACCGTGCCAGAATTGGTCCATATCGGTCCATAATTATATATAGCCCCCATATAAAACGTTCTCCAGATTTGACCTCCGGAGCCTCTTGGAGGAGCAAAATTCATCCGATCCGGTTCAAATTAGGCACGTGGTGTTAGTATATGGTCGCTAACAACCATACCAAAATTGGTCCAATCACACAAAAATTGGTCCATATCGGTTCATAATCATGGTTGCCACTAGAGCCAAAAATAATTTACCAAAATTTTATTTCTATAGAAAATTTTGTCAAAATTTTATTTCTATAGAAAATGTTGTCAAAATTTTATTTCTAAAGAAAATTTTGTTAAAATTTTATTCGGTTCATAATAAAATTTTCATCATTTTCAAAATTTTATTTCTATAGAAAATTTTGTCAAAATTTTATTTCTATAGAAAATTTTGTTCAAATTTTATTCGGTTCATAATCATGGTTGCCACTCGAGCCACAAATAATCTACCAAGATTTTATTTCTAAAGAAAATGTTGTCAAAAGTTTATTTCTATAGAAAATTTTGTTAAAATTTTATTTCTGTAGAAATTTTTGTCAAAATTTTATTTCTGTAGAAAATTTTGTCAAAATTTGATGTCTACTTTGTCAAACTGAATTATATACGTATTGGATCGATCTTTTTTGATTTAATATATACCACGTATGGACTTACATACAATTTAGAAGATGGTGGTAGGAGGTGTTAAGATACCTTGCCATCGGCAAGCGTTACCGCAACTTAAGTAATTCGATTGTGGATGGCAGTGTTTAGAAGAAGTTTCTACGCAATCCATGATGGAGGATACATAAGCTTCGGCCTGGCCGAACTTACGGCCGTATATACTTGTTATATAGTACGAACCTTCAAATGATTCGTGTCAAAATTTGAGAAAGAGCGTCTTTTGTGAAGCAACTTTTTTTATTGTGAAAAAAATGGAAAAAAAGGAATTTCGTGTTTTGATAAAATACTGTTTTCTGAAGGGAAAAAATACGGTGGAAGCAAAAACTTGGCTTGATAATGAGTTTCCGGACTCTGCCCCAGGGAAATCAACAATAATTGATTGGTATGCAAAATTCAAGCGTGTTGAAATGAGCACGGAGGACGATGAACGCAGTGGACGCCCGAAAGAGGTGGTTACCGACGTAAACATCAAAAAAATCCACAAAATTATTTTGAATGACCGGAAAATGAAGTTGATCGAGATAGCAGAGGCCTTAAAGATAAAGGGTGATACGGTCAAAATTTGGTCAAGGGAAAACGCGTGTAAATCGGTGAAATCGTTTATTTAAAAAATCAAATTAAATTTTTTTTTCAAGTTCAATTAGTATAAAATTCAGGAAAAATATTCAGTTAGGCTTTCGCTTTTCCAAATCCGAATTGCCGGGCCTCACGCTTGACACCTGGCATCAGATTTTGTACAGCCACCTTGTCCACCTTCTTCGCCGCAGAAAGACAGTTTGCCTTGAACTGCTGCTCGTCCTTAGCAGTTTTTTTGGTCTTCTTTAGGTTCCGCTTGACAATAGACCAGTATTTCTCAATTGGGCGGAGCTCTGGCGTGTTGGGAGGGTTCTTGTCCTTGGGAACCACCTGCACGTTGTTGGCGGCGTACCACTCCATGGCCTTTTTACCGTAATGGCAAGATGCCAAATCCGGTCAAAACAGTACGGAACAACCGTGTTTCTTCAGGAAAGGCAGCAGATGTTTATTCAAACACTCTTTCACGTAAATTTCTTGGTTGACAGTCCCGGAAGCTATGAAAATGCTGCTTTTCAAGCCACAGGTACAGATGGCTTGCCAAACCAGATATTTCTTTACGAACTTTGACAGTTTTATGTGCTTGAAAATATCGCGATTTGGAGTCACTACCTTTTTGTAAGTCGATAGTCCGGCTCGATGCACGGTTGTATACGATACACCCAGCTTATTTGCGGCATCTCGGAGAGAGAGGTTAGGGTTTCGCTTGAAACTACCGGCAACTCTCTTTGTCGTCCCAGCGGCTTCCGGTTTTCGATTTTCCCCCGATCCAGACTTCCTGGCTGTCGACAAACGTTCCCCAAACACTTTAATTACATTTGTAACGGTTGATTTTGCAACTTTTAGCGATTTTGCCAGCTTTGCGTGCGAGTAGCTCGGATTTTCGCGATGCGCGAGCAAAATTTTGATACGCTGCTCTTCTTGCTTGGACGGCATTTTGACAACTGAAGAGTGAATTCTAAAATCAAAATAGAAGCAACATTCTACACACACACACACCTTTAAAATGAGGGGTGTTCAGGTTTTTTAAATGCAAAATTGAAAGAAATACGCCAATTTTATATTGACCAAATTTTGACCGTATCACCCTTTATCAAAGGAACGTATTGGTCATATCATTCATCAATATTTGGATATGCGGAAGCTCCGTGCAAAGTAGGTGCCGCGCGAGCTCACATTTGACCAAAAACAATAACGTGTTGATGATTCTGAGCGTTGTTTGCAGCTGTTAACTCGTAATACACCCGAGTTTTTCCATCGATATGTGACAATGAATGAAACATGGCTCCATCACTACACTCCTGAGTCCAATCGATAGTCGGCTGAGTGGACAGCGACCGGTGAACCGTCTCCGAAGCGTGGAAAGACTCAAAAGTCCGCTGGCAAAGTAATGCCCTCTGTTTTTTGGGATGCGCATGGAATAATTTTTATCGATTATCTTGAGAAGGGAAAAACCATCAACAGGGACTATTATATGACGTTATCGGAGCGTTTGAAGGTCGAAATCACGGCAAAACGGCCCCATATGAAGAAGAAAAAAGTGTTGTTCCACCAAGACAACGCACCGTGCCACAAGTCATTGGGAACGATGGCAAAAATTCATGAATTGGGCTTCGAATTGCTTCCCCATCCACCGTATTCTCCAGATCTGGCCCCCAGCGACTTTTTCTTGTTCTCAGACCTCAAAAGGATGCTCGCAGGGAAGACATTTGGCTGCAATGAAGAGGTGATCGCCGAAACTGAGGCATATTTTGAGGCAAAACCGAAGAAGTACTACCAAAATGGTATCAACAAATTGGAAGGTCCTTATAATCGTTGTATCGCTCTTGAAGGGAACTATGTTGAATAATAAAAACGAATTTTGACAAAAAATGTGTTTTTCTTTGTTAGACCGGGGACTTATCAGCCAATCTGTTATATGAGGGCTATATGTAAAAGTGGTCCATTTGCAATACCATCTGACCTACATCAATAACAAATACTTGTGCAAAGTTTCAAGTCGATAGCATATTTCGTTCGGAAGTTAGCGTTATTTCAACAGACGGACGGACGAGCGGACGGACGTGGCTAAATCGACTCAGAATTTCACCACGACCCACAATATATACATATACTTGTACTATGACTAACTTCAACAATTTGCATCTCTTCGTTTACGTTTACCAACAATTTTGACAATGGCCTCGTTCAAATGGCCTCGTTGAAAATGGCCTCGTTCAAATGGCTTCAAAGACGACATTGTTAATTTGGAAGCAACATGCATGTGCCATAATCACCCTGATAAGAGCAGACGGCTAAGGATATTTTTGTTTTTGCCATTGAACACTCGAAATGCTTGAGAAAATTTCATTGAACTAGCCGCCGTGGGTCCATAGCTATGCAATTACGAGTACAAAAGACTCCAAGGACATAGGACTGGCCCTGAAACCACATTAGAGATAGTGGCGTATCCTTTAATCTTCGATAGCCGAAAATAATGAATGCGTTCTAAAGCTTAGTGAAAATATTCTTACGTGAACGGTAAGGAATACTGGGGGCATCATATGAAAGTGGGCATGTGTAGTTGCTCTGCTACACGCAAAAAAAAGAAACATAAAACGTTTGGAAAATGGTTGTGGCAAACCTTGTTTTTTCTAAATAAAACTATTATTACTCTTACGGCCATTTTCATGTAGCTCCGTTAGACTTTAACTCCCAGTTAACAGAAAGTAAAATGAAAATATCTTATCTCCGGTTAACTTTAACTGAAATTTTTTTAGCAGTTAAGTTCCTAACTGGCATTTTGACTATATTAGCAAGATGGCTGATTTGTCCATAGTACGGTTTATAAGTTCGTTAGCTAACGTAGCACTAACGGAGCTTCATGAAAATGGGGGTTAATGGCAAACGTTATACTTTTCATGTCAACAAATGGGTTTATGCCAGGGTTGATAAAGTTGACACTTTTGTACTTTTTTTAATACATTTCGACTGTCAAAAGCACCCTGGCACGACCGCGTGTCATTTGGTACTTTTTCATCACAACTACTCTATATAGAGTTAATCTGCCCTGAATGTGAACATTTCTCAGATATCAACTCAATTCCACAAATTATAAATAGCAGACATTGAAGATATACCAAACTGAGAATATTTTAGTTTTTATGACAGGATCTTAACATTCTTAAGAGGAATATTGTCTATGCCACATTCGTCCGAAAATTGGAAGCGATATTTTCCCGTCACACTGGGGAACATAGAATTATAAGTTATGCACTATTTGAAACACCCAGAATGAGACGCAATACACACATGGTGTTTTTAGCAATAATCCTTAGAGCCGGACCCTACGCACGGTTGCCACAGTTGAGAGAATTCTACTGTGGTTGTTTGGAATATTGATAGAATTCTGGATGTTTTCATAGATTTTGCAAAAAATTTCTCTCCAACTAACACGTACTTCCCAAATTTCATCTAAAAATAAAATTTCGAAAAAAATGTCTATAGACATAAAATTTTGACAAAATTTTCTATAGACATAAAATTTTGTCAAAATTTTCTCTTGAAATACAATTTTGATAAAAGTTTCTGTAGAAATAAAATTTTGACAAAACTTTCTATAGAGATACGGGAGCCACCGTGGTACAATGGTTAGCATGCCCGCCTTGCATACACAAGGTCGTGGGTTCGATTCCTGCTTCGACCGAACACCAAAAAATTTTTCAACGGTGGATTATCCCACCTGATATTTCTGAGGGTTTCAAAGCTTCTCTAAATGGTTTCACCGCAATGTCAAACGTCGTTCGGACTCGGCTATAAAACGGAGGTCTTTTGTCATTGAGCTTAACATGGAATCGGGCAGCACTCAGTAATAAGAGAGAAGTTCACCAATATGGTATCACAATGGACTGAATAGTCTAAGTGAGCCTGATACATCGGGCTGCCACCTAACCTAACCTAACCTTCTATAGAGATAAAATTGTGACCAAATTTTCAATAGAGATAAAATTTTGACAAAGTTTCCTATACAAATAAAATTTTGACAAATAAAATTTTCTATAGAAATAAAATTTTCTATAGAAATAAAATTTTCTATAGAAATAACATTTTGACAAAATTTTCTATAAAATAAAATTTTGACATAATTTTCTCTAAAAATAAAATTTTGTCATAATTTTCTATAGAAATAAAATTTTGACAACATTTTATATAGAAATAAAAATTTTACAAAATTTTCTATAGAGATAAAATTGTGACACAATTTTCTAAAGAGATAAAATTTTGACAAAGTTTTCTATAGAAATAAAATTTTGACAAAAATTTCTATAAAATACAATTTTGACATAATTTTCTCTAGAAATAAAATTTTGACATAATTTTCTATAGAAATAAAATCTTTATAAAATTTTATATAGAAATAACATTTTTACAAAATTTTCGATAACATTAAAATTTTGACAAAATTTCCTCTAGAAAAAAAATGTTGACAAAATTACGATAAAAATATCTATAAAAATAAAATTTTGACAAAAATTTCTATAGACATAAAATTTTGACAAAGTTTTCTATAGAAATAAAATTTTGACAAAGTTTTCTATAGAAATAAAATTTTTACACAATTTTCTATAGAAAAATAAATTTTTACAACATTTTATCTGGGAATAAATTTTTTACTAAATTTTCTATAGGAATAAAATTTTGACAAAAATTTTCTATAGAAAAAAATTGTCGACAGCATTTTATCTAGAAATAAAAATTTAACAAAATTTTCTCTAGAAAAAAACTTTTGACAACATTTCCACAGAAATAAATTTTTGACAAAACTTTCTGTAGAAAAAAAGTGTTGACTAAATTTTCTCTAGAAATAAAATTTTGACAAAATTTTCTATAGAAATAAAATTTTGACAAAACTTTCTACCGATAAATCATAAATGCAACCCAGCAAAAAAGCGTCGCCAAAAAAGTATTTAAAGTATTGTTCTTTTTGGATCCGGAAGTGGTGCAAAATTTTCGTAGAAGCGATGATTTTATATAGAAATAACATTTTTACAAAATTTTCGATAACATTAAAATTTTGACAAAATTTTCTCTAGAAATAAAATTTTGACAAAATTTCCTCTAGAAATAAAATTATGATAAAAATATCTATAGAAATAAAATTTTGACAAAAATTTCTATAGAGATAAAATTTTGATAAAGTTTTCTATAGAAATAAAATTTTGATAAAGTTTTCTATAGAAATAAAATTTTTACACAATTTTCTATAGAAAAATAAATTTTTACAACATTTTATCTGGGAATAAATTTTTTACTAAATTTTCTATAGGAATAAAAGTTTGACAAAAATTTTCTATAGAAAAAAATTGTCGACAGCATTTTATCGAAAATTAAAAATTTAACAAAATTTTCTCTAGAAAAAAACTTTTGACAACATTTTCTACAGAAATAAATTTTTGACAAAACTTTCTGTAGAAAAAAGTGTTGACTAAATTTTCTCTAGAAATAAAATTTTGACAAAATTTTCTATAGAAATAAAATTTTGACAAAACTTTCAACCGATAAATCATAAATGCAACCCAGCCAAAAAGCGTCGCCAAAAAAGTATTTAAAGTATTGTTCTTTTTGGATCCGGAAGTGGTGCAAAATTTTCGTAGAAGCGATGAATTATGTTAAACATCCCAGCAAAAAAAGCGTCGCCAAAAAATAATGGAAATGTTCTTTTGGATCCGGAAGTGGTGCAAAATTGAGGCAGAAGCGATGAATATAACATGGGCTTGTCATAGGATTTAGCATTTTTTTCGACAAAATGTAAATGATTTGTACCATTTTATGAATTCTTAATCTGTTTTTAACCTATTTGAAACAAAAAAGTTAAAATTACCCATTAAAAGTATGAATAAACCAAGTTATAAAAAATTGAATTAAAAGAACTTCCTGGGTAGTTAAAATAAAGAACATCATTGGGAGTGCATCTTGTGGAAGTGCTTTTAAAGTTGTGACTTTGGAAGAACTTCCAAATTTTTTTACTGGGATGGGCTTGTCATAGGACGGATGCCCACCACTGCACTGCACTAGCATCACTTCTCAACGTGTGATGCGAATTCAGTGTTTTGGATGTGAATTAAAAAAATTTTGTGATATTTTGACAAATAAATAATTTTTAAAAATTTTTAAGAGTTTTAATGCATTCCTTCGCTTGTGTGGAACGTTTCACATCAAATATTCGCAATTTTTCTAGAGTTAATTAGTCATTTTTTCGGCAAAATTTAAATAATTTTTACCAGTTTATTAATTGTAAATCTATTTGTAACCTATTTGGAACAAAAAATTTAAAATTTTCCATTAAAAATATGAAAAAAAGAGAGTTATAAAAAATTTACTCAAATGAACTTCCTGTGCAGCTAAAATTAAGAACTTCTCTGTGAGGACACTTTTGGAAGTGCTTTTAATGTTGTGCCTTTAGAAGATCTTCCAAAATTTTTGCTGGGAAACTGTATAAAAATGGTGTTAGATTTAAATATTTCTTATATTTTTTGTAGCTGATTTAAATTTTAATTTCTAGAGCTTTTGTAGAGAATCAAAAAAAAATGTCCAAATCTGTCCAGATTTAAATATACGCCTATACTTTTACAATAGTCTTTAAATTTGTTATTATGAAATGTTAGCACCATTTCGAAAGGTATATTTTTTATAAATTTTTAGTATTACAAATAGTTTAAATATGAAAAATCTTTTGGAATTCTTCGAACAACTGTTCGAATAAATATGGAAAATTTTCTTTTTGCCCGTTTTTGTTTCACACAAAAAATTGTATCGTTTGTAGGTAGCGGACATTGACATTGGCAACTAAAGTTGTTTGTTTTCTATGTAGGAAGTTTCTTTAAATGCGGGTTGTGTGTGTATTATAAACGGATCTATAAATATATACATACACATCAGGCTAATATTTGATCAAAATGCGTGTGAAACTTTTTTCCAAGACCATTTTCGAAATATCTGGATATCGTTTTTGGAACTTATTCCACACGATATGAGCTATATATGGTTTGACTGTAGCGAGGAATACTTCTTTTTGATTTCTATCAAATGCCTGTCCAGTGTGATTGTAACACTTTTAGTAACAATCATTTTAAAGCTTGTCATAAATTCGAGTTTATAAAGAGGGGAATTTCGTTGCGTGTACTTTTGTGTCCGTTTAAAACTTCGCTGAGTTTCAATGATACCGTTAAATTGAAAATATGATATTGCTTTTTTAGTTTGGAAGCAACGTGCAAGTGCATGTCGCTGATAAGAATAAGAATGCCATTGTTCTTGGTATTCAATCGAAATGCTTGAGAAACTTTCAATGAAATTGCCTATCGATTGTTACTCTATGCAATTACAAAAGACTCCAGAGATAATTGTCTGACCTGGACCCATATTACTATTATACAGTCCTAGACAAAAATCCGAATCCAGTGAACAACAATTACATGAACAGACGGACGGAGACCAAGGACTAGATCAGGAGTTGATTCTGGGTCGATCGGTAGGTATATATTTTATGAGGTCTAAAATTAGTAATATGGTAGGCACATTTTTTGGCATATCAAAGTTATCATACTCTGACCCCTATGTGGTTGAGAAATATTTAAATCTAATGCAATTTTAGGCAACTTCGCAAAAGTGCATTTATTATTTATCGCTCGATAACAAATAGGAAAATTTTACTAATTTTTAGAAGTCTTCGTATGTTCACAGACAGACAGACGGATGGACGGACGGACGGACAAACCAACATGGCTAGATTCGCTCAGGGGCCGACCCTGAGCGTTATTGCCGAACGAAACAAGTCAGTGCCCTCTAACAACCGGGCAAAAATTAATAATTATATATAGCCCACATATAGGTTAGGCTAGGTTAGGTGTCAGCCCGATGTATGAGGCTCACTTAGACTATTCAGTCCATTGTGATACCACATTGGTGAACTTCTCTCTTATCACTGAGTGCTGCCCGATTCCATGTTAAGCTCAATGACAAGGGACCTCCATTTTATAGCCGAGTCCAAACGGCGTTCCACATTGCAGTGAAACCACATAGAGAAGTTTTGAAACCCTCAGAAACGTCACCAGTATTACTGAGGTGGGATAATCCACCGCTGAAAAACTTTTTGGTCGAAGCAGGAATCGAACCCACGACCTTGTGTATGCAAGGCAGGCATGCTAACCATTGCACCACGGTGGCTCCCCCAAATGCCCCCATATAAACCGATTGCCAGATTTGGATTGCGGATACTCTTGGATGAACAAATTGCATCCGATCCATGCGAAAATTGGTCCATATAGGTTCATAATTATATATAGCCCCCATATAAACCAATCTCCGAATTTTACTTCTGGAGCCTCATGGATTAACATAACATAACAAGGACCAGTATTTATCGATGATATGTTGAATTCAATCGAGGCCGTATTTCACTCCAAGATGAATTTCGTGAAGTTCGTTCCCATCCAAAAATAACATTTTGTTATAGGAGGTGAACATATTCCTTTTTTGCGTCTAGATTCAGTCCAGTCGAAAATTACATGTAATTCTACGTTAAGTGCATTCATCATAACTGTCGACTGGTGTAATATGTATATGAATAAAATTCACTGAACTAACATAACTGCAAAAATTTCTTCCAACAGCTTAATATCGTACAACGGTTGCTATGTTACCTACATAACACGAGGAGAAATAAAAAAACTTACAAAAATGGATAGAGAGAAAAAAAGAAGAGTATAGGAAAACGGTTAGATACGTTATTAAATGACACTTGTGGAACAAAATAACCATTGCTATCTAAACAAGTCAACTTAATAAAGTTGCATTGCATCGATGAGGATGATCCCGAAGAGGCGGTACCATCAAAACAAGTTGAACGGCCAATAAATGTCAATAATGCAAGGATGCAAGGATATTTTATGAACTCTCTTTTTAGTATATGTAGCTGTTGCTGATTTTTTAACATTTACCGTATAGGGTGTTATAGGCTTATGAAAGTAACGCCCACAAAGAACAGTTAATCACAGGTTGTTGAAACATAGTTGGTAAGGTTATGTGGAAAATTTCATTTTGGACACTACAAAGTGGCTGATATGAATTAAAAAGCAATTTCAGTTTGCTATAATTTATAAACCCCTCGTCTATTGACAGATTTATTCCACTGGAAGTTCATTTTATTGTTTACAGTCTTACAAAAGATGATTCATATTTGGCTGGAAACCCCCATGTGGCTATCATTAGGACTCTCCAGCATTTAAATGTGAATATATTTTTGTTTCTCGTACCAGTTTTGCCAGTATTTTTCTGGCTCTTGTTCTCAAATTGGGACGCTTACGTCCCAAAAAATCCTCAATTTAAATTAAAATTACTCACAAAAATCCCCAATAAATTTCTGACAAGTTTTTAAGGAGAAAAAAAAAATAGAAAAAAGAAGTATATACGGTCGTAAGTTCGGCCAGGCCGAATCTTATCTACCCTCCACCATTGATTGCATAGAAACTTCTATTACCGGCTGTCATCCACAATCGAATTACTTGGGTTGCGGTAACACTTGCCGATGGGAAGTTATCTTAAAACTTCTTAACACCGTCTTCTAAATTGTAAGTTAGTCCATACGGGCTATATATTAAACAAAAACAGGCGATTAAATATGTATATAATTCAGTTTGACAAAATTTTCTATAGAAATAACATTTTTACAAAATTTTCTATAGAAATAAAATTTCGACAAAAATGTCTATAGAAATAAAATTTTAACAAAATTTTCTATAGAAATAAAATTTTGACAAAAATGTCTATAGAAATAAAATTGTAACAAAATTTTCTATAGAAATAAAATTTTGACAAAATTTTCTATAGAAATAAAATTTTGATAAACATTTTCTGTAGAAATAAAATTTTGACAAAAATTTCTATAGAAATAAAATTTTGACAAAATTTTCTATAGAAATGAAATTTTGACAAAATTTTCTATAGAAATAAAATTTTGACAAAATTTTCTATAGATATAAAATTTTGACAAAATTTTCTATAGAAATAAAATGTTGACAAAAATGTCTATAGAAATAAAATTTTGACAAAAATTTCTATAGAAATGAAATTTTGACAAAATTTTTCATAGAAATAAAATTTTGACAAAATTTTCTATAGATATAAAATTTTGACAAAATTTTCTATGGAAATAAAATTTTGACAAAATTTTCTATAGAAATAAAATTTTGACAAAATTTTCTATAGAAATAAAATGTTGACAAAATTTTCTATAGAAATTAAATTTTGACAAAATTTTCTATAGAAATAAAACTTTGACAAAATTTTGTATACAAATAAAATTTTGACAAAAATTTGAATAGAAATAAAATTTTGACAAAATTTTCTATAGAAATAAAGATTTGACAAAATTTTCTATAGAACTAAAATTTTGACAAAATTTTCTATATAAATAAAATTTTGACAAAAATTTCTATAGAAATAAAATTTTGACAAAATTTTCTTTGAAATAAAATTTTGACAAAATTTTCTATAGAAATAAAATTTAGACAAAATTTTCTATAGAACTAAAATTTTGACAAAATTTTCTATATAAATAAACTTTTGACAAAATTTTCTATAGAAATAAAATTTCGACAAAATTTTCGGGGTATGTATTAAACAAAAACAGGCGATTAAATATGTATATATTTAATTCAGTTTGACAAAATTTTCTATAGAAAACACATTTTGACAAAATTTTCTATAGAAATAAAATTTTGACAAAAATGTCTATAGAAATAAAATTCTGACAAAATGTTCCATAGAAATAAAATTTTGACAAAAAATTCTATAGAAAAAAATTTTTGACAAAATTTTCTATAGAAATAAAATTTTGACAAAATTTTCTATAGGAATAAAATTTTAACAAAATTTTCTATAGGAATAAAATTTTGACAAAAATTTCTATAGAAATAAAATTTTGACAAAATTTTCTATAGAAATAAAATTTTGACAAAATTTTCTATAGAATTAAAATTTTCTTCTTGTTTAATAGTTGACCTTTAAACTGTTAATTATATTTGTTTAGTTCGGCTAAGGTCATGTGAATAAAAACTGATGTTGTTGTTTTTTGAGTTGTATTATTCTTCAAAATTATTCAATATTTCGAGACATCTCCGATGTTCATCATCAGGGGAATTTTTTTAGAAGTAAAGAACAATGAACTTATTCGAAAATGAGTAAATTTACAATTTTGATAAAATTTTCTATAGAAATAAAATTTTGACAAAATTTTCTATAGAAATAAAATTTTGGTAGATTATTTTTGGCGATATGGACCAATTTTATGTGATATGGACCAACGGACTAATTTTGGCATGATTATTAGCGGCCATATACCAGCGCAATGTAACAAATTTCAACCGAATCGAATCAATTTTTTATCTAAGAGCTTCCGGAGATGAAATCTGGGGATCGATTTATATTGGGGCTATATATAATTATTGGCCGGTATGGACCAATTTTTGCATGGTTGTTAGTAAATAGTACTAAATCGGTCCATAATTAGATATAGCCCCATATAAACCGATCCCCAGATTTGGCTTGCGGAGCCCCTTGGAATAGAAAAATTCACCCGAGTATATGGTCTCTAACAACCATGCAAAAATTGGTTCATACCGTTCTTAATTATATATAAACTCCATTTAAACCCATCCCCAGATTTGACCTCCAGAGCTATTGGGGGAGGAAAATTCATCCGACCCTGTTGAAATTTGGTACATGGTGAAATTTGGTACATTGCGCTAGTATATGGCCACTAACAACCATGCTCAAATTGGTCCATATTGGTCATTAGTTATATATAGCCGATCCCCAAAAATAATCTACCAAATTTTATTTCTATAGAAAATTTTGCCAAATTTTATTGATATAGAAAATTTTGTCAAAATTTTATTTCCATTATAAAATCCTGTGAAAATTTTATTTCTATAGACAATTTTGTTTAATTTTATTTCTATAGAAAATTTTGTTACAATTTTATTTCGATAGAAAATTTTTGAAAAATTTTATTTCCATTGAAAATTTTGTCAAAATTTTATTTTTATGGATTTTTTAAATTTTATTTTTATAGAAATTTTTGTCAAAATTTTATTTCTATAGACAATTTTGTTTAAATTTTCTTTCTATAGAAATTTTGTCAAAAATTTATTTCTTTAGAAATTTTTGTCAAAATTTTATTTCTATAAACAATTTTGCTTAAATTTTCTTTCTATAGAAGATGTTGCTTAAATTTCATTTCTATAGAAAATTTTGTCAAAAATTTATTTCTATAGAAATTTTGGTCAAAATTTTATTTCTATAGAAAATTTTGCTAAAATTTTATTTCTATAGCCAATTTTGTCAAAATTTTATTTCTATAGAAAATTTTGTCAAAAATTTATTTCTATAGAAATTTTGGTCAAAATTTTATTTCTATAGAAAATTTTTCTAAAATTTTATTTCTATAGCCAATTTTGTCAAAATTTTATTTCTATAGAAAAACTTGTCGAAATTTTATACCTATAGAACATTTTGTCAAAATTTTATTATACCCACCACCATAGAATGGTGACGGGGGTATAATAAGTTTGTCATTCCGTTTGTAACACATCGAAATATCGATTTCCGACTATACAAAGTATATATATTCTTGATCAGGGAGAAATTTTAAGACGATATAACGATGTCCGTCTGTCTGACTGTCTGGCTGTCTGTCTGTCTGTTGTAATCACGCTACAGTCTTCAATAATGAAGCAATCGTGCTGAAATTTTGCACAAACTCGTCTTTGGTCTGCAAGCAGGTCAAGTACGAAGATGGGCTATATCGGTCCAGGTTTTGATATAGTCCCCATATAAACCAACCTCCCGATTTGGGGTCTTGGGCTTATAGAAATCGTAGTTTTTATCCAATTTGCTGAAATTTGAAATCTTTGGATATTTTATGACCGTAAAGAGGTGTGCCAAAAATGGTGATTATCGTTCTATGTTTTGGTATAGCCCCCATATAGACCTATCTCCCGATTTTATTTCTTGGGCTTATAGAAACCGCAGTTTTTATTCAATTTACCTGAAATTGGAAATCGAGAGGTACTTTAGAACCGTAAAGAGGTGTGCCAAAAATGGTGAGCATCGGTCCATGTTTTGGTATGGTCCCTACATAAACCGACCCCCGAATTGGGGTCTTGGGCTTATAGAAACCGTAGTTTTTATCCAATTTGTCTGAAATCGAAATCCTTGAGGGCCATCAAAAGGTGTACCGAAAATGGTCCGTATCGGTCCATGTTTTGGTATTTTCCCTAGTAATTTGTAAATTGCGCATCCTAAAATTTAGGTTGTGTAATCTTTAATATTAATATATAATTAACAGGACTGAGTACCATCGCTGAGTACCTCTCTTCATTTCTACCACACAATGTGGTCACCAAAATATCTGATCCTTAATCCGTTGGACTTTTGCGAGTTTTGGAAAGTAAAGTTTCCTGTAAAAAATACCAAAGTATAGATCTTCTCAAAGCGAATGAGCCAAAATAACGCAGAACTACTTTCGTGCAGCTGGAGATGGCTTTGAGTGCCACAACTCGTGCCAAAATTAGCCAATGCGAACAAATCTAATCAATTGTAAAATTTTATGTTATTTCCGACATTTTTGCTTTTGAAAATTGAAAAGATATCACAAAATATAGCGCTTTAACATACTTTGTTGCACAACATATCAGACTGTGAATAGTCTACATTAGCCTAAATTAACTGACTGCACTATATCAAACTTTTTACATTATTGTGCCACCATTTTGCTATGCTATGAAACTTTTTATTTAATACATAATACAATATAAAATTTTTATTAAATCTTGTAATATAACCAAATTTACATAAATTATTATTTTCAACTCTATGATACACACTTTAACTGAAGATCGAAATCTTTGGACTCAAGGACGAAAAAAATTACCCCATAGCAAAGTGTATGAATATATCTATACGCCTATTTGAACAATTACAGCCCTCTGAAATCCACTATGATAAACAAGAAACTATGAAATTAACAATTATTATTTTTTTTTCTCCAATTTATGGGGTCACTCCATTCAAATAAATTATAAAATCTTCAGTTTTAGTGCTCAACACCACCGAACTAGCTGTAGGTCTATCTAAGCGGATTTTCTTTATTTCCACTATACGTGTCTGGTTTCACATTAAACTTTTAAGAATGGCATGAACTCCTGTACGGCGTCCATAAAATATTCAAAGCAATGCAACTGGAGAGTGGTGACACATTTACGACTTGTTTGCCACCACTTATTGCCACTCTGGAACATTCGCATCCAGCTTATGTTAGGAGGAAAACACAAACAAAAACATTGAAATGATGCAAGGATTGGTATTTTTGCGTAACCATATCAGTAGAAGGGATTTTGAAATGAATGTTCGAAAGCAAATAACTCGAAATGCTGAATACTGAAAAACTGGGAAGTAGTAGAATTTATGCGGAATTACAAATGAAATATTGACAAATTTTCCCATAGAAAAGAAATTTTGACAAATTTCTTATAGAAAAAAAATATTGACAAAATTTTCTAAAGAAATGAAACATTTTGACAACAATTTTGACGAAAATTCCTGTAGAGATAACATTTTGACAAAATTTTCTATAGAGTCCCGATTTTGAAAAAAATTCCTTTAGAATGCCAAATTTCCTATAGAAATGAAATTTTTGAAAAGTTTCCTATAGAAATGAAATTTTAGAAAAGTTTCCTATAGAAATGAACCTTTAACAAAATTTTCTATAGAAATGAAATTTTAACAAAATTTCCCATAGAAATAAAATTTTGACAAAATGTTCTAAAGAAATGAAAAATAAAAATGTTGACAAAGTTTCTTATAAAAATAAACTTTTGACAAAATTTTCTAAATTTTGACGAAATTTCCTGTAGGGATGAAGTTTTGACAAAATTTCCTATAGAATCCCAAATTTCGTAAAGAAATGAAATTTTGGCAAAATTTCCCATAGAAATGAAATATTGGCACAATTTCCTATAGAAATGAAGTTTTGGCAAAATTTCCTATAGAAATGAAATTTTGACAAAATTTTGACGAAATTTCCTGTAGAGATAAAATTTTGACAAAATTTCTTATAGAGTTCAGATTTTGACAAAATTTCCTATAGAAATGAAATTTTAGAAAGGTTTTCTATAGAAATGAAACTTTAACAAAATTTCCTTTAAAAATGAAAATTTGGCAAAATTTCCCATAGAAATAAAATTTTGACAAAATTTCCTATAGAAATGAAATTTTGACAAAATTTCCTATAGAAATGAAATTTTAACAAAATTTCCTATAGAAATGAAATTTTGACAAAATTTCCTATAGAAATGAAATTTAGACAAAATACCATATAGAAATGAAATTTTGATAAAAATTCCTATGCAAATGAATTTTTTTTTTCATTTTCATTTTCCTATAGAAATGAAATTATTTTAAAATTTTCTATAAAAATGAAAGTGTGACAAAATTTCCTATAGAGATGAAATTTTGACAAAATTTCCTATAGAAATAAAATTTTTACAAAATTTCCTATAGAAATGAAATTTAGACAAAATTTCCTATTGAAATGAAATTTTGTAAAAATTTGCTATAGAAATGAAATTTTGACAAAATTTCCTATAGAAATGAAATTTTGATAAAATTTCCTAAGGAAATGAAATTTAGTAAAAATTTCCTATAGAAATGAAATTTAGACAAAATTTCCTATTGAAATGAAATTTAGACAAAATTTCCTATTGAAATGAAATTTAGACAAAATACCATATAGAAATGAAATTTTGCTAAAAAATTCCTATGTAAATGAACTTTTTTTTCATTTTCATTTTCTTATAGAAATGAAATTGTTTTAAAATTTTCTATAAAAATGAAAGTGTGACAAAATTTCCTATAGAAATGAAATTTTGACAAAATTTCCTATAGAAATGAAATTTTGACAAAATTTCCTATAGAAATAAAATTTTGTAAAAATTTGCTATAGAAATAAAATTTTTATAAAAATTCCTATTCAAATGAACTTTTTTTCATTTTCATTTTCTTATAGAAATTGTTTTAAAATTTTCTATAAAAATTAAAGTGTGACAAAATTTCCTATAGAAATGAAATTTTGACAAAATTTCCTATAGAAATGAAATTTTGACAAAATTTCCTATAGAAATGAAATTTTGACAAAATTTCCTATCGAAATGAAATTTTGATAAATTTCCTATAGAAATGAAATTTTGACAAAATTTCCTAAGGAAATGAAATTTTGTAAAAATTTCCTAAAGAAATGACATTTTGTCAAAATTTCCTATCGAAATGAAATTTGACAAAATTTCCCATGGAAATGAAATTTTGACAAAATTTCCCATGGAAATGAAATTTTGACAAAATTTTCTATAGAAGCAAAATTTTGACAAAATTTCCTAAAGAAATGAAATTTTGCAAAATTTACTATAGAAATGAAATTTTGACAAAATTTCCTATAGAAATTAAATTTTGACAAAATTTCCTATAGAAATAACATTTTGACAAAATTTCCTATAGAAATGAAATTTTGACAAAATTTCCTATAGAAATAAATTTTGAAAATTTCCTATAGAAATTAAATTGTATCAAAATTTCCTATAGAAATGAAACTTTATCACAATTTCCTAAGGAAATGAAATTTTGACAAAATTTCCTATACAAATGAAATTTTGACAAAATTTCCTAAAGAATTGAAATTTTGACAAAATTTCTAAAGCAATGACATTTTGTTAAAATTTCCTATAGATATGAAATTTTGACAAAATTTCCTATAGGAATGAAATTTGGCAAAATTTACTATAGAAATGAAATTTTGACACAATTTTCTATAGAAATGAAATTTTGAAAAATATCCTATACAAATCAAATTTAGCAAAATTTGCTATAAAAATGAAATTTTGACAAAATTTTCTATAGAAATAAAATTTTATCAAAATTTCCTATAGAAATGAAATTTTATCACAATTTCTTATGGAACTGAAATTTTGACAACATTTCCTATAGAAATAAAATTGGGACAAAATTTGCAATAGAAATGAAATGTTTACCAAATTTCTTTTAGACATGAAATTTTGACAAGATTTCCTAAGATATGAAATTTTAACAAAAATATCGTATAAAAATTAAATTTCAACAAAATTTTCTATAGAATGAAATGAAGTGTTTACCACTTTTCCTATAGAAATGAAATTTTGACAAAATTTCCTAGAGAAATGAAATTTTATCAAAAGTTCCTATAGAAATGAAATTTTGACAAAATTTCCTAGAGAAATGAAATTTTATCAAAAGTTCCTATAGAAATGAAATTTTGACAAAATTTCCTATAGCAATAAAATTGTGACAAAATTTCCTATCGAAATGAAATGTACACAAAATTTCCTATTTAAATGAAATTTTGACAAAATTTCCTATTTAAATGAAATTTATACAAAATATCCCATATGTTAGAAATGAAATTTTGGCAAAATTTCCTATTGAAATGAAATTTATACAAAATATCCCATAGAAATGAAATTTTGTAAAAATTTCCATAAAAATGAAAGTGTGACAAAATTTCCTATAGAAATGAAATGTGGACCAAATTTCCTAAAGAAATGAAATGTTGACAACATTTTCTATTGAAATGAAATTTTGACAAAATTTCCAATAGAAATGAAATTTCGACAAAATTTCCTTTAGAAATCAAAATTTGTCACGGTACGTAGAGAGCCAGAATTGAAATATGGGGGCTATATATGATTATGGACTGATATGGACCACTTGTGGCATGGTTGTTAAATATCATATACTACCACCTCGTACCAAATTTCAACCACATCGGATGAATTTTGCTTCTCCAAAAGGCACCAGAGGTCAAATCTGGGGATCGGTTTATATGGGGGCTGTATATAATTATGAACTGATATGAACCAATTCCTGCATGGTTGTTGGATACCATATACTAACATCACGTACCAAATTTCAACCGAATCGGATGAATTTTGCTCTTCCAAGCTGCTCCGGAGGTCAAATCTGGGGATCGGTTTATATTCATGAAGTAGAAAATTCCTTGCAAGGAGTGCTTGTCTTCGTTGCTATGCAAAATAAGGAATAATTTTCCCTTGAAACCGTGAAGTGGAGCAAACAAATGGCAAATATGGTAGTTGGAGACAGAATGTATAAGGATGTTGGTGTTATGTTCCATTTTCCATCGGTTTATATGGGGCCTATACATAATTATTGACCGATTTCGACCAATTTTTGCATGGGTGTTTGAGGCCATATATTAACACCACGTACCAAATTTCAACTGAATCAGATGAATTTTGGTCATCCAAGAGGCTCTGGAGGTCAAATCTGGTGATCGGGGGCTATATATAATTATGGACCGATGTGTGTAGAGACCATATAATAACACCATGTACCAAATATGAGCCGGATCGGATGAAACTTGCTTCTCTTAGAGGGTCCGCAAGCCAAATCGGGGGATCGGTTTATATGGGGGCTACATATAATTATGCACCGATGTGGACCAATTTGTGCATGGTTGTTAGAGACCACATACTAACACCATGTACCAAATTTCAGCCGGATCGGATGAAATTTGCTTCTCTTAGAGCAATCGCAAGCCAAATTTGGGGGTCCGTTTATATGGGGGCTATACGTAAAAGTGGACCGATATGGCCCATTTGCGACACCGTCTGACCTACATCAATAACAACTACTTGCGCCAAGTTTCAAGTCGATAGCTTGTTTCGTTCGTAAGTTAGCCTGATTTCAACTGAAGAACGGACGAACATGCTCAGATCGACTCAGAATTTCACCACGACCCAGAATATATATACTTTATGGTCTTAGAGCAATATTTCGATTTGTTACAAACGGAATGACAAAGTTAATATACCCCCATCCTATGGTGGAGGGTATAAACAAATCATATAGAAATTAAATTTTGACAATATTTCCCATAGAAATGACATTTTGTCAAAATTTCCTATAGAAATTAAATTTTGGTAAAATTTCCTATAAAAATTAATTTTTGGCAAAATGTCCTATAGAAATAAAATTTTGTTAACATTTCCGTTGGAAAGGAAATTTTGCAAAATTTCTCTAGATATAACGTTTTGACAGAATTTCCTATAGAAATGACATTTTAACCAAATCCTTAAGCGAATATCAAAATCTTTGGACCCCAATATATTTTGTTTTTAGTGTAGGCATGATCTTCTTTCACAATTCGTTGTATTGTCAATGGGCATAGTCTCAATAATTCGGATTTCAGGCCAAATGCTATATCACCTACGTCTTATATATCACATCAGTGTATGGGTAAAATGCAATACGACCTTAAATACACACGCACACATGTGGAGGGCCACTTTAAAACATTTCTCGGAATACAGCGTTGTTTTTTTTCTGATGCTACACTCATGCTACGTTTCTCTTATGAACTCTAGAAGTCCCCATTTGAATAAGCCTCCTGTGGTGAACTCAAATAAGAAGACAGCCATCGATTTAATGGGAGAGACATTGTGAATGCACAAATAGAGCTGACAATCACACAAACCCATGGTAATGGTGGGGGGAGAAAGCACCGACTCTCTCTAGAACCTGGCACTCTAAAGTTGGTATAGAGTGAGCAGATTGTTGTTTTCTGTTTCTTTTAGCTTTCTTTGTATAAAAAGGTTTGTTTTTTAAGAGCTATGATGCTATTTTTTCAGCCTTTCATACACATACACCTACTCTCATCCAGTCTAGTGATTATGAACGCACCCAGAAGTTAAGCTTTAAGGGTTGTGTGTGTGTGTGTGTGTTGGTGTTTTCGTTTGCCACAGTCTATTCATGAAGTAGAAAATTCCTTGCAAGGAGTGCTTGTCTTTGATGCTATGCAAAATAAGGAATAATTTTCCCTAGAAACCGTGAAGTGGAGCAAACAAAGGGCAAATATGGTAGTTGGAGACAGAGTGCTAGGAAAAATGTATAAGGATGTTGGTGTTATGTTCCATTTTCCATGACTGTGTTCGCTCCAGGCCGCTGACGCAGCTTAAGGAATCATCGCAAGAGTTTGTGTATGCGGAAACGGGAGGCATGCGGTTATAATAACGTAATAATGATTATCAACGTCTTTTGAACTTTAGTGTTTCCAGTTAATTTATATTCATAAACCAAATTGGTGTACAATTACTAAATCAACAACAGCATATAGAAATTATAGAGAGTGAGAAAGGGAGAGGGAGCGCGATAGAGAGAGATACAGGGTGAGACACCCCAAGAGCAGAAGAGAAAGGCTTTATTAAGGGTCCTTATCGTTTGGTGTTTTGTTTTTCTTCTTTTTTATGCTGGCGCCGTTTCATCATAGTCCTTTAGACGTTTCATGCTATCCTCGGCTGTTGTCATAGCAACATACATGCGACATCCAAATGCCGATGTATGCACAAATGAGTGTATGGATGAATGGACAAGGACTCTCCTTTATATGATTTCTATGTTTTTTTGTTATTGTTTTTATTATTCTCAATACCCGCTGTTCCTGATGTTTACCAATGTCCAGTGCACTGTGGATAAAAAGAGATTGTTTTATGTTTTGCTTGTGAAAAAAATATTTTACACTATGTACCAACCAGGGATGGAAAATGCAATACTGTAGTACTTTTTTCAATACTTTTTCACCCCGGTCAGTACCGTAGTACCCCCGCGAATGATTTAGTACCTTTTGTGTTGCCATTTTTGAGCCGATATCAGATTTATGACACAATAGCTTTGACAAAAAATTTTAATATTTTGAAAAAGTCTTTATCAACCTTATTTGCCAATAGTCTTTTACAAATATGGCAAAACAGACAAGTTCATGCGGGAAGAAAATCTCGATTTTGTAAAAGCCATAGTCAAAAACAGAATTTTATTGAATTTCAAAAATGTTTTAGTCGAAAAAAGAATGCGATTCTATATTATTGGCAAAATTTTATTTCTATATAAAATATTTGCACAACTTTATTTTCATAGAAAATTTTGTCACAATTTTATTTCAATTGAAAATGTTGTACATTTTTTTGTTGTATTTGTATAACATTTTAGTATATTATTATTAATTCATTTTTACAAATTATATATACATATAAATATATATATATATATATATATATATATATATATATATATATATATATATATATATATATATATATATATATATATATATATATATATATATATATATATATATATATATATATATATATATATATATATATATATATATATATATATATATATATATATATATATATATATATATATATATATATATATATATATATATATATATATATATATATATATAAATTAAATATATTTAAATTTAATTAATTTTTAAAAAAAAAGGTTTCGCAGCCTTCACGGCTTGCGAACTTTATTGTTTCAAGTTAAAATCAGAACTAACTTAAAACTAAACATCAATAAAACTTATTACTTAAAGAATATTTGCTGATGTAGATGCATTGTTGCACACGCCGGTCGAGTTACGTGGGAAACTGCATGCACTTCGTTTCCCTAGGTTTTGTTGACACCGTTGTCAGGTATTCTGCTGACGCTATGTCTGTTTGGCTGGCACATGTTGATGATGGTATTTGGTAGTGTTAATATAATATTTTGTTATTTTGGTGCAATGTTAAATATAATATTCCTTAACTCCTCCCCCTTTAAGTCCATACGTCCTCGTATGGATTGTTAGAAAAATGGAAGACTATGGATGCTCTTGTTGTTGGCATTTTTTTGGAGCTTGGGATGCGAGTCTTCGTTTTGTTGCCCTCCACTTTCTAGATCTGAGCGGGTTGATGATTCGTTTTGTTGGTTTGTATCGTAGGGAGGGGTTTTCTTCTGTTGATAGATTGTACAATTGGTGGAATTTGATTTCAGGTATTTTATGGCAAATAATAGTGTCACTATAAAGGTAGTTGCAAGCAGGATTATGGTTAGTGATAGGCTTATTCGGTTCTTCATTTCTAGGTTGTATAGAAGTTGCGTGTTATTGACATTCATCTCATGTACCATCTCCAATGAAAGTGTTTTTGTCAGGTCGGTCCTTTCCATTGGTTGCACTAGGGCCGGTAGGGGCTTGGTGCCTGACACCTGTGATGACAAGTAGGTTTTGTTGTTGATTTCAATAGTTGAGTTATTGTGGTGTATTAAAAAAGTGCCGTTTAGCCATAGTGGTGAGTGGTCAACTTGTATTTCTCCTCCGAATTGGTTTAACATAAGAATTCCTTCTTCGATTTCCTCGACCGTAGGGATGTGATCATTATTGGTGGCAGTGCATTTAGAGCTTCGACTTCTCAAGAGATTCGGAATACAATCGGATTCTGATATTTCTATAACATTTTCTTTATTGCAAATACTTAAGCTATTGTAAGACTGACAAGTTTCTTTTATACCAAATATTTTATTGTCACAATCCAAAATATGATTAAAATTTATTTTAGTAATACTATTTCCGTGTTTTACAGGTTTTATTAGAATTTTCTTACAATTTCTTGATTCTGTAGTAGGAATACCAACAATGTAAATAATGTTTTGTCCTTCGGTAGCTATCTTTATTTTTGAAAAATTTAACAATTCATCGGTACTCTTAAATGGTATGTCTTCTTTATCAAATATTTTATTTAGAATTTCAAGGGATGATAGGATAAATGAATTTACAACATTTACTTTAGCTAAATGTATTGCCAATTCTATATTAGAGATTTCATCTTTTAAGATTTCCAATTTATACTTAATTTCTAACATTTTTTCGTTTTCTTGAAAGTTTTCAGAATGAAGGACTTTTACAATTTCGTTTGATATTTTTGTGAGTTCAGAAATTTTATCAATTGTTAGTTTATTGATTATTACTTGATTGTTGCTTTTATCCAGGACATTGGACATTTTTTTCTGAATAATTTCGAAATCATGGTGGTCTGGGCTGCCAGCCAGCCATTTCCAAGCTGTTCCAAGAAAATCTATTGAACGTTTTGATTTCAATTTTGGTTTGAGTCTTGCTATATGTGTTTTGATTTGTGTAATGGTGAAGGAAAGGTATGGGATTAGGGGATGACGGGATGTGTTCCTTAGGATGTTGGCCTCGAATTGTCCGACAACGTCCTCGTAGTTTTGTAGGTCGATGGTGTGAATTATCTTGAATGTACCTGATTGAATTTTTGCTAATCCAGAATGCATTGCTACCAAATTGGAATTAGAATAGTCCAATATTTGGACCTCCCCCTTGCAGAGCACGGTTAGTGCTAGAAGTCTGTAGAACAATAAGTAAAAGTTAATTTCGGATGTAGCTTTTATGGACTATACGTCCGCTTTCGGTGAGTATAGTTGAGTTCCTATCCTCTTTTACTACTTCCTCCTTGTATCTTTCTGATAGTTTAGTTCCTAATCGCTTGTTTACCCTAACAAATATTGTCTGTCCAGGTAAGTAATTCTTTGGTTCAGTTCTGTTTTTGTTGTGGAATTGCAGGTCCTTGGTTTGTTTTTCCTGTAGTTTCTCGATGGTGGAATGTCTTGTACGGTCATAACTTCCAGGAGAAAAATCAACTGTCCTCCCGAAAAACAGATCAACTGGTTTTTTTCCTACAGTTGAATGAACGGAGTGGTTGTATTCGTTCACCGATTTTTCGAGAAGTTCCTCAAAGTTTCTTGATAATCCTTCGGCTTTGATGCATCTTAGCACCTCGGCTAAAGTCGAGTGAAACCGTTCTACTTGTCCATTGACTTCACTTTTGTAGGGTGGTGAACAAAATACTTCTATACCAAGTTCATCTTGCATCATAAACATTATGGAAGATGAATTCAAGGAACGCTCATTATCAATGACTACGGTTTTTGGTACTCCATAAAAAAAATAATTCTCTGAGAGGCTTTCGTATATCCTCCGTTGATTTTCCCTTAAGAATTCTGGCTTGTGCGTACTTGGAATATTTGTCTAGGGAGGTAAGGACGAGTTTTTTATCTGTAGAGAAAATATCTATATGGACTACTTGTCCTGGGTACGATGGTATTGGTGTTTCCCCTAATTTAGGTTTGTTGGGATGTCGATCATATTTATTAGCTTTACAGATAGAACAAAGCTTGACGATCCTTTTTACCTTAGCTAACATTCCGGGGAAATAATATTTCTCTAATATCTGTGCCTTATTTTCTACGGCATTACGGTGAGCCCGTTTGTGCGTATCAATAATTATATCGTCCTGGTCCGATTCAGATGTTACGTCCTCTACAATAATTTGTGAAAAACATGTCTTATAATTACGGAAATTATCGGGATAGATTTCCTGAATTTTTCCCATAACAAATTCTGGTGCCTTGATGCAATTCCTAACTGAAGGGTTAAGGTACCTTTTCAGTATATTGGTCAGAGTTACGGGCGTAAATTCCCTTTCGGCTATTAGATGCCTATGGTATCCTGGAAAAATTATTTTAAATTGATAAGACGATGTTTCATCGATGGAAAATATAATTTGATTTTTGAATGCATTTATGGGAGCTTCCACGCTATGGACTAAATTTTCCGCAGAGCTTTCATGACTATGAATAGTTCCTGTTAAGGAGTTAATGTTCGTAGTATTTGCTCTAGAGAGAGCATCTGCCACTACATTAGTCTTTCCAGGCTGATACTTGATTTCGTAGTTATACTCTTCCAATATTGCTTTCCATCGTTTCATTTTTGAATTGTTATTTTTATTGCTGAGGACATACGTTAGGGGTTGATGATCCGTGTGGATCACTACCTTGGCTGTGCCATAGACATAGTTTCTCAGGGTGTCTAAGGCCCATATTATAGCCAACATTTCACGCTCATTCGTAGCGTAATTTTCCTCTGTTCTTGATAGAACCCTGGAGATGAAGGTGATAGGCCTTCCATTTTGGCTGAGTACCGCACCCAAAGCAGTGTTAGACGCGTCAGTGTAGAGGTGGAATTCATTTTCATAGTCCGGGTAATAAAGCATTACATCCTTAGAAAGTAAGGCATTCTTCAATCCGTCGATTGACTTTTTCTCTAAATCACCCAGTGTTATTTTGACTTTGCTTGATTCCGACTTGGGTATATTTCCGTATGGACCTCTTAACATGGATGTTAAGGGTTTCGCAATATCTGCATATCCCTGTATGAAACGCCTATAATAATTGCAAAGACCCAGGAATGATCTAAGTTTTCGTAGTGTATTCGGATATGGTATATCAACTATTGCGTCGACCTTCTTTCGAATAGTTTTCACGCCCTCGCCTGATACTAAGAAACCCAAAAATTCGACGTCACTTTTAAAGAATTCACATTTGTCTAGTTGTATTTTCATGTTTGCCGCATTGAGCGTTTTAAATATTTCCTGTAGATGCATTAAGTGGGATTCCTCGTCTCTGCTAAATATTATAATGTCATCAATGTAGACATAGCAGATTTTACCTATGTAGTCCCTAAGTATGTCATCGAGTGCTCTCTGGAATATCGAAGGTGCATTCTTCAATCCGAATGGCAACCTAGTGAACTCATACTTCCCATTATTAACTGAGAAAGCAGTTTTCTCTATATCCTGCTCTTTTAGTGGTATTTGATGGAAACCACTTTTGAGATCGATGACAGTAAAGAACTTGTTACCACCGAGACGAGACAAAACTTCCCCAACTTCTGGTATTGGATACCTATCGGCTATGGTAATGGCATTCAATTTCCTGAAATCTACAACGACACGGTATTTCCTTTTTCCCGATGAGTCCTCCTTTTTTGGGACGACCCATATTGGCGAGTTGTAAGGTGAGCGGGAAGGTCTTATAATTCCGCCTCTAAGTAATTTACTAATTTCTTCATCAACTACATCCTTCAAAGCCATCGGGTATGGATAATTCCTAGTGTATGTAGGTGAGTCAGTTGTAGTTCTAATCTCTCCCATCACTCTTGTGGTGTACGTTAGCCTTTCGTCAGGATCGGCAAACAAGTTTCTAAACTTGTTAACCATTTCCATAAGTTGCGAGGTTTGATGAGGGGTTAGATGTTCCATACGTATTTCGATGTTATTAACATTTTGTGTTAGATATTGATGTATTGGTATTTTGAGGCCATTTTTTACCGAAAAGTAATTTTCGGCAGAATAAATGACTGCTGACAAATCTTTCAAAGTGTCATTACCCAATATTCCATCAAAGGTCCTTAATCCTGGTAGGATATAGAATTTGATGGGTCCGGTGTCCTCACCAAATACGTCTATGATGGTATGATGGGTAACTAAAACGTTTCCCGAGATGGCATTTGCCGAAAATATTTCCTGATTAGGTAGGGGTTTTTTTACTAAACTCGGTTTGATATAATTTTTATTACTGCCTGTGTCCAATAAAATTTTAAGGTCCAATCCGTTCCTCGTTTTGATTATAAAATATGGCAACGAGGAACTATTTAACCAAAAAAATTAAGATCCGTATTTAATTCATTGGAAGGGTAATCAATATTTTTGTTGTATTCCTCCTTGCCGTAATCAAATGGATGGAGATAATCTTCAACTTCCTCCCTGACCATGACTTCGTCGTACTCCTCAGAGCATACGGCGTCATTCTCCCATGATCCTGGATTCGTTGAATCATGAGTGTCATTAATCTGATTATACTCTGAATCTTGATTACCCATTGTTTCCAAGTGGAAATTCCTTTGAATTTTATTTATCGGGCCCTGGAAAGAACCCGCCGGTCTTTTAAAGGTATTAAATTGTGGCCGATTTACATAATTAACGTGTCTAGTTTGAGTAGATTGGTCAATTTCCATGGGTTGGGGTCTCTGTTGCTGTTGACTGTTGCCCGAAGGATTATTTCGGAAAAATTGCGGCCCCTGTTGATATGGCTGTCTAAATTGTTGTCGGTACCCAAAGTTGGGCACAGATGGACGATTTTGATCCCAATTGTTCACATTAGTGGGAAACATTGGCTTCTGCATTCTTGGTGGAAGTGGAGGCCTGGGCTGATGCCGTGCTGGTCCTCCTACATGGGCCAATTCTGGGAAAAATCCTTGTTTTGGTAAGGGATTATGATGATTGATTCCTGGTCCCCTTAGGTGACCGAGAGCATGACTAGTTCTCAGATTCATATTTTCCAATTTGAGACAAATATGTAATGCCTGTGGTAAAGAACTAGGAGCGGAGATTGCTAATAGTTTCGGCAGTTCTCCCTTCAGTCCTCTAATGAAGGTGTATATATATATATATATATATATATATATATATATATATATATATATATATATATATATATATATATATATATATATATATATATATATATATATATATATATATATATATGTTCATGCGGGAAGAAAACCTCGATTTTGTAAAAGCCATAGTCAAAAACAGAATTTTATTGAATTTCCAAAATGTTTTAGTCGAAAAAAGAATGGGATTCTATATTTTTGGCAAAATTTTATTTCTATATAACATTTTTGCACAACTTTATTTCCATAGAAAATTTTGTCACAATTTTATTTCAATTGAAAATGTTGTACATTTTTTCTTGTATTTGTATAACATTTTAGTATATTATTATTAATTCATTCTTACAAATTAATTATATAAATATAAATATAAATATATATATATATATATATATATATATATATATATATATATATATATATATATATATATATATATATATATATATATATATATATATATATATATATATATATATATATATATATATATATATATATATATATATATATATATATATATATATATATATATATATATATATATATATATATATATATTTTTTTTTTTTTTTTTTATTTATAGCCTCAGCGCCATAATGGCATTATTATTCTATAGGAAATTTTATTTCTATACAAAAATTTTTGCAAAATTTTATTTTTATTGAAAATTTTTGAAAAATTTTATTTGTATAGAAAATTTTTGCAAAATTTTATTTCTATAAAAATTTTTTGCAAAATTTTATTTCTATAGAATATTTTGTCAAAATTTAATTTATATAGAAAATTTTTTCAAAATTTTATTTTTATAGAATTTTTTTCAAAATTTTTGTTGAAATTTAGTAAAAAGTACATGTTCGCTCAAAAAAATACATTTTTTGTACTTTCTTAAAAATTTTATTTTCCATCCCTGGTACCAACTAGAGGTCTGCACAATTCCATTTGTATATGCCGAGTACACGTTTATTTGCTACATGAGTATATCTATTTGAGAGAGTCGCAAAACAATTGGTACACATTTTGATGAAAACCAAAAGCTACGAGTAACTTCTTGTTATACTCTCCACCATAGGATGGGGAGTATATTAACTTTGTCATTCCGTTTGTAATACATCGAAATATTGGCCTAAGACCCCATAAAGTATATATATTCTAGATCGTGGTGAAATTCTGAGTCTATCTAAGCATGTCCGTCCGTACGTCCGTCTGTTGGAACTAACTTCCCAACGAAACAATCTATCGACTTGAAACTTGGCATAAGTAGTTGCTATTGATGTAGGTCGGATGGTGTTGCAAATGAGCCATATTGGACCACTTCTACGTATAGCCTCTATATAAACCGACCCCCCAGATTTGGCTTGCGGAGCCTCTTAGAGCAGCAAATTTCATCCGATCCGGTTGAAATTTGGTACGTGGTGTTAGTATATGGTCACTAACAATCATGTAAAATTGGTCCATATCGGTCCAAAATTATATATAGCCCCCATATAAACCGATCCCCAGATTTGACCTTCGGATCCTCTTGGAGGAGCAATTTTTATCCGATCCGGTTGAAATTTGGTACATGGTGTTAGTACATGGTCTCTAACAACCATGCACAAATTTGTCCACATCGGTCCATAAGTATATATAGCCCCCATATAAACCATATTGGACGACTTCTACGTATAGCCTCTATATAAACCGACCCCCAGATTTGGCTTGCGGAGCCTCTTAGAGCAGCAAATTTCATCCGATCCGGTTGAAATTTGGTACATGGTGTTAGTATATGGTCACTAATAATCATGTAAAATTGGTCCATATCGGTCCATAATTATATATAGCCCCCCATATAAACCGATCCCCAGATTTGACCTCCGGAGCCTCGTGGAACAGCAAAATTCATCCGATTCGGTTGAAATTTGGTACGTGGTATTAGTATATTGTTTAACAACCGTGCAGGAATTGGTCCATATCGGTCTATAATTATATATAGCCCCATATAAACCGATCCCCAGATTTGACTTCCGATGCCCTTTGGAGAAGCAAAATTCATCAGATCTGATTGAAATTTAGTACGTGGTGTTAGTACATAGTCTCTAACAACCATGCAGGTATTGATCCATATAGGTCTATAGTTATATATAGCCGATCCCCGATCACACAAAAATTGATCCATATCGGTTCATATTCATGGTTGCCACTCGAGCCAAAAATAATCTACCAAAATTTTATTTCTATAGAAAATTTTGTGAAAATTTTATTACTAACAGGTTGGCTGATAAGTCCCCGGTCTAACAAAGAAAAACACATTTTTTGTGTCAAAATACGTTTTTATTATTCAACATAGTTCCCTTCAAGAGCGATACAACGATTATAACGACCTTCCAATTTTTTGATACCATTTTGGTAGTACTCCTTCGGTTTTGCCTCAAAATAGGCCTCAGTTTCGGCGATCACCTCTTCATTGCAGCCAAATTTTTTCCCTGCGAGCATCCTTTTGAGGTCTGAGAACAAGAAAAAGTAGCTGGGGGCCAGATCTGGAGAATACGGTGGGTGGGGAAGCAATTCGAAGCCCAATTCATGAATTTTTGACATCGTTCTCAATGACTTGTGGCACGGTGCGTTGTCTTGGTGGAATAACACTTTTTTCTTCTTCATATGGGGCCGTTTTGCTGCGATTTCGACCTTCAAACGCTCCAATAACGCCGTATAATAGTCACTGTTGATGGTTTTTCCCTTCTCAAGATAATCGATAAAAATTATTCCATGCGCATCCCAAAAAACAGAGGCCATTACTTTGCCAACGGACTTTTGAGTCTTTCCACGCTTCGCAGACGGTTCACCGGTCGCTGTCCACTCAGCCGACTACCGATTGGACTCAGGAGTGTAGTGATGGAGCCATGTTTCATCCATTGTCACATATCGACGGAAAAACTCGGGTGTATTACGAGTTAACAGCTGCAAACACCGCTCAGAATCATCAACACGTTGTTGTTTTTGGTCAAATGTGAGCTCGCGCGGCACCCATTTTGCACAGAGCTTCCGCATATCCAAATATTGATGAATGATATGACCAACACGTTCCTTTGATATCTCTAAGGCCTCTGATTTCTCGATCAACTTCTTTTTACGGTCATTCAAAATCATTTTGTGGATTTTTTTGATGTTTTCGTCGGTAACCACCTCTTTCAGGCGTCCACTGCGTTCACCATCCTCCGTGCTCATTTCACCACGCTTGAATTTTGCATACCAATCCATTATTGTTGATTTCCGTGGGGCAGAGTCCGGAAACTCATTATCAAGCCAAGTTTTTTGCTTCCACCGTATTTTTTTCCCTTCAGAAAACAGTATTTTATCAAAACACGAAATTATTTTTTTCCATTTTTTTTCACAATAACAAAAGTTGCTTCACAAAAGACGCTCTATCTCACAAACTAATTGACTTACAGACGTCAAATTTTGACACGAATCATTTGAAGGTTGGTACTATGTAAAAATTATATGCAGTTAATACTAGCGACGCCATCTATGAGTCAGACCGGGGACTTATCAGTCAACCTGTTATGCATTATGGTAGTTCCCCATTCCATACGCGCATATATATATTTATATTATTAAATAAATTTTGTAATTTCTAATTCTTGAGCGCCAAGCAACCACTGTGCGGAATAATATTTCATAGATAAACATTAGGCCATCCCCTCCCCACCCCTCCCCCATCACATTGACACCATAGCACACCTCACGAAAACATAGTGTTCGCTTCAAAACACACACAAAAGCTTCACAGGACCTTAGTTAGTCCTGGGTGTGGATGTTTACATTTTTAGCAAAGTTTTCCTATTCAAACGCTCATCTGTTTATATCTCAGCCCCCATTGTGTTAGAGAGCTGCAATGTTGACATATTTGTTTGGCCCTGACAAAGGCGCTAAGTTAGCTATAAAATGACTTCTTTTGTTACTTTCACATTGCTATGGACCAATTTACAGCTCAATAGGTGTTCCTTAGGACATGGATTACAAATGTGGAAAAATACATAGACCATGGCCATCACGAAAAAATCGTCGGATAAGGCACACCCACATAGACGAAATAATAGAAGAGGGAAAAAAAAAAAACAAAAAACAAAATTAAGAAAAATTGATTTTGTTGTTGCCGTTGTTATTGTTTTCGCTAAAGCTGTCTGGTGAAACCCCCAATTGTGTTAATTGACAGACTTCATGAACCTATACGGAATCTTAATTTTCAATTTCATCCGGCCTCATATGCATGTAAGACTTCATGAGTGGTACTACTTCAACATATCGAGAGGCCATCATTCAAGAGTGAGATAAGTCGACAGATTCTATTTGAAAAAAGTATATAAGGCCGTAAGTTCGGCCGGGCCGAATATAATGTACCTTCCACCATGGATTGCATAGAAACTTGTACTAAAGACTGTCATCCACAATCGAATTACTTGGGTTGCGGTAACACTTGACGGTGGCAAGGTATCTTAAAACTTCTTAACATCGTTTTCTCAATTGTAAGTTAGTCCATACGGCGTATATACTAAACAAAACAAGTAAGGAAAGTCTAAGGTCGGGTGGGGCCGACTACCCTGCACCACTTTGTAGATCTAAATTTTCAAATGTGTTGGGAGCTATATAAGGGTGATACGGTCAAAATTTTGTCAAGGGAAAACGCGTGTAAATCGGTGAAATCGTTTATTTAAAAAATCAAATTAAATTTCTTTTTCAAGTTCAATTAGTATAAAATTCAGGGAAAATATTCAGTTAGGCTTTCGCTTTTCCAAATCCGAATTGCCGGGCCTCACGCTTAACACCTGCCATCAGATTTTGTACAGCCACCTTGTCCACCTTCTTCGCCGCAGAAAGCCAGTTTGCCTTGAACTGCTGCTCGTCCTTAGCAGCTTTTTTGGTCTTCTTTAGGTTCCGCTTGACAATAGCCCAGTATTTCTCAATTGGGCGGATCTCTGGCGTGTTGGGAGGGTTCTTGTCCTTGGGAACCACCTGCCCGTTGTTGGCTGCGTACCACTCCGTGGCCTTTTTACCGTAATGGCAAAATGCCAAATCCGGCCAAAACGGAACAACCGTGTTTCTTCAGGAAAGGCAGCAGACGTTTATTCAAACACTCTTTCACGTAAATTTCTTGGTTGACAGTCCCGGAAGCTATGAAAATGCTGCTTTTCGAGCCACAGGTACAGATGGCTTGCCAAACCAGATGTTTCTTTGCGAACTTTGACAGCTTTATGTGCTTGAAAATATCTGCTACCTTTCTCCTTCCTTTAGCCGTATAAAACTACTGTCCCGGAAGCTGCTTGTAGTCGGTTTTGACGTAGGTTTCGTCGTCCATTACCACGCAGTCAAACTTCGTCAGCATCGCCGTGTACAGCCTCCGGGATCGCGCTTTGGCCGTCGTATTTTGTTTATCATCGCGATTTGGAGTCACTATCTTCTTGTAAGTCGATAGTCCGGCTCGTTTTTTGGCTCGGTGCACGGTTGTAGACGATACACCCAGCTTATTTGCGGCATCTCGGAGAGAGAGGTTAGGGTTTCGCTTGAAACTACCGGCAACTCTCTTTGTCGTCTCAGCGGCTTCCGGTTTTCGATTTCCCCCCGATCCAGACTTCCTGGCTGTCGACAAACGTTCCCCAAACACTTTAATTACATTTGTAACGTTTGATTTGGCAACTTTTAGCGATTTTGCTAGCTTTGCGTGCGAGTAGCTCGGATTTTCGTGATGCGCGAGCAAAATTTTGATACGCTGATCTTCTTGCTTGGACGGCATTTTGACAACTGAAGAGTGAATTCCAAAATCAAAATAGGAGCAACATTCTACACACACACACCTTCAAAATGAGGGGTGTTCAGGTTTTTTAAATGCAAAAGTAAATGGTCAAGTTTATATTGACCAAATTTTGACCGTATCACCCTTTTTAAAGGTTTGTCCGAAAATACATACATTTAAATATAACTCGACCTGGAAAGAATTTAATAGACTTCTACAAAATCTATAGACTCAAAATTTAAGTCGGCTAATGCACTAGGGTCGAACACAATGTCAGTTAAAAAACATGAGAAACATTTAAATCTGAAGCAATTTTAAGGAAACTTCGCAAAAGTTTATTTATAATTTATCGCTCGATATATATGTATTAGAAGTTTAGGAAAATTAGATTCATTTTTACAACTTTTCGACTAAGCAGTGGCGATTTTACAAGGAAAATGTTGGTATTTTGACCATTTTTGTCGAAATCAGAAAAACATATATATGGGAGCTATATCTAAATCTGAACCGATTTACACCAAATTTGGCATGCATAGCAACAATGCTAATTCTACTCCTTGTGCAAAATTTCAATTAAATCGGAGTAACAGATTGGCCACTGTGGTCATATGAATGTAAATCGGGCGAACGATATATATGGGAGCTATATCTAAATCTGAACCGATTTCAATAAAATTTGGCACACTTGACTACACTACTAATTGTACTCCTAGTGCAAAATTTCAACCAAATTGGGGTAAAACTATGGCTTCTAGGACAATATTAGTCCATATCGGACGAAAGATATATATGGGAGCTATATCTAAATCTGAACCGATTTCAATAAAATTTGGCACACTTGACTATAGTACTAATTGTTGTTCTTGTGCAAAATTTTAAGCAAATTAGGGTAAAACTCTGGCTTCTGGGGCCATATAAGTCCATATCGGGCGAAATATATATATGGGAGCTATATCTAAATCTGAACCGATTTCTTCCAAAGTTAATAGGGTTCTATTCTGAGTTAAAACACATACTTCTGCCAAATTTGAAGACGATTGGACTAAAACTGCGACCTAGACTTTGATTACAAAAATGTGTTCACGGACATGTCTATATCGACTCAGGAGCCCACCCTGAGCATTTTGCCCAAGGACACCATGTGTCTATCTCGTCTCCTTCTGGGTGTTGCAAACATATGTACTAACTTATAATACCCTGTTCCACAGTGTGGCGCAGGGTATAAAAAGGCCGATTAAATTCGTTTATAATTCAGCTTGACAAAATTTTCTAAAGAAATAAAATTTTGACAAAATATTCTATAGCAATAAAATTTTGACAAAATTTTCTATAGAAATAAAATTATGACAAAATTTTCTATAGTAATAAAATTTTGACAAAATTTTCTATAGAAATAAAATTTTGATAGATTATTTTTGGGGATCGGCTATATATAACTATATACCGATATGGACCAATTTTGGCATGGTTGTTAGCGGCCATATAATAGCGCAATGTACCAAATTTCACCACATACCTAACTTCAACCGGATCGGAAGAATTTTGCTCCTCTAAGAGCTCCGGAGGTCAAATCTGGAGATCGGTATGGACCAAGTCCTGCGTGGTTGTTGAGACCATATACTAACATCACGTACCAAATTTCAACTGAATCGGATGAATTTTGCTCATCCATGAGGCACTTGAGGTCAAATCTGTGGATCGGTTTATAAGGGGGCTATATATAATTATGGACCGATGCGGACCAATTTTTGCATGGTTGTTAGACAGCATATACTAACATCGTGTACCAAATTTCAACCGGATCGGATGATATTTGCTTCTCTTAGAGGCTCCGCAAGTCAAATCGGGGGATCGGTTTATATGGGAGCTATATATAATTATGGACCGAATCGGACCAATTTTTGCATGGTTGTTAGGGACCATATACTAATACCATGTACCAAATTTCAACCTGATCGGATGAATTTTGCTCCTCCAAGAGGCTCCGCAAACTATATAGGGGCTATACGTAAAAGTGGTCCGATATGGCCCATTTGCAATACCATCCGACCTACATCAATAACAACTACTTGTGCCAAGTTTCAAGTCGATAGCTTGTTTCGTTCGGAAGTTAGCGTGATTTCAACAGACAGACGGACTTGCTTAGATCGACTCAGAATTTCACCACGACCCAGAATAGATATACTTTATGGGGTCTTAGAGTAATATTTCGATGTGTTACAAACGGAATGACAAAGTTAATATACTCCCCCATCCTATGGTTGAGGGTATAAAAATATATATATACCTAATTGCAAATTGACTTAGCCCATTTATGATATGTCCATACCCTGTATATAATTTTGGGCCATGTCACCAAATAAATTCCGTAAATTACTTTAGACTGAATAGCTGCTATTGGTGATGAAGTTGACAACTCTTCAAATGAATGGACAATAAATTATTTGGGAAAATCCTTTTTGATTATCCTGCTCTTGTGAATCCCATCTATCAGCAGGGGGGGAACTCACCAAAAACTTCAGCTGTTCTGAGAGATGTGATCCTCTGGAAAATGTCACATAAACTAAATGCCAAACAGAATTCCATTTTCTATTTTGGAATGAATCAATCACAGTTTATCCTATAGGATTTAGCATTTAAAGTTTAAATTTCTATTTACTCATTATTTATAGGAAAGCCTTAGTCCTACTGACTAAGGCAAATGATTGTAAGGTGGATTATCGAGAAAAAGATATTCATCGGGGTGGTATATGATTTGATCTATCCTTTTGTCTATTTAAAAGATTTGAAATTTAAGAAATTGAGAATCAAGCATATACGGCTGCAAATGTATATGCCCCCGTCATGGGCATATAAACATTTTCTTGAAAAAAAAGTAACTTTGTCATAAAGGATTGCATAAAAGCCAATGATTTAATTTTTTACTACTAACTCATTTATATCTTGTGCATTTTGGAGAGTAAGGCTGGTATTTTATGACTGCGCTTCGCTGAGAATTCGTCAAAATATTGCAGAGCCACTTGCATGGAGAGTGTCGGCCGTTTGATGGAAATAATTCGTGTCAAAGATATCCAAATCTAAACTGATTTTAAAATTTAATGTTATTTCCGAGATTTTTGCTTTCGAACAATAAAATTAAAAACAAGTAAGGAAAGTCTAAAGTCGGGCGGTGCCGACTATATTATACCCTGCACCACTTTGTAGATCTAAATTTTCGATACCATATCACATCCGTCAAATGTGTTGGGGGCTATATATAAAATGTTTGTCCCAAATACATACATTTAAATATCACTCGATCTGGAAGAATATGACAGACTTCTACAAAATCTTTAGACTCAAAATTTAAGTCGGCTAATGCACTAGGGTGGAACACAATGTTAGTAAAAAAATATGGGAAACATTTAAATCTGAAGCAATTTTAATGAAACTTCGCAAAAGTTTATGATTTATCGCTCGATATATATATTAGAAGTTTGGAAAAATTAGAGTCATTTTTACAACTTTTCGACTAAGCAGTGGCGATTTTACAAGGAAAATGTTGGTATTTTGACCATTTTTGTCGAAATCAGAAAAACATATATATGGGAGCTATATCTAAATCTGAACCGATTTCAACCAAATTTGGCACGCATAGCAACAATGCTAATTCTACTCCCTGTGCAAAATTTCAACTAAATCGGAGTTAAAAATTGGCCTCTGTGGTCATATGAGTGTAAATCGGGGAAAGCTATACATGGGAGATATATCTAAATCTGAACCGATTTCAACCAAATTTGGCACACATAGCTCCACTGCTAATCCTACTCCCTGTGCAAAATTTCACTAAATCGGAGCAAAAAATTGGCCTCTGTGGTTATATGAGTGTAAATCGGGCGAAAGCTATATATGGGAGCTATATCTAAATCTGAACCGATTTCAACCAAATTTGGCACACATAGCAACAATGCTAATTCTACTCCCTGTGCACAATTTCAACTAAATCGGAGTTAAAAATTGGCCTCTGTGGTCATATGCGTGTAAATCGGGCGAAAGCTATATATGGGAGCTAAATCTAAATCTGAACCGATTTCAACCAAATTTGGCACGCATAGCACCAATGCTTATTCTACTCCCTGTGCAAAATTTCAACCAAATTGGGGTAAAACTCTGGCTTCTGGGACCGTATTAGTCCATATCGGGCGAAAGATATATATGGGAGCTATATCTAAATCTGAACCGATTTCAATAAAATTTGGCACACTTGACTATAGTACTAATTGTTCTTCTTGTGCAAAATTTTAAGCAAATTAGGGTAAAACTCTGGCTTCTGGGTCCATCTAAGTCCATATCGGGCGAAATATATATATGGGAGCTATATCTAAATCTGAACCGATTTCTTCCAAAATCAATAGGGATCTATTCTGAGCCAAAACACATACTTATGCTAAATTTGAAGTCGATTGGACTAAAACTGCGACCTAGACTTTGATTACAAAAATGTGTTCACGGACAGACGGACATGGCTATATCGACTCAGGAGCCCACCCTGAGCATTTTTGCCAAAGACACCATGTGTCTATCTCGTCTCCTTCTGGGTGTTGCAAACATATGCACTAACTTATAATACCCTGTTCCACAGTGTGGAGCAGGGTATAAAAAAAGAACAGTGAGTAAAGTAGAAAGTCGGGTGGCACCGACTACATCATACCCTAAACTACCCCTAATGAATTTAAAACTACACTGAAAAAAGGCATGCACAGTTTAAAACATGTCGTCTTTGCACTAGTGGTTTTGGTACTGATTCCGAGCCAAAGAAGAATTGCAGTAATGATACACAAAATTTTTTTTTCAGATTCAATCACGAAATTATTTGATACAATTAATTTTTTAAATGAAATGTCTTCAATCACAGAAATGATAGTATCAATTAAAAACTTAATTGACACTATTAATTTTTGTGATTGATTTTTGTTTCAACCAAAAAAATTTTTTTTGAATCAATTAAATTTTTAATTGAATGTTTTTATACCCTGCGCCACACTGTGGAACAGGGTATTATAAGTTAGAGTATATGTTTGCAACACCCATAAGGAGACGAGATAGACACATGGTGTCTTTAGCAAAAATGCTCAGGGTGAGCTCTTGAGTCGATATAGCGATGTCCGTCTGTCCGTGAACACATTTTTGTAATCAAAGTCTAGGTCGCGGTTTTAGTCCAATCGACTTCAAATTTGGCACAAGTATGTATTTTGGCTCAAAATAGATCCCTATTGATTTTGGAAGAAATCGGTTCAGATTTAGATATAGCTCCCATATATATCTTTCGCCCAATATGGACTAATACGGTTCCAGAAGCCAGATTTTTTACCCCAATTTGATTGAAATTTTGCAAAGGGAGTAGAATTAGCATTGTAGCTATGCGTGCCAAATTTTATTGAAATCGGTTCAGATTTAGATATAGCTCCAATATATAGCTTTCGGCCGATTTACACTCATACGACCACAGAGGCCAATTTTTTGCTCCGATTTAGTTGAAATTTTGCACAGGGAGTAGAATTAGCATTGTAGCTATGCGTGCCAAATTTGGTTGAAATCGGTTCAGAATTAGATATAGCTCCCATATATACCTTTCGCCCGATTTACACTCATATGACCACAGAGGCCAATTTTTAACTCCGATTTAGTTGAAATTTTGCACAAGGAGTAGAATTAGCTTTGTTGCTATGCCTGCCACATTTGGTTGAAATCGGTTCAGATTTAGACATAGCTCCCATATATATGTTTTTCTGATTTCGACAAAAATGGTTAAAATACCAACATTTTCCTTGTAAAATCGCCACTGCTTAGTCGAAAAGTTGTAAAAATGAATCTAATTTTCCTAAACTTCTAATACATATATATCGGGCGAAAAATCATAAATAAACTTTTGCGAAGTTTCCTAAAAATTGCTTCAGATTTAAATGTTTCCCATATTTATACCCTGCGCCACACTGTGGAACAGGGTATTATAAGTTAGTGCATATGTTTGTAACACCCAGAAGGAGACGAGATAGACACATGGTGTCTTTGGCAATAATGCTCGGGGTGGTTCCCTGAGTCGATATAACCATGTCCGTCTGTCCGTCCGTCCGTCCGTTCGTCTGTCTGTGAACACATTTTTGTGATCAAAGTCTAGGTCGCAGTTTAAGTCCAATCGACTTCAAATTTGGCACATGTTCCTATTTTGGGTCAGAATATAACCCAATTGATTTTGGAAGAAATCGGTTTAGATTTAGATATAGCTCCCATATATATCTTTCGCCCGATATGGACATATATGGCCCCAGAAGCCATAGTTTAGGCCCAATTTGGTTGAAATTTTGCACATGGAGTACCATTAGTAGTGTAGTCAAGTGTGCTAAATTTTATTGAAATCAGTTCAGATTTAAATATAGCTCCCATATATATTTTTCGCCCGATATTGACTAATATGGTCCTAGAAGCCAGAGTTTTGGCCCAATTTGGTTGAAATTTTCCACTAGAAGTACAATTAGTAGTGTAGTCATGTGTGCAAAATTTGGTTGAAATCGTTTCAGATTTAGATTTAGCTTCCATATATATCTTTCGCCCGATATGGACTAATATGGTCCTAGAAGCCAGAGGTTTGGCCCAATTTGCACTAGGAGTACAACTAGTAGTGTAGTCAAGTGTGCCAAATTTGATTGAAATCGGTTCAGATTTAGATGTAGCTCCCATATATAGCTTTCGCCCGATTTACACTCATATGACCACAGAGGCCAATTTTTTACTGCGACTTAGTTGAAATTTTGCACAGGGAGTAAAATAAGCATTGTTGCTATGCGTGCCAAATTTGGTTGAAATCGGTTCATATTTAGGTATAGCTCCCATATATATGTTTTTCTGATTTCGACAAAAATGCTCAAAATACGAACATTTCCCTTTTAAAATCGCCTCTGCTTAGTCGAAAAGTTGTAAAAATTACTCTAATTTTCCTCTACTTTTAATACATGTATATCGAGCGATAAATCATAAATAAAAGTTTGTGAAGTTTCTTTAAAATTGCTTCATATTTAAATCTTTCCCATATTTTTTTTTTACTAACATTGTGTTCCATCCTAGTTATACCCACCACCATAGAATGGTGACGGGGTATAATAAGTTTGTCATTCCGTTTGTAACGCATCGAAATATCGATTTCCGACTATATAAAGTATATATATTCTTGATCAGGGAGAAATTCTAAGACGATATAAGCATGTCCGTCTGTCCGTCTGTCTGTCTGTCTGTCTGTCTGTCTGTCTGTCTGTTGTAATCACGCTACAGCATTCAATAATGGAGCTATCGTCCTGAAATTTGGCACAGAATCGTCTTTTGTCTGCACGCAGGTCAAGTTCGAAGATGGGCTATATCGGGCCATGTTTTGGTATAGCCCCCATATAAACCGACCTCCCGATTTGGGGTCTTTCGCTTATAGAAACCGTAGTTTTCATCCAATTTGCGCGAAATTGAAAATCTAGAGATATTTTGGGACCTTGAAGAGGTGTGCCAAAAATGGTGAGTGTCGGTCCATGTTTTGGTATAGCCCCCATATAAACCGACCTCCCGATTTGGGGTCTTTCGCTTATAGAAACCGTAGTTTTCATCCAATTTGCGCGAAATTGAAAATCTAGAGGTATTTTGGGACCTTGAAGAGGTGTGCCAAAAATGGTGAGTGTCGGTCCATGGTTTGGTATAGCCCCTATATAAACCGACCTCCCGATTTGGGGTCTTTCGCTTATAGAAACCGTAGTTTTCATCCAATTTGCGCGAAATTGAAAATCTAGAGGTATTTTATGACCATAAAGAGGTGTGCCAAAAATGGTGAGTGTCGGTCCATGTTTTGGTATAGCCCCCATATAGACCGATCTCCCGATTTTACTTCTTGGGCTTATAGAAACCGCAGTTTTTATTCAATTTACCTGAAATTGGAAATCTAGGGGTATTGTAGGACCACAAATACGTGTGCCAAAAATTGTGAGTATCCGTCCATATTTTGGTATAGCCCCCATATAGAGCGATCTCCCGATTTGGGGTCTTGGGCTTATAGAAACCGTAGTTTTTATCCAATTTGTCTGAAATTGGAAATCTAGAGGTATTTTAGGACCATAAAGAGGTGTGCCGAGAATGGTGAGTATCGGTCCATATTTTGGTGTAGCCCCCAAATAGTATCAATTACTATTTTTTTAAATTAAATTGACTAAACCAGACTAAACAAAATAATAAAGGAGCTTTAGTTATTCAACTAAATCAAAAGTTCAACCACAGATTTATTTTATAAATACCAGATTAAAAACATTGCCATCGGCAACTGCTACCACAACCAAAGTAATTCGATTGTGCATTAAAATCTTTAGCGGAACTTTCTGCTGTGTATATACTTGTTTAATTTTTAGAAAAATGTAAAATCGTAAATAGGTTTTCAAATTCTGGGGGGGGGGCTAAAATTTTTCTGGGGGGGTCTAAGCCCCCTCCCCAGAGGCCTTCCTACGCTTATGGTCCCCATATAAAACGACCTCCCGATTTGGGGTCTTGGGTTTATAGAAACAGTAGTTTTTATCCAATTTGTCTGAAATTGGAAATCTAGAGGTATTTTGGGACCATAAAGAGGTGTGCCGAAAATGGTGAGTATCGGTCCATATTTTTGTATAGCCCCCATATAGATCGATTTCCCGATTTTACTTCTTGGGCTTCTAGAATCCGAAGTTTTTATCCTATTTGCCTGAAATTGGAAATCTATAGGTATTTTCGGGTCATAAAGAGGTGTGCCGAAAGCGGTGAGTATCGGTCCATATTTTAGTATAGCCCCCATCAGAACGATCTCCCGATTAAACTCCTTGGGTTTCTAGAAACCGTAGTTTTTATCTGATTTGCCAGAAATTGTAAATACTGATCATGAAAATTGTTTGAAACTCAATGTAAAATTTCCAGATTTTACTTCTACAGATTTAAGATTTCAAATCAAGAAGTTATTTTATATTTTTCTTGCACACTTACAAGAGATGTTAATGATTCCTCTAAAACTCAAGCAAAAATGGTTCTTATAAATCCAGAATCTGATATAGTCCTCATAGGTGAAATCTTTAAATTTATCTTCGGGAAGTGTCCTCAAGTCCTCTAGCCCTCCTGAAATTTCAAAGGAAACCCTAATATCTGGTTCATGGTGGTGGGTATTTAAGATTCGGCCCGGCCGAACTTACTGCTGTATATACTTGTTTTTTACTAACATTGTGTTCCATCCTAGTGCATTAGCCGACTTAAATTTTGAGTCTATAGATTTTGTAAAAGTCTATCAAATTCTGTCCAGATCGAGTGTTATTTAAATGTATGTATTTGGGACAAACCTTTATATATAGCCCCCAACACATTTGACGGATGTGATATGGTATCAAAAATTTAGATCTACAAAGTGGTGCAGGGTATAATATAGTCGGCCCCGCCCGACTTTAGACTTTCCTTACTTGTTTTTTACTAACATTGTGTTCCACCTCAGCGCATTAGCCGACTTAAATGTTAAATCTATAAGTATTGCAGAACTCTGTACAGATCTGCTCAGATATACAGAATATATGTGTATGGATTCATATAACATCCAACATATTGGACGGATTTGATATGGTATCGAAAATGTGGACTTACAAAGTGGTGAAGGGTATAATATTGTCGGCCCCGCCCGACTTTAGACTTTCCTTACTTGTTCTATTAGGAACTTGTAAATATTTATACTTATTCATTGCTCCGTTGAGAGAAACTATATCTCTATCGCTATTGCATGCATTTCATGACTGCAGCCAGGGTAAAATATTTTCCTCGCGAACAAAATTACCCTTTGTTGTAATGTAGTTTATTTAAGAGTAAATAAGTTCATGAAATTTTACAGGCAATACAACGATCTAGTCTCTAATGTTTTTCAGTAGAATCTTCTTTGACAAAACTTTGTTTGTCTAGAATTTCCTTAATTCTTTCAATGCGAGCCAATGTGAGTAATGAAGCATATTTTTTATAATTTTTAGGTTATTAAAGATATAAACGAAAAACATTTTTCTGAAGTTCCATAAACTAAGAACTACAATTGGAAGGACAAAAAGGAAACAATCGCCATCGCTTATTTCGTTTTTTTTTTTGTTCTTATTACACCATAACCCTTTAGCCTGTCCGAAATTTATGTTTTTTGCCCACACCGTTAGGTCAATGTTCATTCTGCTTGATAACACTTTTGATTACACCATAGCAATCACCAGTAGTGATGGTGGGAGGGAGGGTATTAAACTAACGATGGTATTGTGAGACACGCCTGTGTCTTTAACCATCTTTTGTGATTATTGTTTCAAAAGCCAACAACAATGAAAACAAGATGAATGGGGAGACTACAAAAAAAAATAAACAACAACACAGGAATAATAATAACCCACTGTTATGACAGCATGTGAGGAGATGAATTGGCGCCCAACTGGATGGCGTCACAGACACGTCATTTTGTCGCATGTCACCTCAACAAATCTACACTATGATGATGTGAGGGGGGGGGGGGTTTGGGAAAGGGGATAAAGGAGACCATGATGACGATGAAATTGATGATGGTAGGGGTGATGGTGGTGGTGGTGCTCCAGCTGGAAAGGCATAAGTGCCGGAAAGTGTGCCTGATGACATACTCCCTTACACAAAGCTGTACACTTCAGCAAGCTCTCACACATACACACACGCGCACACATAAATACACCTCTATAGCAGGGATGATAAATAGCATTATAGAAATTGTACTGAATCAGCTTTGAAAAAGTACCTTTTTAAGGCAAAATCTACCATTTTTTTTTACCCATCACCATAGAATGGTGACGGGGGTATAATAAGTTTGTCATTCCGTTTGTAATACATCGAAATATCGATTTCCGACTATATAAAGTATATATATTCTTGATCAGGGAGAAATTCTAAGACGATATAACGATGTCCGTTTGTCTGTCTGTTGTAATCACGCTACAGCCTTTAATAATGGCGCTATCGTCCTGAAATTTGGCACAGATTCGTCTTTTGTTTGCAGACAGGTCAAGTTCGAAGATGGACTATATCGGTCAAAGTTTTGATATAGTCCCCCAATTTGCCTGAAATTGAAAATCTAGAGGTACTTGAGGACCATAAAGAGGTGTGCCGAAAATGGTGCCCATCGGACCATGTTTTGGTATAGCCCCCATATAGACCGATCACCCGATTTTGATTCTTGGGCGTCTAGAAAGTGTATTTACTATCCGATTTGCCTGAAATTGAAAATCTAGAGGTATTTTGGGATCATAAAGAGATGTGTCGAAAATGGTCCGTATCGGTCCATGTTTTGGTATAGCCCCCATAAAGACCGATCTCCCGATTTTGCTTCTTGGGCGTCTAGAAACTGTATTTTATATCCGATTTGCCTGAAATTGAAAATCTGGAAGTCTTTTTAGACCTTAAAGAGGTGTGTCGAAAATGGGGTGTATCGGTCCATGTTTTGGTATAGCCCCCATATAGACCGATCTCCCGATTTTACTTCTTGGGCTTCTAGAAACTGTATTTACTATCCGATTTGCCAGAAATTGAAAATCTAGAGGTATTTTGGGATCATAAAGAGATGTGTTGAAAATGGTCCGTATCGGTCCATGTTTTGGTATAGCCCCCATATAGACCGATCTCCCGATTTTGCTTCTTGGACGTCTAGAAACCGTATTTTCTTGAAAATCTAGAGGTATTTAAGGCCATAAAGTGGTGTGTCGAAAATGGTCCGTATCGGTCCATGTTTTGGAATAGCCCCCATATAGACCGATCTCCCGATTTTTATTCTTGGGCTTCTATATAGACCGATTTCCCGAGAGAGACTATATTTTCTAGTCGATTTGCTTGAAATTGAAAATCTAGAAGTATTTTAAGATCACAAATAGGTTTGTCGCAAATGGTGCCTATCAGTCCATGTGTTGGTATAGCCCCCATATAGACCTATCTCCCGACTTTATTCCTGGGGCTTCTAAAATCCGTAGTTTTTCTCCAATTTGCCGGGAATTAAAAATCTAGAGATATCTTAGGGCCAAAAAGAGGTGTGTCGAAAATGATCAGTATCGGTCCATGTTTTGGCATGTTTGGCTTCTCGAATTCGTAGTTTTCACTCAATTCGCCTCAAAGTGGAATTCTAGAGGTATTTGAGGAAAATTAAGAGGTGGTGAGTATTGGTCCATGTTTTGGTATAGCCCCCATATAGACCTAAGTACGGAATTTATTTCTAGGACTTTTGGAATCTGGCTGACCACAAATAGGTCAGCCGAATATGGTGTGTGTCGACCCATGTTTTAGTATAGCCTCCACGTAGACCGATCTCCAGATTTAACTCCTTGGGCCTCTAGAAACCGTAGTTTTCATCCGATTTGCACAAAAATTTAAATATACTGGAATTTTAGACCCTCAAAAATCTGTATCGCATTTATTTTTACCGGTCCATTTGGCAAGGCATCGATATAGACCGATTTAACTTCTTGAGGGTACGCCCAAAGAAAAAATATTTTCCTCCGGAATGAAATTTTAGACAAACGAAATTTCTCTTTCGTATAAAGTATTTACTAGTCTGTAGTCTAGAAAGTGTATTTTCTATCCGATTTGCCTGAAATTGGAAATCTAGACTTATTCTAGGACCATAAAGAGGTGTGCCGAAAATGGGGTGTATCGGTTCATGTTTTGATATAGCCCCCATATAGACCGATCTCCCGATTTTACTTCTGGGGCTTCTAGAATCCGTAATTTTTACCCAATTTACCTCAAATCGGAAATCTAGAGGTATTGTAGGAAAATAAAGAGATGTGCCGAAAATGGTGATTATCGGTCCATGTTTTGATATAGCCCCCACATAGACCGATCTCCCAATTCTATTTCTTGGGCTTCTAGAATCCGTATTTTTTACCTAATTTGCCTCTAATCGGAAATCTAGAGGTATTCTAGGACCTCAAAGTGGTGTGTCGAAAATGGTGGTTATCGGTCCATGTTTTGATATAGCCACTATATGGACCGATCTCCCGATTTTACTTCTTGGTCTTCTAGAATCCGTAATTTTTACCCAATTTACCTCAAATCGGATATCGAGAGGTATTCTAGGACCATAAAGGGGTATGCCGAATATATTGTGTATCGGTACAGTTTTTGATATAGCCCCCTTATAAACCGGCCCTCCGATTTGGGGTCTAGATTCCAGAACTTGTAGTTCTGTAGTTCTTGTAGTTCCAAGTTAAATGTGCTGAATACTGTGTGTATCCTTCCATGTTTTGGTATAGTCCACATCGGGGCTGTGGAGTCGGAACGGGAGTCGGAGTCTTGGAGCCGGAGTCTGAAGATTTTGCTGGAATCCGAGTCGGAGCCCGAGTCGTAGAAATTTTGCTCGACTCCGACTCCGGCGAAACAAACTTTGAAAAACACTTCCTATCTTTGTAACAAAAGAAACATTTCGACAAATTAGATTCCATTAGGGTTTTTATCGAACAACGAATAACGAATTAATGGATTTTAGACTATATGGTGAAATTTCATATGGGCTGAATTAATCAATTGTCTTGTCCAATTTTTAACATATTAAAATATCGACTTTTGACACTATATGTACTCTTGATAAAGGTAAAATTTTAAGGTAATATAGCAGTAGAACCTAACGTTCTAATTTTTTTTGACAGGCATGTTGAGTTTGAAGGTGTGTCATACCGCACAATTTTGTGAAATAGTACCTACATATAAACCCATCTTCCGATATGTTTTAAGAAGTTTTTCCCAGTATCAAATGTTCATAAGATTTGTCAGAAATTTTTAATTTAGAGTTATTTGAGATCAATAAATAAATGCGGAAATTTCCCGTCGGCCCAGATTTTGTATATGGAGATAATTACTTGAGAAACTCCATATACACCCGATGTCCTTGGAAGCTGTAATTTTAAATTAAACCTTTGCCAACGTGCCATCAAAACCACTCGAAATTCTTTACATTAAATTAATGTCCATAACTGATAGACCATTTTTAAATCGATATATCACCATTTTATTTCTATAGAAACAATATTCGTAACTGTCTAGCTATTCCTGTAATCTTTTTTTTATTTTTTACTAGCGTAACCCGGCCCGCTTCGCTGCGCCTTCCGAAGCATAATTGGAGGAATATTTTGCATTAACTTAGTCAACTATATCCTTCGTGCTGAAAACAAATTCGAAAAGATTTGAATTCTTTTAAACAAATCGGACTACTTGATTTTTCGTTTATAGGTACAAATACGGCGGGAGAGGGTGTACCTTCTTCTATATTTCTTGTGAATTTTATGTGTGGTTTGTAAAGGAAAGGTATCCTTCTCCTCAACATATCTGAAAATTAAGCACTATATTATAATAACATACAAAGAATTACTGTTTCCCATCCAATAAATCGGAAAAAGCAAAAATATTAAAAAATTTTACCACATTAACATTTGCTAAAATGTTGGAAAATGATGCACCCTCTACGTTGGCTGCCAATTTCATGTAAATTTAAGTTCTTTACTAAAAACGAAGTCTGGCAGAAGCCTGTGCAAAAATCATAAAATTATCAATTTAAGAAAAAAAAAACGGACAAAAGGGAACCCTCCCCCCACCTTCGCACCACTCCGACGTGATATCGGACTATCACGTACCCTATATTAATTTCGCAACTACTCAATGGTCCCTATAAATTCTATCGAAGTAAATCGACAAAGTTTATTTCAATTTTCCCCTTCCCCAACCAGATATCGAAAAATCATATACTAATTTAAAAATCATGTATAAATTTAATCACCTCCTCCCACGTTCCCTGTAAATTTCAAGTAGATCGGAGATGTTTAAATTTTGCTCTATTGTCTTAGAGGGACGTCACCTATATTGTATCACAATGGACTGAATAGTCAAAGTGAGCCTGATACATCGGGCTGCCACCTAACCTAACCTAAGGGACGTCACTTTCCCCGATACAATATCGACAAACACCGTAGTGAATAGCACCCTCAACCATCCCTGAAAATTCTTGAAATTTTCCTTCAAGTGTGGGCCCAGGAAGGTTGCCTCTTCGTTCATAACCTTCCCCCACTGCCTTTGTAAATTTCAAGAAAACTTAAGAATTTTTGTTTTTTTTGCAGTTCTAGAGGAGGACCTCCTCCCCGACCAAATATGGAAAAGTGATGTAGCGTATCTTTTGTAAACGTCCCAGAAAATGTCAAGCAAATTATAAGCCTAAAGGGGCGACCTCTCTTCCGTCCAAATGTCACAAAATAAGGTATCAACTATTAATATCGTAATCTCTCCCCAGTCCTCTGTAAATTTCAAGTAAATCGGTAAAGTTTAATTGTTTCTCTGTATGTACTTAAGAGAAGCGGATGTCTCCCCATGCCCTTTTATTTTTATTAAAAAATCAGGAACCTGATATAAATTTCATAACCTCACCCATTTTTTCGTAAAATTTCAGTCGGGACAGTTTAGTTTTGATTTCACTGTACTTCAAAAAAAAAGTCGGGCAAAGGGGTGGTCCCCCTCCCCGACCAAGTATCGAAAAATAATGTAGCGGATTTTTGTGTAGATGCCAACCCCAACTTTCAATGAAAATTTCAAGCAAATCGCATAATTTTGTTCTAAGTTTCAAAAAGTAGGGCAAGGGGGAATTCCCCCTCTCCGTCCACATATGACATCATCAGGTACCCCATATTAATTCCATAACCTCACCGCATGTTCTCTGTAAATCTCAGATTATTTACGGAATTTTATTTTTTCACTGTACTTTAAAAAAAAGTCCAACAAAGGGGTGGTCCCCCTACGCCACCAAATATCGAAATATAAAGTAGCGGATCTTTGTCTAGATGCCAAACCCAACATTCAATGACAATTTCAAGCAAATCGGTCAACTTTGGTCCAATTTTCAAAAAGTCCGACAAAGGAGAGGTCCCCCTCCGCGGCCAGGTGTCAAAAAATGAGGTACCCTATTTTCACGACATGAACGCCCCCTACGATCTCTGAAAGTTTCAAGTAAATCGGTTCAGCCGTTTCGGAGCCAACTTGGAACATACAAACAAACAAATAAACAAACATAGATTGAATTTTATATATATATATATATATATATATATATATATATATATATATATATATATATATATATATATATATATATATATATATATATATATATATATATATATATATATATATATATATATATATATATATATATATATATATATATATATATATATATATATATATATATATATATATATATATATATATATATATATATATATATATATATATATATATACCAGGATATTACTTCTTAAACGTCTGGAAGCCTAATTATTTTTTGTTTTTATAAATACATATTCTGGAGATTCTTGTTATCTACACATATTTTGATGTGGTCTCTATATAGTCTTGTGTCGTATTTTAATTTATTGGCCTGACATGAAAATGTAGACTTCTTTACATCCCTAAAATGCTGAGATTTGTCGTCGAGTCGTATCAAAATTTATAATTTGGGTTCTTTAGGATATATAAACACATATGGCAAAATAGTATACTTATATCGGTCTATTTTTGGAACACTACACCTTAAAATTACAATTGGAATACTCTTAAAATAAGATTTAGGTACACCACCTGGAGTCGACTCCGGGGTCGGTGTCGAGGCTAATAAGAAATGCTGGAGTCGGAGCCGGAGTCGAGCAAAATTGACTCGACTCCACAGCCCTGGTCCCCATTACACCGAACTCCCGATTTAACTCCTATATTTTCTAGAAATTGTAGTTTTTATCCGATTTGTCACAAATTGAAAATATACTGGCATTTTAGATCCATAACAAAGTGTATATGATTTAGTTTTATCGGTCCATTTGGTAAGGCCTCCATATAGACCGATTTCACTTATTGAGGGTATAGAAAGCGCAGTGATCGTGAAAATTACTTGAAACTGAATGCAAAATTTCCAGATTTTACTTCTCGTAGTCATTTAAATAATTGGGATGAAAATCTACAGATTTTAGATTTCAAATCAAGGCGTTATTTCATCATTTTCTAGCACACTTACAAGAGATGTTTATAATTCCTCTAAAACTCAAACAAAAAATGGTTCTTATAAATTCAGAATTTCATCTAGTCTTCATCATCATCATCAGGTAAAATCTTTACATTTATATGTGGGAAGCGTACTGGTTGAACTGATCTGCTTGGGAAAATATCTGTCATCAAACCCCCCTGAAATTTTCAAAGGAAACTATTATATTTGATTTATGGTGGTGGGTATTTAAGATTCGGCCCGGCCGAACTTACTACTGTATATATTTGTTAATTTTAATGAAGGTCTTTTTTTACCCACCACCATAGGATGGGGGGTATATTAACTTTGTCATTCCGTTTGTAACACATCGCAATATTGCTCTAAGACCCCATAAAGTATATATATTCTGGGTCGTGGTGAAATTCTGAGTCGATCTGAGCATGTCCGTCCGTCCGTCCGTCCGTCCGTCGGTTCAAATCACGCTAACTTCCGAACGAAACAAGCTATCGACTTGAAACTTGGCACAAGTAGTTGTTATTGATGTAGGTCGGATGGTATTGCAAATGGGCCATATCGGTCCACTTTTACGTATAGCCCCCATATAAACGGACCTCAAAATTTGGCTTGCGAGGCTTCTAAGAGAAGCAAATTTCATCCGATCCGGCTGAAATTTGGTACATGGTGTCAGTATATGGTCTCTAACAACCATGCAAAAATTGGTCCACATCGGTCCATAATTATATATAGCCCCCATATAAACCGATCCCCCGATTTGGCTTGCGAGGCCTCTAAGAGAAGCAAATTTCATCCGATCCGGCTGAAATTTGGTACATAGTGTTAGTATATGGTCTATAACAACCATGCAAACATTGGTCTACATCGGTCCATAATTATATATAGCCCCTATATAAACCGATCCCCCGATTTGGCTTGCGAGGCCTCTAAGAGAAGCAAAATTCATCCGATCTGCGTGAAATTTGGTACGTGATGTTAGTATATGGTGTCTAACAACCATGTGGACCATGCAAATTGGTCCACATCGGTTCATAATTATATATAGCCCCCATATAAACCGATCCCCAGATTTGACCTCCAGAGCCCCTTCCATTCGGTTGGAATTTGGTACGTGATGTTAGTATATGGTATCCAACAACCATGCAGGAATTGGTTCCTATCAGTCCATAATTATATATAGTCCCATATAAACCGATGCCCAGATTTGACCTCCGGTGCCTTTTGTAGAAGCAAAATTCATCCGATCTGCTTGAAATTTGGTACGTGGTGGTAGTATATGATATTTAACAACCATGCCAAAAGTGGTCCATATCAGTCCATAATCGTACATAGCCCCATATAAACCGATCCCGAGATTTGGTTTTGGAACCTCTTGGAGGAGCAAATTTCATCCGAGTGAGTTGAAATTTGGTACATTGTGCTAATATATGGTCGTTAACAACCATGCCTAACTAGGTCCATATCGGTCTATAGTTATATATGGCCCTCAGATAAATCGATCCCCAATCACACAAAAATTGGTCCATATCAAGTTCATAATTGTATGTAGCCCCCATATAAGCGACCCCCATATTTCAATTCTGGCTCTCTACGTACAAAAAGTCCATATCGATTCGTAATTATTTGTAGACTTAACTATACATAACTTTTTTGTCTAATATATACCATGTATGGACTAAATCACAATTTAGAAAACGATGTTAAGAAGTTTTAAGATACCACAACCCAAGTAATTCGATTGTGGATGATAGTCTTTCGTAGGTTTCTATGCAATCCATGGTGGTGGGTACATAAGATTCGGCCTGGCCGAACTTGCGGCCGTATATACTTGTTGATTTCTAATACTGCACAGAAAAAAAATATTTCCAATTAAAACTTTTTGGATTAAAAATTTGTTGAAACTTTTTGGATTAAAAATTTATTGATACAATTAAAATTTTTTATAAACTCGGAAGATTACGCCAGTTAAAAAATTATGGATTTTTTTTTTTAAATTTTTAATTAAAAATTTATTTGAAACTATCAATGTTTTAAATAAACTAGAAATACTAAGTCAGTTAAGAAAATTTTTGAAAGTAGTTTCGTTTTTAATTAGAAAACAAGTATATACGGCCGTAAGTTCGGCCAGGCCGAATCTTATGTACCTTCCAAAATGGATTGCGTTTAAACTTCTATGAAAGACTGCCATCCACAATCGAATTATTTGGGTTGTGGTAATACTTGCCGATGGCAAGGTATCTTAAAATTCCATAACATCGTCTTCTAAATTGGAAGTTTGTCAATACGGTGTATACATTCGGCAAAGCAGATTAAAACCCTACATAATTCAGTTCTTGTCCGGTATGAAGTTTTGCGAGGTAAAAGAGAAGCAGAACTGAAATATGGGGGCCATATACAATTATTAAACTATATGGTCCAATTTTTGTGTGATTAGTACCAAAGTTAAGCAAGATCAACAGAAATTTGCTTATGCTGGAAGAAGTAAAATTTGAGGTTCGGTTTATCTGGGGGATATACAACAGGTTGGCTGATAAGTCCCCGGTCTAACAAAGGAAAACACGTTTTTTTTTGTCAAAATTCGTTTTTATACCCTCCACCATAGGATGGGGGTATATTAACTTTGTCATTCCGTTTGTAACACATCGAAATATTGCTCTAAGACCCCATAAAGTATATATATACTGGGTCGTGTTGAAATTCTGAGTCGATCTGAGCATGTCCGTCCGTCCGTCTGTTGAAATCACGCTAACTTCCGAACGAAACAAGCTATCGGCTTGCAACTTGGCACAAATAGTTGTTATTGATGTAGGTGGAATGGTATTGCAAATGGACCATATCGGTCCACTTTTACGTATAGCCCCCATATAAACGGACCCCCAAATTTGGCTTGCGAGGCCTCTACGAGAAACAATTTTCATCCGATCCGGTTGAAATTTGGTACATGGTGTTAGTATATGGTCTCTAACAACCATGCAAAAATTGGTCCATATCGGTCCATAATTATATATAGCCCCCATATAAACCGATCCCCCGATTTGGCTTGCGGAGCTTCTAAGAGAAGCAAATTTCATCCGATCCGGCTGAAATTTGGTACATGGTGTTAGTATATGGTCTCTAATAGTCATGCAAAAATAGGTCCACATCGGTCCATAATTATATATAACCCCCATATAAACCGATCACCAGATTTGACCTCCGGAGCTTGTTGGAAGACCAAAATTTATCTGATTCAGTTGAAATTTGGTACGTGATGTTAATATATGGCCTCAAACACCCATGCAAAAATTGGTCGATATCGGTCCATAATTATATATAGGCCCCATATAAACCGATCCCCAGATTTGACCTCCGGAGCACCTTGAAGAGAAAAATTCTTCCCATTCGGTGGAAATTTGGTACGTGATGTTAGTATAGGGTATCCAACAACCATGCAGGAATTGGTTCCTATCAGTCCATAATAATATATAGCTCCCATATAAACCGATCCCCAGATTTGACCTCCGGTGCCTTTTGGAGAAGAAAAATTCATCCGATCTGGTTGAAATTTGGTACGTGGTGGTAGTATATGATATTTAACAACCATGTGAGTTGAAATTTGTGGATGACAGTCTTTCGTAGAAGTTTCTACGCAATCCATGGTGGAGGGTACATAAGATTCGGCCTGGCCGAACTTACGGCCGTATATACTTGTTATTATTCAACAGAGTTCCCTTCAAGAGACAAACAACGATTATAATGACCTTCCAATTTTTTGATACCATTTTGGTAGTACTACTTCGGTTTTGCCTCAAAATAGGCCTCAGTTGCGGCGATCACCTCTTCATTGCAGCCAAATTTTTTCCTGCGAACATCCTTTTGAGGTCTGAGAACACGAAAAAGTCGCTGGGGGCCAGATCTGGAGAATACGGTGGGTGGGGAAGCAATTCGAAGCCCAATTCATGAATTTTTGCCATCGTTCTCAATGACTTGTGGCACGGTGCGTTGTCTTGGTGGAACAACACTTCTTTCTTCTTCATATGGGGCCGTTTTGCCGCTATTTCCACCTTCAAACGCTCCAATAACGCCATATAATAGTCACTGGTGATGGTTTTTCCCTTCTCAAGATAATCGATAAAAAATATTCCATGCGCATCCCAAACAAGTATATACAGCACTAAGTTCGGCCGGGCCGAATCTTAAATACCCACCACCATGAACCAAATATTAGGGTTTCCTTTGAAATTTCAGAAGGGATTGAGGACTTGAGGACACTTCCCGAAGATAAATTTAAAGATTTTACCTATGAGGACTATATCAGATTCTGGATTTATAAGAACCATTTTTGTTTGAGTTTTAGAGGAATCACTAACATCTCTTGTAAGTGTGCAAGAAAATTATAAAATAACGTCTTGCTGTGAAATCTTAAATCTGTAGATTTTCACCCGAGAAGTATCTGAAATCTGAAAATTTTACATTGAGTTTCAAGCAATTTTCATGATCAGTGCGCCTTCTATACCCTCAAGAAATGAAGTCGGTCTATATGGAGGCATTACAAAAAGGACCGATAAAAACTTAATCCGATACACGTTTTTGGGAGCTTAAAATAATATTTACAATTTCAGGCAAATCGCATAAAAACTACGGATTCTAGAAACCCAAGAAGTAAAATCGGGATATCGGTCTATATGGGGGCTATACCAAAACATGGACCGATACTCACCATTTTTGGCACACCCCTTTATGGTCCTCAAATACCTATAAATTTCCAATTTCAGACAAATTGTATTTAAACTACGGATTCTATAAGCCCAAGACCCCAAATCGGGAGGTCGTTTTATATGGGGACCACACCAAAACATGGACCGATACTCACAATTTTTGGCACACGTATTTGTGGTCCTACAATACCTCTAGGTTTCCAATTTCAGGTAAATTGAATAAAAACTGCGGTTTCTATAAGCCCAAGAAGTAAAATCGGGAGATCGGTCTATATGGGGGCTATACCAAAATATGGACCGATACTCACCATTTTCGGCACACCTTTTTATGGTCCTAAAATACCACTAGATTTTCAATTTCAGGCAAATAGGATAAAAACTTCGGATTCTAGAAGCCCAAGAATTAAAATCGGGAAATCGGTCTATATGGGGGCTATACCAAATATGGACCGATACTTACCATTTTCGGCACACCTCTTTATGATCCTAAAATACCACTAGATTTCTAATTTCAGACAAATTGGATAAAAACTACGGTTTCTATAAGCCCAAGACCCCAAATCGGGAGGTCCTTTTATATGGGGACCATACCAAAACATGGACCGATACTCACAATTTTTGGCATACGTATTTGTGGTCCTACAATACTTCTAGATTTCCAATTTCAGGTAAATTGAATAAAAACTGCGGTTTCTATAAGCCCAAGAAGTAAAATCGGGAGATCGGTCTATATGGGGGCTATACCAAAACATGGACCGATACTCACCATTTTTGGCACACCCCTTTATGGTCATAAAATACCTCTACATTTCTAATTTCAGGCAAATTGGATAAAAACTACGATTTCTATAAGCCCAAGACCCCAAATCGGGAGGTCGGTTTATATGGGGACTATATCAAACCCTGGACCGATATAGCCCATCTTCGAACTTGACCTGCCTGCAGACAAAAGACGAGTTTGTGCAAAATTTCAGCGCGATTGCTTCATTATTGAAGACTGTAGCGTGATTACAACAGACAGACAGACAGACAGACAGACAGACAGACAGACAGACAGACGGACAGACGGACATCGTTATATCGTCTTAGAATTTCTCCCTGATCAAGAATATATATACTTTATATAGTCGGAAATCGATATTTCGATGCGTTACAAACGGAATGACAAACTTATTATACCCCCGTCACCATTCTATGGTGGTGGGTATAAAAATAGAGGCCATTACTTTGCCAGCGGACTTTTGAGTCTGTCCACGCTTCGGAGACGGTTCACCGGTTGCTGTCCACTCAGCCGACTGTCGATTGGACTCAGGAGTGTAGTGATGGAGCCATGTTTCATCCACTGTCACATATCGACGGAAAAACTCGGGTGTATTACGAGTTAACAGCTGCAAACACCGCTCAGAATCATCAACACGTTGTTGTTTTTGGTCAAAAGTGAGCTCGCGCGGCACCCATTTTGCACAGAGCTTCCGCATATCCAAATACTGATGAATGATATGACCAACACGTTCTCGATCAACTTCTTTTTACGGTCATTCAAAATCATTTTGTGGATTTTTTTGATGTTTTCGTCGGTAACCACCTCTTTCCACTGCGTTCACCATCCTCCGTGCTCATTTCGCCATGCTTGAATTTTGCATACCAATCCATTATTGTTGATTTCCGTGGGGCAGAGTCCGGAAACTCATTATCAAGCGAAGTTTTTGCTTCCACCGTATTTTTTCCCTTCAGAAAACAGTATTTTATCAAAACACGAAATTCCTTTTTTCCATTTTTTTTCACAATAACAAACGTTGCTTCACAAAAGACGCTCTATCTCACAAACTAATTGACTTACAGACGTCAAATTTTGACACGAATCATTTGAAGGTTGGTACTATATAAAAATAATATGCATTTAATACTAGCGACGCCATCTATGTGTCAGCCAACCTGTTAACTATGGACCGATATATGCGCCTCCAAGAAATTTGCTCTTACAAGAGGCTATCGAGGTCAAATCTGGGGAACGGTTTATATGGGGGCTATATATAATATGGACCGATATGGACCAATTTTTTCATGGATGTTAGAGTTCATATACTAACACCACTTACCAAAATTTTAACCCGATCGGATGAAAATTGCAAGCCAAATTGGGAGGTCGATTTTTATGGGGGCTATACGTAAACGTGGTCTCATAATCATTCTATAATGGTGGCTATAAAAAGGACATAAGTGTCAACTTTATCAACCCTGATCTATAGTCCTTAACTACCATATGGTATCTCTTACATTGTGTTGTATTTGTTTGGGTGTGTGTGTGTGTGTGGCTGTGTGATATCCTTGTATTGGAGAGGGTGAGGACTTTTGTTGTTTAATTTCGATTTAACAATAATTCACCGCATAATAATTTCATTGTTGGCATTTGTCCTTATTGGTGTTGTTGTTGTTGTTGCCGTTGTCATTCGTCCCTGTTCACTTTATTATTGGTGTTGTTCCACTCGTTGTAGTTGCCGTTGTTGCTGTTATCCTTGTTGTCACTGTTTGTTTATTTTATGTTTATCAAAATTGACATTTTGTTGTTAAATTTTTGTTAACGCTGAATGAGTTGGAACCTTCTCAGGACTTGTCACTTGTTATCGTTTTCTGGTTTAATGATGATTCTTTCGACAAGGACTTGGACGACATGGATATTAAGTGTATGTATATGTGTATGTATGTTCGCTTGTATAATTATAGCTGCCAGTTATTGTCATTCGGTTGCCTAACCCTTGAGCTCTATTTCGATGATTGTTGCTTCAAACTGCTTATCGCCAAGACAAGCAAATAATTTTATTCATTTTTTTATGTTAATCTTTATGCGTCTCTTCATTATCATAAACTACCACCATGGATGAATGGGCGGCAATGAATAGAGTTTTAGCTTTTGACAATTTTCATTGGAGTTGGGGTTAGTAACCAGCATTACTCTGTATTTTTTGGTATTCCATTAAATTTTTTATTGTGAATGGCAACAGTTTCAAAGAAATTCAAATAAGTTCAGAGATTGTAGAGAACGAAAGAAAATGTTTTTTTTTTGTTTTGTTTTTTTTTTTTTTTTTTTTTTAAGAAAATTAAAAGGGACTAGTATATACAGCACTGAATTCGGCCAGACCGAATTTTAAATGCAAACATAAAATGATTCTAAATTAGCATACAATTATTGGGAGACATATTTTAATATGTTACAAAATAATACCAAAAATAATCTACCAAAATTTGTAGAAAATTTTACTAAAAATCTATCAAATTAAAAAAAAAAAAATCTTTCTTTTGAAATTGTTGATCAAAGTTTTGTGTCTAGTATGAAAAATTTTGTTCGAAAGAAATGTTTTGTTATTTTAGTCTAGAAATTTATTGCAGTATTTGCAATATTATATATTATGATCTCTCCTATTAGTAAACATTTTTTTGTCAATATTTGTTTCTGTTGTCAAAATGTTTACTTTATATTTTGTCTTTTTATTTTTATGGAAAATTTTGTAAAAATTTTATTTCTATAGAAATTTTATTTGTCAAAATTTTATTTCTAAAGAAAATTTTGTAAAAATTGTATTTCTATAGAAAATTTTGTAAAAATTGTATTTCTATAAAAAGTTAGGTTCACAATTTTATTTCTATAGAAAATTTTCTCAAAGTTTTATTTTTGTAGAAAATTTTGTTACAAGTTTATTTCTATAGAAATCTTATCAAAATTTCATTTCTGTAGGAGATTTTGTCAAAATTTTATTGCTATAGAAAATTTTGTCAAAATTTTACTTATAAAGAAAATTTTGTCAAAATTTTATTTCTATGGAAAATTTTTTCAAAAATTTATTTCTATAAAAAAAAAATTGGTCAACATTTTATTTCTATTGAAATTTTATTTGTCAAAATTTTATTTCGTTTTGTTTTGTTATTGTTGGTTTTGTTCTTTAAGCATTGTTGTTTCTTTTTCATTTCAGCTTAAAACCATACATTGACTAAACTACAAGTGTAGCTTAACCAACAGAGGAAAAGAAAGGTTTAAAGCTGAAATGAAAAAAAAAAACAACAAAATTTTATTTCTATACATTTTTTTTATTTCTATTGATAATTATTTAAAAATTTTCCTTCTATTGAATATTCTGTCAACATTTTATTTCTATAGAAAATTTTATCAATAGAAAATTTTGTCGAAATTTTATATCTACAAAAAATTTTATCAAAATTTTATTCTTATAGAAATTTTGTCAAACTATTATGTCTATAGAAAATTTTAACAAATTTTTATTTTTATAGAAAATGTTGACAAAATTATATATCTATAGAAAAATTTGGCAAAATTTTATTTCTATAGAAAATTATTTCAAAAATTTTATTTTTATTGAAAATTCTGTCAAAATTTTATTTCTATAGAAAATTTTGTCAAAATTTTATTTCTATAGAAAATTTTGTCAAAATTTTATTTCTATAGAAAATGTTGTCAAAATTTTATTTCTATAGAAAATTATGTCAAAATGTTATTTCTATGGAAAATTGTGTCAAAATTGTATTTCTATAGACAATTTTATACAAATTGTTTCTATACAATTTTTTTTTCAAAATTTTACTTCTATAGAATAGTTTGTCAAAATGTTATTTCTATAAAAAAATTTGTCAAAATTTTACTTATAAAGAAAATTTTGTCAAAATTTTATTTCTATGGAAATTTTTTTTAAAATTTTATTTCTATAAAATTTTGTCAAAAATTTATTTCTATGGAAAATTTTGTCAAAATTTTATTTCTATGGAAAATTTTGTCAAAATTTTATTTCTATTGAAATTTTATTTGTCAAAATTTTATTTCTATAGAAAATGTTATCAAAATTTTATTTCTATAAATTTTTTTTTTTAAATTTTAGTTTTGTAGAAAATTTTGTTGAAATTTTATTTCTATAGATAATTAATTCAAAAATTTTACTTCTATTGAATATTCTGTCAACAATTTATTTCTATAGAAAATTTTATCAATGTTTAATCTCAATAGAAAATATCTACAACAAATTTTGTCTATAGAAAATTTTGTCAAATTTTTATTTTTATAGAAAACTTTGTCAAAATTTTATTTCTATAGAAAATGTTGTCAAAATTTTATTTCTATAGAAAATTATGTCAAAATGTTATTTCTATGGAAAATTGTGTCAAAATTGTATTTCTATAGACAATTTTATCCAAATTGTATTTCTATACAATTTTTTTTTCAAAATTTTACTTATATAGAATATTTTGTCAAAATGTTATTTCTATAGAAAATTTTATTTGTATGGAAAATTTTTAAAAATTTTATTTCTATATAAAATGTCGTCAAAATTTTATTCCTATAGGAAATTTGGTCAAAGTTTTATTTCTATAGAAATTTTTGTCAAAATTTTATTTCTACAGAAAATTTTGTAACATTTGATATCTATAGAAAAATTTGTCAAAATTTTATTTCTATAGAAAACTATCTCAAATTTTTATTTCTATAGAAAATTCTGTCAAAATTTTATTTCTATAAAAAATTTTTCTCAAAATTGTATTTTTAGAGAAAAATTTTCTCAAAAGTTTAGTTTTATAGAAAATTTTGTCAAAATTTTATATCCATAGAAAATTTTGTCAAAATTGTATTTCTATAGAAAATTTTGTCAAAATTTTATTTCTATAGAAAAGTTTAACAACATTTTATTTCTATAGAAAATGTTGTCAAAATTTTATTTCGATAAAAAAATTTTGTAAAAATTTTATATCTATAGAACATTTTGTCAAAAATTTATTTCTATAGAACATTTTGTCAAAATTTTATTTCTATAGAATATTTTGTTAAAATTTTATTTCTGTAGAAATTTTTCCAACATTTTATTTATATAGAAAATTTTGTTAAAATTTTATTTCTATCGAAAATTGTGTCAAAATTTTATTTCTATAGACAATTTTATCAAAATTGTATTTCTAATCAATTTTTGTTTTCAAAATTTTACTTCCATAGAAAATTTTGTCAAATGTTATTTCTATTGAAAATTTTATCAACATTTTATTTCTATGGAAAATTTTGTAAAAATTTTATTTCTATATAAAATTTTGCCAAAGTTTAATTTCTATAGAAAATTTTGTCAAAGTTTAATTTCTATAGAAAATTTTCTGAAAATTTTATTTCTATAGAAATTTTTGTCAAAATTTTATTTCTATAGAAACTTTATATGTCAAAATTTTATTTCTAGAAAATTTTTATTCAAAATTTTATTTCCAATATAATTTTTTTCAAAATTTTATTTCTAAGTTAAATTTTGTCAAAACTTTATGACCATAGAAAATTTTGTCACATTTTATATCTATAGAAAAATTTGTCAAAATTTTATTTCGATAGAAAATTATCTCAAATTTTTATTTCTATAGATAATTCTGTCAAAATTTTATTGTAAAAATTTTATATTTATAGAAAAATTTGCCAAAATTTTATTTCTATAGAAAATGTTTATTAACATTTTATTTCTATAGAAAATTTTTATCAATATTTTTTTCTATAGAAAATTTTTCTCCAAATTTTTTTTCTATAGAAAATTTTGTTAAAATTTTATTTCTATAGAAAATTATTTAAAATTTTTATTTCTTTAGAAAATTCTGTCAAAATGCTATATCTATAGAAAAATTTGTCAATATTTTTTTTCTATAGAAATTTGTTATTAACATTTTATTTCTATAGAAAATTTTTATCAACATTTTCTGTCTATAGAAAAATTTTCTCAACATTTTATTTTTAGAGAAAAATTTTATTTCTCAAATTTTTTTTTTCTGTAGAAAATTTTGCCAAATTTTATTTCTATAGAAAATTTTTCTACAATTGTATTTCAATAGAAATTTTTGTCACAATTGTATTTCTATAGAAAATTTTCTCAAAATTTTATTTCTGTAGAAAATTATGTGAAAATTTTATTTCTATAGAAAATTTTGTCAAAATTTTATTTCTGTAGAAAATTTTGTCAACATTTTATTTCTGTAGAAAATTTTGTCAAAATTTTATTTCTTTAGAAAATTTTGTCAAAATTGTATTTCTATAGAAAATCTTGTCAAAATTGCGACTTAGAGAAGTTTTGAAAAACGTAGAATTGTCACCAGCATTCTAAGAGGGGATTTAAAACTTGTTGGTGTTGGTTCGAAATTGAGATTGAACCCATGACTTTGTATGCACCACAGTTATTCCCCCTTTTAATGATTTCATCTGTTTCCAATATTTTTAAATTAATTAAAATTAGGAAACCTTAAATTGAGCTTAATCTGTGCTAGAGTATTCGTTTACATTCATTCAATTGTCTTCCTTGGCTGTTTTTATTTCAGTCTCTGTTTGGTTAGAGCTGAGGCTTCCAGGAAATCCGTGGAGTGTGAGTATTTGCAAAAGTTGTTTACACAAGTATACCATATCGCTTTAATTTCATTTTCATTTCACTTTTTGTTTTCGTTTTCTTCTTTTCCTCCGCTTCAAATTCCATTGCATGTTGTTTTACTCACAGATTTTCTCCTTTCACTGACATTTGGCATTTTTCGTTGCCACTGTCAAAATGCCGCGCCAGGCTAAGCCATCCTGCTATACCATATATGCCCCAAAGGCATTCTTGTCTGGCACGTCGCACTTAGAAAGGGGGAAATGAAAATTCAGTTGCTGACAACATGGAAGCAAGATATCGGAGTTGGACTACTAACCTTATAGAATTTGGTGTGGAAACTCTGTGCTGTCCTAGTCAAACCAATTTTCAAATAATCTTTATTTTAAGAGAGATAGAGAGAGAGAGGTCGTTTTGTGTACCATGAACCCAATAGGTAATGGAACTAAATAATTGCATATGCTTGATAACAACCAAAAGCGGGTATAAAGAGCTAACCAGGGTTGTCAGTTTGGTCCGATCCGAACAAAATTGGTCCAAAAACTTATTCATACAAAATTATGCAAACATTTTGTATAGGAAGAACTTTTTTTTATAACTTTCTATAGAAATAAAATGTTGACGACATTTTATATACAAGTAAAATTGTGACAAAATTTTCTATAGAAATCAAATCTTGATAAAAAAAGCAATAAAAATGTGACAAAATTGTATATAGAAATAAAATTTTGACAACATTTTCTACAGAAATAAAATTCTGATAAAATTTTCTAAAGAAATAAATTTTTGACAAATGTTTCTACAGAAATAAAATTTTGACAAAATTTTCTATAGAAATTTTCCTGAATTTTATATGTTTTTTTTTTTAAGTCACCCTTTAGTAGTTGGTACCTCTTCACTATCTCAAATGAACTTTGTTCGAATGACAGCATGTGTGCTGTTTTAGTAAACAAACTCACATGTTGAATACATTGCAGAATAAGTGTGTATATGTGTGTGTGCGTAGGAGAGAGAGAGAGAATGAGTGGGTGTAGGTATTATATTAAATTATTATTACTTTACTTGTGAAGGCCCCTTGAGGCATTTCCGGTTGCTGATTTTTCGATTTTTTAAATGAGGTCAAAGAAATCCTTAAGGAAATCTCGAACCCCAACCATTTTTATCGCCGATTCACCTACACATACAAATGAGCCAAAACAACTGCAAGAATATCATCATCGGCATTATCATCATCATCATCATCGAATTCTAGCAAATAAACTCGCCACAACTCTTCCTCTCACACTTTCATCATTTCCCTAAATGGAAAACTTTATTTAATCAATTCCTTCATGGAGTACTTGGGCAGAGAGGGATGATAAGATGTTCAATTTGTTCTTCTTGATGGTATACGCTTGCTTGACTATTGAGGTGCATGAATAAAATTACTTAGATTACTTTCGTGATTGAAGAACTTCCAGATTTCAGGAAAATTGTTATAAATTATATTTCTAAAGATTATGCGAATCACGACTTTTTAGCTAGTGCAAGGCAGGTGTTTTGGGAGATACGCAATTATACGATCAAGGCAATGTTGGTAATTTCAAATATTCATATTTTATAGTGAGAATTGTCAAATGACTTGATTAAATTAAGTAACTCACTGTAAAACAAGTATTCGGCCAGGCCGAATCTTATGTAGCCTCCACCATGGATTGCGTAGAAACTTCTACTAAAGACTGTCATCCACAATCGAATTACTAGGGTTGCGATAACACTTGCCGATGGCAAGGTATCTTAAAACTTCTTAACACCGTCTTCTAAATTGTAAGTTAGTCCATACGGGGTATATATTAAACAAAACAAGTGTATACAGCAGTAAGTTCGGCCGGGCCGAATCTTAAATACCCACCACCATGAATTAAATATAATAGTTTACTTTGAAAACTCTTCGTCGTAGCAGGTTAGTTGATAATATATAGTATTTTAGGGGGTTTGATGACAAATCTTTTCCCAAGCAATCCAGTTCAACCAGTACGCTTCCCGAAGAAAAAATTTAAACATTCTGCCTATGAAGACCAGATCAGATTCTGGATTTATGAGTACCAATTTTATTTAAGTTTTTGAGAAATCATAAACATATCGTGTATATGAAGAAATAACGCCTTGATTTGAAATCTTAACAGGTTGGCTGATAAGTTCCCGGTCTAACAAAGAAAAACACATTTTTTTGTCAAAATTAATTTTTATTATTCAACATAGTTCCCTTCAAGAGCGATACAACGATTATAACGACCTTCCAATTTTTTGATACCATTTGCCTCAAAATAGGCCTCAGTATCGGCGATCACCTCTTCATTGCAGCCAAGTTTTTTTTCCCTGCAAGCAACCTTTTGAGGTCTGAGAACAAGAAAAATCGCTGGGGGGCAGATCTGGAGAATACGGTGGGTGGGGAAGCAATTCGAAGCCCAATTCATGAATTTTTGCCATCGTTCTCAATGACTTGTGGCATGGTGCGTTGTCTTGGTGGAACAACACTTTTTTCTTCTTCAATGGGGGCGGCAAAACCGCGTTTTTGACCTTCAAACGCTCCAATAACGCCATATAATAGTCACTGTTGATGGTTTTTCCCTTCTCAAGATAATCGATAAAAATTATTCCGTGCGCATCCCAAAAAACAGAGGCCATTACTTTGCCAGCGGACTTTCGAGTCTTTCCACGCTTCGGAGACGGTTCACCGGTCGCTGTCCACTCAGCCGACTGTCGATTGGACTCAGGAGTGTAGTGATGGAGCCATGTTTCATCCATTGTCACATATCGACGGAAAAACTCGAGTGTATTACGAGTTAACCACTGCAAACACCGCTCAGAATCATCAACACATTGTTGTTTTTGGTCAAATGTGGGCGCGCGCGGCACCCATTTTGCACAGAGCTTCCGCATATCCAAATATTGATGAATTATATGACCAACACGCTCCTTTGATATCTTTAAGGCCTCTGCTATCTCGATCAACTTCTTTTTACGGTCATTCAAAATTATTTTGTGGATTTTTTTGATGTTTTCGTCGGTAACCACCTCTTTCGAGCGTCCACTGCGTTCACCATCCCCCGTGCTCACTTCACCACGCTTGAAGTTTGCATACCAATCCATTATTGTTGATTTCCGTGGGGCAGAGTCCGGAAACTCATTATCAAGCCAAGTTTTTACATCCACCGTATTTTTCCCTTCAGAAAACAGTATTTGATCAAAACACGAAAATTCTTTTTTTTCCATTTTTTTCACAATAACAAAAGTTGCTTCACAAAAGACGCTCTATCTCACAAAGTAATTGACTTACACACGTCAAATTTTGACACGAATCATTTGAAGGTTGGTACTATATAAAAATAATATGCATTTAATACTAGCGACGCCATCTATGTGTCAGACCGGGGACTTATCAGCCAATCTATTAAATATGTAGATTTTTCCCGCTTTATTTAAATGAATACGATGAGTAAAATCTGGAAATTTTACTTTCAGTTTCAAGCAATTTTCATGATCAGGGCGCCTGTTGTACCCCGAAAGAAGTTTTTTCTTTCCTGAGGAACGAAATTTTAGACAAGCAAAGTTTTCTTTTGACACAAATTTTAGAGACAATCGTTGAATCGCTTATCAAAAATTCAGATTAGTTTACTCTAAACGAAAATACTTTATACGAAGGGGGAATTTCGTTTGTCTAAAATTTCATTCCGGAGGAAAATATTTTTTCTTTGGGCGTATCCCCAAGAAGTTAAATCGGTCTATATCGATGCCTTGCCAAATGCACCGGTAAAAGTAAATGCGATGCAGATTTTGGAGGGTCAAAAATTGCAGTATATTTAAATTTTTGTGCAAATCGAATAAAATTTACGGTTTCTAGAAGCACAAGGAGTTAAATCTGAAGATCGGTCTATGTGGAGGCTATACTAAAACATGGATAGACACACACCATATTCGGCTGACCTATTTGTGGTCAGTCGGATTCCAGAAGTCCTAGAAATAAATTCGGGAGTTAGGTCTATATGGGGTCTATACCAAAACATGGACCAATACCCACCACCTCTTAATGTCTCTCAAATTCCTCTAGAATTCCACTTTAAAACGAATTGGCGAAAACTACGAATTCTAGAAGCTTAAGAAGTAAAATCGGGAGATCAGTCTATATAGGGGCCGTACCAAAACATGGACCGATACGGACCATTTTCGACACACCCCTTTATGGTCCTAATATACGTCTATATTTCCTATTTCCCAAGAAATAAAGTCGGGAGATCGGTCTATATGGGGGCTACACCAAAATATGGACCAATAGGCACCATTTGCGACACACCTATTTGTGATCTTAAAATACCTCTAGATTTTCAATTTCAAGCAAATCGGCTAGAAAATATAGTCTCTAGACGCCCAAGAAATAAAATCGAGAAGTCGCACTATATGGGGGTTATACCAAAAAATGGACCGATACACCTTAATTTCGGCACACGTATTTGGGGTCCCAAAATACCTATAGATTTCCAATTTCAGGCAAATCGGGTAAAAGCAACAGTTTTTATAAGCCAAAGACCCCAAATCGGGAGGTCGGCCTATATAGGGACTATATCAAAACTTGGACCTATATAGCCCACCTTCGACCTTGACCTGCCTACAACCAAAAAAATGAATCTGTGCCAAATTTCAGGACGATAGCGCAATTATTGAAGGCCGTAGCGTGATTACAACAGACAGACAAACGGACTGATGGACAGACGGACTGATGGACATGCTTATATCGTCTTAAAATTTCTCACTAATTAAAATTTCTCACTTTATATAGTCGGAAATCGACATTTCGATGTGCCACACACGGAATGATAAACTTATTATACCCCCATCACCATTCATGGTGGTGGGTATAAAAACGGCCGATTAAATACGTATATAATTTTGACAAAATTTTTTATGGAAATAAAATTTGGATAATATTTCTATAGAAATAAAATTTTTACAAAATTTTCCATGGAAATAAAATTTTGAAAAAATTTCTATAGAAATAAAATTTTGACAAAATTTTCTAAGGAAATAAAGTTTGGATAAAATTTTCTATAGAAATAAAATTTTGACAAAATTTTCTTTAGAAATAAAATGTTGACAACATTTTATATGGAAATAAAATTTGGATAAAATTGTCTATAGAAAAAAAATTTTGACAAAATTTTCTGTGGAAGTAAAATTATGAAAAAATTTCTGTAGAACTAAAATTTTGGTAGATAATTTTTGGCGATAGGGACCAATTTTTGTGTGATTGGCCATCGGCTGTATATAGTTATATAGACCGATATGAACCAATTTTTGCATGGCTGTTAACGGCCATTTACTAGCGTAATGTACCAAATTTCAACCGAATCGGATGAATTTTCCTCCTCCAAGAGGTTCCGGAGGTCAAATCTGGGGATCGATTTATATGGGGGCTATATATAATTATGAACCGATATGGACCAATTTTTGCATGGTTGTTACAGATCGTATACTAACACCACGTACCAAATTTCAACCGGATCGGATGAAATATGTTTCTCTTAGAGGCTCTGCAAGCCAAATCTTGGGGTCCATTTATATGGGGGCTATACGTAAAAGTGAACCGATATGGCCCATTTTCAATACCATCCGACCTACATTAATAACAACTACTTGTGCCAAATTTCGATAGTCGATAGCTTGTTTTGTTCGGAAGTTAGCGTGATTTCAACAGACGGGCGGACATGCTCAGATCGACTCAGAATTTCACTACGAATATATATACTTTATGGGGTCTTAGAGCAATATTTCGATGTGTTACAAACGAAATGACAAAGTAAATATACCCCCATCCTATGGTGGAGGGTATAAAAAACAACAACAATTTCGAGTAATCAAAATTTTATTAAAAATGCCATTACTTGCAAGAAAGCTAACAGGTGCTTTAGTAATCTTCATAATATTTCAATCTGAATTGACTTAACTGGAAATTTTCATGTCCAAGAAGTATCGTAAAGGAACATGGAGGAATCCTCCATATTAACATATGTGTCCCAAACATTTAGTGTTAGTTTAGGAACATTACATGTTTGCACTAAAATATATTGTGTTTAAAAAATTGTGCCCGAAACACATTTTGTTTATATCGGAACATATGAAAAACATATTTTTCTAACAGTGTATCGCCCGAGAAATCATAAATGGACTTTCGTGCAATAAATAAAATGACTTTAGCTTTATATTTCCCATATTTATACCCTTTGCCACTACTGTGGTACAGGGTATAATAACGCCAAGAAGGAAAAGTCTGAGACCCATCGTTTAGTATACTGATCGTCTTAGAATTAAATTCTGAGTCGATTTAGCAGTGTCCGCCTGTCTGTTCGTCCGTCTGTCTGTCCGTCCGTCCGTCTGTCTGTATATGTAATATTTTGTGCAAAGTACAGCTCGCAGTTTAAGTCTGATCGTCCTCAAATTTGGCACAGAGGTTTACATTGGCTCAAAGACAATCGATTGGTGATTTTACAAGGATATTGGTTAAATCTCGCCAAGATATGTGGTCAATTGTGGGTTGTGATACATTATTTGGGCAATTCAGGCGATATTTCCACAAGTCGGAGGTTTATTGAAAATTCGACCATTCTGTGGAAAGTTTGGCATTACAGTGTGTAGGATATGACTACGATATGGGGAAATCATCACAGAATTTTGTGTAAAATGTGGGTATTTGGGCCATATTAGATCAAGATGACACACTTAAATAGCACATTAAATGTATTCTATGTGGAAACTATCGAATCAATTGGAGGAAACTCCCATTGAAAATGGATCTAAACTATGAAACATTCTACCATATTTCCCCTACTCTGGCGTACATATATATGGGAGGTATATCTAAATATAAACCGATTTTGACCAAATTTGGCATGCATAGTTAGAATAATAATCCTGCTATCTCAGCAAAAAACATAAATGGATGAATAATTTTGGTCTCCGTGGTCATATGGGTGTAAATCGACCGAAAGATATATATATAGGAGCTATTCAACCAAAATTAGCATGCTTAACGATACTACTCGTACGTACTCCTTGTGCAAAATTTGAAGCAAATCATGGTAAATCTCTTGCTTTTGAGGCCATATAAGTGAAAATCGGACGAAAGATATACATGAGAGCTATATCTAAATCTGAACCGATTTCAACCAAATTTGGCACGCATAGCTACAATGCTAATTCTACTCCCTGTGCAAAATTTCAACTAAATCAGAGCAAAAAATTGGCCTCTGTGGTCATATGAGTGCAAATCGGCCGAAAGCTATATATTGGAGCTATATTTAAATCTGAACCGATTTGAACCAAATTTGGCACGCATAGCTACAATGCTAATTCTACTCCCTGTGCAAAATTTCAACCAAATTGGGGTAAAACTCTGGCTTCTGGGACCGTATTAGTCCATATCGGGCGATAGATATATATGGGAGCTATATCTAAATCTGAACCGATTTCAATAAAATTTGGCACACTTGACTATAGTACTAATTGTTCTTCTTGTGCAAAATTTGAAGCGAATCAGGGAAAAACTCAGGCTTTTGAGGCCATATAAGTTCAAATCGGACGAAAGATATATATGGGAGCTATATCTAAATCTGAACCAATTTGGCTGATATTTTGCACATCTTAGGTTAGGTTAGGTTATGTGGCAGCCCGATGTATCAGGCTCACTTAGACTATTCAGTCCATTGTGATACCACAGTGGTGAACTTCTCTCTTATCACTGAGTGCTGCCCGATTCCATGTTAAGCTCAATGACAAGGGACCTCCTTTTTATAGCCGAGTCCGAACGGCGTTCCACATTCCAGTGAAACCACTTAGAGAAGCTTTGAAACCCTCAGAAATGTCACCAGCATTACTGAGGTGGGATAATCCACCGCCGAAAAACTTTTTGGGCAATATTTCGATGTGTTACAAATGGAATGAAAAAGTTAATATACCTCCCCATCCTATGGTGGAGGGTATAAAAAACGGACAAAAGGGAACCCTCTCCCCACCTTCGCTTCACTCCGACCTGATATCGGACTATCACGTACCCTATATTAATTTCACAACTACTCAATGGTCCCTATAAGTTCTATCGAAGTAAGTACTTTAAAAAAAAGTCGAACAAAGGGGAGGTTCTCCTCCGCCACCAAATATCGAAATATAAAGTAGTCAACCTTCGATGAAAATTTCAAGCAAGTCGGTCAACTTTGGTCCAATTTTCAATAAGTCCGACGAAGGGGAGGTAACGTTACCCTCGTTATGCATGAATGCTGACGACATGTTAACGATAGACGCGCATGGCAACTTTTTGTTCATTCACATTTAGTAACAAGATCACCCAACAAAATCAACACATCAACACTTGCCATAACCATACCACAAAGTGACGAGTCAGCAGTATCAACAAGCAACATCAGGCGATGTTGCTATTGCAGAATTTTAGATTAAGAATAAATATTTTTGGAAGTTTTTGAATTTAGTCAGTTTCAATAAAGACACAAATGAAACAAGTTCTCCCTTCTTTTCATTTATTCCACTGGCGCAGTCGGTAATTAACTACGTGTAACGTACAAAAAACGTATAACGTGGTACCGCAGATTTTTAATGGAATACGTGTAACGAGGAAATTCGTATAACGTGATAGTGCAAATTTTGATGGACTACGTGTAACGTGTAAGCGCATAACGTAGTAGCATTATAAAAAAAAAAAAAAAAATAAACCCTGATCAGAGAAGCCATAGAATTTGTGAGAGGCTATAATTCCAATCCGGTTACCTCAAAAAACCCACGAAAGTGCTATGAGCTCAATGCAAAACTTAAAATAAGTGAAAAAAAAAAAATTTATAAACTTAAACTCAAAATAAGTGGAACCAAAATCGAAAACTTAAACAGAAAAAAAACAAAACTTAAAATTTTTATACTTGAACGAAACGAAATAAAAAACGAACAGAAAAACAACATGTCTCTACCAGACCCACCGGCAATGTTATCAGACTCGGAAATGGCGCAGGTTGCACATCAAATTGGAAATGTGGAGAAATTTGATGGGAATCCGAATTCGCTATACACCTTTATAAGCAGGATAGATTACATCCTAGCTCTTTACAACACTGCAGAAACCCGGCAACGCCACATCATCTTTGGACATGTCGAACGCTGCATCAGCGGAGAGGTAATGGCCAACCTTGGATTGACCGATATTAACACTTGGGCAGACCTTAGAAAGCAACTGATCCTCAACTATAAGACTCAAACCCCCAGTCATATATTATTAGAGGAATTCCGCAACACCCCTTTCAAAGGAAGCGTGCGATCCTTCTTGGAAATGGCAGAGAAACGGCGGCAAGTTCTAACAAACAAGTTAGAACTAGAAGGTGATGTACACGAAAAACTATTGTATTCAAAATTAATAAAATCTAGCATAGAAATTTTAATTCAAAAATTACCTCTTAATATATATGTAAGAATAATAAATTACGACATTAAAGACATTAGAACACTAATCAATATTCTGCAGGAGAAAAATGTTTACGAAAATGTTCAAAAAAATGAAACAGAAAAGCAAAGACCATTCACTAATAACATTAATCACAATCCACAAATAACCTTTCCAAACCCTCATCCATACCATAATGAAACAATAACCCATCAAAATCCACAACCATACCATAACAAACTAAATTTCCAACCTCCTACCCATAGTAACCAACCTCATCCCAATTACGCACCTCACAATCAACCTACTAGACATTTTCCGAGACAGAATATTCATAGACAACGCGTATTTGACAACAACCGTTTCACATATAATCAGACCCCAAACCAACAACAACCATCGAATACTGATAGAATGCCAATTAGTCAATCAAATAAACGGCCAAGACCGTCAGAAAGCGGTCAGAGTAGAATGAGTATAGACGAGCTCAGGAATCAAGAGATAACTGACTACCAACAACACAACCCGTACGCCAATTACTACGACTCAACTTATTACTATACAGAACCCTATCCACAACATCCTTATCCTCATGAAACGTTCGTAGATCCATATGAAACTTACCAACACACAAAGTTAAATACCCCCTCTACTGAAGGTGGAACTGAGGAAAGAAAAGAATTGGTTATCGAGGAGGCTGAAAATTTTCGGTGGCCGGTCTTGGAAATCAACAATTTATAACGATTAGATACAAGGGAAACGATCTCAAATGCCTCATTGATACCGGATCCACAGTCAATATGACAACTCGTAACTTATTCAATCTACCAATCCATAATACCGAATGTCTAATTCACACAAGTAACGGTCCCCTCACTATCAATAAGAGTATAATTATTCCACCCAATAATCTATTTCCGCTACCGCATGAATTTTTAGTGCACCCATTTTCCACAAATTACGATCTTTTGATAGGAAGAAATATGTTGGCTCAAGGAAAAGCTATTATAGACTATAATAAAAGAACTGTAAAAATTTACAACGACATATACAAACTGATAAACCATAGTACCACACCCGAACAAAGCTATTTTCAAAAAACGTCGAATAAAACTCCTCATGATAATGACATACAAATTTCGAATCACAAAATTGACAACAAGTTTTGCCAAATTGTTAGCCCCACGGTGCCAGAATCAGATCCAAAGCACTTCAGATTAGAACATTTGAATTATGAAGAAAAGACAAAACTCAAGGTATTGCTAAAACAATTTCAGCATATTCAATATCACAATGGTGATAAACTGACATTTACTAACGGAACCAAACATATAATTAATACTACTCACAATTCACCTATTTACACAAAATTGTACAGTTACCCTCAGGCATATGAAAAGGAAGTCGAGACTCAAATACAGGATATGTTGGATCAAGGTATTATACGAGCCAGCAACTCGCCATATAATAGTCCCATTTGGGTAGTACCTAAGAAACGAGATGCATCAGGCAAACAGAAATTCAGAATAGTAATAGATTACAGAAAACTGAATGAGATAACCATTAGCGATCGATACCCTATTCCAAATATGGAAGAGATCTTGGGGAAATTAGGAAGATGTAACTATTTTACCACCATAGATCTGGCTAAGGGTTTTCATCAAATTGAAATGGACACGGACTCAATACCAAAAACTGCTTTTTCCACCAAACATGGGCACTACGAATATTTGCGTATGCCATTTGGTTTGAAGAATGCACCGGCTACCTTCCAACGGTGTATGAACGACATTTTTCGACCACTTCTTGGCAAACATTGTCTCATCTATCTAGATGACATAATTGTATTTTCTGCGTCCCCTGACGAGCATTTGGAGTCACTCCGGCTAGTTTTCGAGAAATTGTCTGAAGCTAATCTGAAACTGCAGCTTGACAAATGCGAATTCTTACGATCAGAAACTAAATTTTTAGGGCATGTTATAACTAAAGACGGAATTAAACCAAATCCAGAAAAAATAGGAGCTATTCAGAGATATCCCATTCCTGCCAAAAAAAACGAAATCAAATCCTTCCTGGGATTAACAGGATACTACAGAAAGTTTATTCCGAATTTCGCTGATATTACAAAACCTATGACGAAAGTATTGAAAAAGGGTTCGAAGATAGATATAAATGACCCAGAATATATCTCAGCATTCCAAAAATTGAAACAATTAATTTCAAACGACCCCATTTTAAAAATACCAAATTTTAACAGAAAGTTTGTTTTGACAACAGATGCAAGCAATGTTGCACTTGGTGCCGTACTCTCACAAGACGGGCATCCAATAAGTTACATTAGTCGGACTTTAAACGACCATGAAACTAACTATAGTGCTATAGAGAAGGAACTCCTTGCCATTGTGTGGGCAACTAAGACCTTCCGCCACTATTTGCTAGGACGACACTTTGAAATAGCAAGCGACCATCAACCATTGTCTTGGCTATATCGAATGAAAGACCCCAATTCCAAATTAACTCGATGGAGGGTAAAATTATCAGAATATGATTTCGACATAAAATATATAAAGGGAAAAGAGAATCATGTGGCTGATGCCTTGTCTAGGATCAAAATAGAACAGTCATACTTTACTGAACAGACACAACATAGTTCCGAGGACGATAATAGCGATTTAATATTTATCACTGAGAAACCTATTAATACATTTGCCCGACAGATTATATTAGTAAAGGGTACACCAAACATAAGCCACGAGAAATATTTCAAAAAACAGATAACCTACATTTCCTACGATGAAATGACGCGGGAAAAAGCAGAACAATACTTAATTAACCATTTCTGTGGAAAATTTAGCGCATTGTACATAGATAGCGACGGTGATTTTGAGATTATTCAGAGCGCATATAGAGCAGTCATAAACACAAAACACACTAAAATCGTACGTAGTCTCATCCGCCTGAAAAATATATTCTCTTATGCAGAATTCAAGGAACTGATTTTGAAGTCTCATGAAAAACTCCTTCATCCTGGAATACAGAAAATGAGTAAACTCTTTAATGAAACATATTACTTTCCGAATAGCCATTTACTAATACAGAATATTGTTAATGAATGCCATGTTTGCAATTTAGCCAAGACAGAGCACCGTGATACTAAGATGCCTATGAAAATTACCCCTCAACCCAATTTCTGTCGGGAGAAGTTCGTAATAGATATCTACTCATCTGAAGGAAAACATTATGTTAGCTGCATAGACGTATTTTCGAAATTTGCAACCTTAGAACAGATACCGACAAAGGACTGGATCGAGTGCAAAGGCGCTCTTATGCGAATATTCAATCACCTGGGCAAACCCCAATTGCTAAAAGCCGATAGGGACGGAGCTTTCACTAGTCTAGCATTAAAACGTTGGTTAGAAAGTGAGGGAATCGAACTACAACTGAATACGGCCAAAACAGGGGTAGCAGATATAGAAAGACTACACAAAACAATAAATGAGAAGATACGCATAATTAAAACGTCGGATAATAATGAGGCAAAACTGAACAAAATTGAGACAATACTCTATATTTACAATCACAAAACTAAACACGATACTACAGGACAGACACCAGCACACATCTTTCTTTATAACGGACAACCCTCAATAGATACCCAAGAAGAAAAGGAAAATAGAATAAATAGGATAAATAATAAACGAAAAGAATACGAAATAGATACGAGATATAGAAAGGCACCTTTACAGAAAGGAAAATTAGAGAACCCATTTAAATTTAACACGAATGTAGAAAAAACCAGTCCAAATCATTATAAGATAACGGAAAGAAATAGGAACACGCATTATTATAAAACCCAATTTAAAAAACAAAAGAAAATTAACGAGAATATAATTTCGCAGGATACTTGTTCATGACAATGCTATTGTTCACCATCATCGTGGGCTGTAACGCTCAACATGGTCAAATTCAAATAAATAATCTTGATACCGACCACGGATACCTAATCTTCTCAGATAAACCTTTGGAATTGCCGACTGAATTCGAACACCACTGCCTGCGGATCAACATTACTGAAATAAACGAAATGAATAACTTTTTCGGGAATTATTTGTCAATTTACTCGAAATCACCCCATCTCAATTATTTATATAGTAAATTGCAACGTCAATTGAATGGACTTAAACTACATCAAGAAAAACGACAAAAGCGAGGTCTTGTTAATGTAGTGGGTTCAATGTTTAAGTTCCTATTTGGAACTCTAGACAATGACGACCAAGTTGAATTCCAAAGACAGCTTGAAAATATTAAACAAAATTCTATACAAATACACGAAGTAAATAACGTTATTAATCAAATCAACAACAATATACAAAAAATAGAAACGTACGAAAAAAACCGTAGCATGTATGATTCATTTACATACGAACTAATGCACTTCATAGAATATGTCGAAGACATCGAAATGGGCATGCAACTATCCAGATTAGGTCTCTTTAATCCCAAGTGGTTGAATTATGACAAGTTGGACAATATAAACAATCGAAACATCCTACTAATAAAAACATCTACATGGATTAATCACCAAGCCAATATTATACTAATCATATCCCACATCCCAATTAACTTCAAAACAGTAAATACCCAAAAAATCATTCCTTATCCCGACCATAATGGATACCAATTAGATTACACAAGCACCACATCATATTACACACTAGACAATAAAGTATTTACTAAAGAAAAAATACCAATTAATGATGAATGTATTTCAAAAATTTTAAAACACACAGAACCAATTTGTAATTTCAAACCTATAACCGCAACAGAGTTTATAAGATATGTTGAACCCAATGTCATCATAACATGGAACCTAAGCACAACATATGCAAAACATAATTGTCAACCAAATAGTAATCTAAAAATACAAGGAAACAAAATTATTAGAATAAGTGAGTGCACGATACAAATAAATGACATAATATTGTATGAAAATAAACTATCTCCTGAAATTGATCTAACTCCATTGTATACACCCTTAAATTTAACAAAAATCAAAAATATAAAACATGATGACGTTGTTAAAATTGTATATGAAAACAATATTTTATTTTTCTGCACATTTATAGCCATTTTAATTGCATTCCTAATTATATTTTTATATAAAAAATATGTATCTCAAAATCCATTTGTATTAATACTATCAAAACTAAAAACGCAAAAGACTGCACAAATACCAAATATTGAAATGCAGCAGCAACTACCAAAACTTTATCCAGCAACACCACAAAACCCATAGTTTTTCCTCTAAGGGAAGGGTAGTAACGTAATTATAACGTTACCCTCGTTATGCATGAATGCTGACGACATGTTAACGATAGACGCGCATGGCAACTTTTTGTTCATTCACATTTAGTAACAAGATCACCCAACAAAATCAACACATCAACACTTGCCATAACCATACCACAAAGTGACGAGTCAGCAGTATCAACAAGCAACATCAGGCGATGTTGCTATTGCAGAATTTTAGATTAAGAATAAATATTTTTGGAAGTTTTTGAATTTAGTCAGTTTCAATAAAGACACAAATGAAACAAGTTCTCCCTTCTTTTCATTTATTCCACTATATAGACATATGTATATAGATAGATGAGAACTTACTTGAAATGTATCTTGGCAATGTGAAAACACTTTTAAGAAATCAAAAAAATAGTTTTAATTGGCACAAGATAGTCTATTTATGTTTTTGCAATTGTTTGCTCATCAAATACCCGTAAAGCAATGGAGCTAAGAATCACAAACTGCAACTTGTAGTGTAAAGATGAGTGTGGTCTGTAAAACAAATAATCCAATAAAAATAAAAACAAAAATAGATTAGAGACAAAAAAATGCATGTCTTTAATAAAGATAATATACCGTAACTCAGAAATGTATCTTGGGTTCTTTTCCATGAAATTGTTCTACACTATTCGTCAACAAATATTTTGCAATGAACCCAACCACTGACAAAAAGAATGTTCAAAATTAAATACTTCGGTTCTCTGTTAAACATTTGAATGACTTGTTTATAAAGGGTGATTTGTTAAGAGCTTGATAACTTTTTTTTAAAAAAAACGCATAAAATTTGCAAAATCTCATCGGTTCTTTATTTGAAACGTTAGATTGGTCCATGACATTTACTTTTTGAAGATAATTTCATTTAAATGTTGACCGCGGCTGCGTCTTAGGTGGTCCATTCGGAAAGTCCAATTTTGGGCAACTTTTTCGAGCATTTCGGCCGGAATAGCCCGAATTTCTTCGGAAATGTTGTCTTCCAAAGCTGGAATAGTTGCTGGCTTATTTCTGTAGACTTTAGACTTGACGTAGCCCCACAAAAAATAGTCTAAAGGCGTCAAATCGCATGATCTTGGTGGCCAACTTACCGGTCCATTTCTTGAAATGAATTGTTCTCCGAAGTTTTCCCTCAAAATGGCCATAGAATCGCGAGCTGTGTGGCATGTAGCGCCATCTTGTTGAAACCACATGTCAACCAAGTTCAGTTCTTCCATTTTTGGCAACAAAAAGTTTGTTAGCATCGAACGATAGCGATCGCCATTCACCGTAACGTTGCGTCCAACAGCATCTTTGAAAAAATACGGTCCAATGATTCCACCAGCGTACAAACCACACCAAACAGTGCATTTTTCGGGATGCATGGGCAGTTCTTGAACGGCTTCTGGTTGCTCTTCACTCCAAATGCGGCAATTTTGCTTATTTACGTAGCCATTCAACCAGAAATGAGCCTCATCGCTGAACAAAATTTGTCGATAAAAAAGCGGATTTTCTGCCAACTTTTCTAGGGCCCATTCACTGAAAATTCGACGTTGTGGCTCGTTAGTAAGTCTATTCATGATGAAATGTCAAAGCATACTGAGCATCTTTCTCTTTGACACCATATCTGAAATCCCACGTGATCTGTCAAATACTAATGCATGAAAATCCTAACCTCAAAAGAATCACCCTTTATTACACTGAAAAGCATCTGGCCCGGTTCCAAAAATGCAATCCTTACACTAATGATTTTAGTATTGATTCCGAACAAAAAAAAAGGGGGAGACTTCAAGTACTCGTAACATAAGTAAGGATACAATAAACTTAAAGACAATTTCATTAATTTTGAAGAATTTTTCTGAATTATTAAATGCAAGTTGATCTTGTAAAATAGAATTTACTTTCATGTTAAGATAGCCATTTTTATACCCAGACCCATAGTATGGTGATGGGGGTATTATAAGTTTGTCATTTCGTTTGTAACACATCGAAATATCGGTTTCCGACTATATACAATATATATATATATATATGTATATATATATATATATATATATATATATATATATATATATATATATATATATATATATATATATATATATATATATATATATATATATATATATATATATATATATATATATATATATATATATATATATATATATATATATATATATATATATATATATATATATATATATATATATATATATATATATATATATATATATATATATATATATATATATATATATATATATATATATATATATATATATATATATATATATATTCTTGATATGGGAGAAATACAAAGACGTAAAGGGTGATACGGTCAAAATTTGGTCAATATAAACTTGACGTATTTCCTTCAATTTTGCATTTAAAAAACCTGAACACCCCTCATTTTGAAGGTGTGTGTAGAATGTTGCTCCTATTTTGATTTTGGAATCCACTCTTCAGTTGTCAAAATGCCGTCCAAGCAAGAAGAGCAGCGTATCAAAATTTTGCTCGCGCATCGCGAAAATCCGAGCTACTCGCACGCAAAGCTGGCAAAATCGCTAAAAGTTGCCAAATCAACCGTTACAAATGTAATTAAAGTGTTTGGGGAACGTTTGTCGACAGCCAGGAAGTCTGGATCGGGGGGGAAATCGAAAACCGGAAGCCGCTGAGACGACAAAGAGAGTTGCCGGTAGTTTCAAGCGAAACCCTAACCTCTCTCTCCGAGATGCCGCAAATAAGCTGGGTGTATCGTCTACAACCGTGCATCGAGCCAAAAAACGAGCCGGACTATCGACTTACAAGAAGGTAGAGACCAGAGAACGAAGCCGACACATTTTTGTCGGCGGCGGCTGACACTAGATTTTTGCCTCCGGCGGCGGCGGCTTGACGGCTAAGCCGATATAAATTTGTCCATTCTGCGGCGGACAATTATCCATTATAAAATCAATTTTAAGTTATTCGAATGGGTTTCAGATTAGTTGTACAACCAATCTTACAATCAAATTTACAATACATTTAAATTTTCTGAGCTAATTTTTGCAAATTTATTACAGCAGCGTGAAATTGATTGATTGTGGGTGGAAGGTTCAAAATTTTGGATAAAATACGACAATTAGAAATATATTTTTCTGATTTAAATCGATATGTTTGATTAATTGGCGGCTAAATTTGAGTCACGGTGAGTCGACATATTCGGCGGCGGTGTCGACTGGCCACAAATGAACGGCGGCGACTGAAACCGGCGGCGCGACTCGGCGGCTTCATTCTCTGGTAGTGACTCAAAATCGCGATGATAAACAAAATACGACGGCCAAAGCGCGATCCCGGAGCCTGTACACGACGATGCTGACGAAGTTTGGCTGCGTGGTAATGGACGACGAAACCTACGTCAAAGCCGACTACAAGCAGCTTCTGGGACAGGAGTTTTATACGGCAAAAGGAAGGGGAAAGGTAGCAGATATTTTCAAGCACATAAAACTGTCAAAGTTCGCAAAGAAATATCTGGTTTGGCAAGCCATCTGTACCTCTGGCTTGAAAAGCAGCATTTTCATAGCTTCCGGGACTGTCAACCAAGAAATTTATGTGAAAGAGTGTTTGAATAAACGTCTGCTGCCTTTCCTGAAGAAACACGGTTGTTCCGTACTGTTTTGGCCGGATTTGGCATCTTGCCATTACGGTAAAAAGGCCATGGAGTGGTACGCCGCCAACAATGTTCAGGTGGTTCCCAAGGACAAGAACCCTCCCAACACGCCAGAGCTACGCCCAATTGAGAAATATTGTCAAGAGGAACCTAAAGAAGACCAAAAAAACTGCTAAGGACGAGCAGCAGTTCAAGGCAAACTGGCTTTCTGCGGCGAAGAAGGTGGACAAGGTGGCTGTACAAAATCTGATGGCAGGTGTCAAGCGTGAGGCCCGGCAATTCGGATTTGGAAAAGCGAAAGCCTAACTGAATATTTTTCCTGAATTTTATACTAATTGAACTTGAAAAAGGAATTTAATTTGATTTTTTAAATAAACGATTTCACCGATTTACACGCGTTTTCCCTTGACCAAATTTTGACGGTATCACCCTTTATAACCATGTCCGTCTATCTGTCGGTCTGTTGTAATTACGCTACAGTCTACAATAATGAAGAAATCGTGCTGAAAATTTGTCTGCAGGCACATCAACTTCGAAGATGGGCTATATCGGTCCATATAACCGGGCTATTGATAGAGTCCCATATAAACCGACCTTCCGATTTGGGATCTTGGACTTAAAGAAACCGTAGTTATTATCCAATTTGCCTGAAATTAGAAATCTTGAGGCATTTTAGGCCCCTAAGGATGTGTGTCTAATATGGTGAGTATCGGTCCTTGTTTTGATATAGCCCACATATAGACCGATCTCCCGATTTTACTTTTTGGGCTTGTAGAAATCTACTTTTTATCCAATTTGTCAGAAATTAGAAATTTAGAGGTATCTTATGACCATAAAGAAGTGTGCCGAATATGGTGAGTATCGGTCCATGTTTTGGTATAGCCCCCATATAGACCGATCTCCCGATTTTACTTCTTGGACATGTAGAAATCTAGTTTTTATCCAATTTGCCAGATATTATATATTTAAAGGTATCGTAAGAAGGGGCACTGATCATGAACATCGCTTGAAATTGAATGTAAAATTTATGAGGGCAAAACTACTCCATTTAAAAGTTTGATCGACTTTTGGACAAGGAAAAAACTTTATCTCTGAGAAATTCGTCTTAAAAACGAAATCGTATTTTAAGGACAAAAATCTTTGGCCTTAGGACAACAATTGTTTTAAGTGCATATATATTTTGTTTTCCATATGCACTTAATTGTCTCAAGAGGTCAAAGTTGTACCTCGATTTGCTTCAAATTTTACACAACGAATACAATAACCCAGCAAAAAAAAAATTGGAAGTTGTTCCACAAACATTTCTTTTAAAGCGCATCCCGGAATCCCCCATTAAGTTTTATTCGAATTCCGATGCAGTGCTTTTGGACAAGTCCACAAACATTTCTTTTAAAGCGCATCCCGGGATCCCCTATCAATTTTTTTATACCCTCCACCATAGGATGGGGGGTATATTAACTTTGTCATTCAGTTTGTAACACATGGAAATATTGCTCCAAGAATAAAGTATATATATTCTGGATCGTGGTGAAGTTCTTAGTCGATCTAAGAATGTCCGTCCGTCCGCCCGTCTGTTGAAATCACGCTAACTTCCAAACGAAACAAGCTATCGACTTGAAACTTGGCACAAGTAGTTGTTTTTAATGTAGGTCGAATGGTATTGCAAATGGGCCATATCGGTCCACTTTTACGTATAGCTCCTATATAAACGGACCCTCAGATTTGGCTTGCGGAGCCTCTAAAACCTCTCTTAAAACCATGCCAAAAATTGGTCCACATCGGTCCATAATTGTATAACATTTAGCCCCCATATATACCGATCCTCAGATTTGGCTTGCAGAGCCTCAAAGAGAAGCAAATTTCACCCGATCTTGCTGAAATTTGGTCCATGGTGTTGGTATATGGTCTATAATAACCATGCAAAAATTGGTCCACATCGGTCTATAAGTATATAAAGCCCCCATATAAACCGATCCCCAGATTTGGCTTGCGGAGCCTCAAAGAGAAGCAAATTTAATCCGATCCGGCTGAAATTTGGTACATGGTGTAAGTATATGGTCTCTAACAACCATGCACAAATTGGTCCATATCGGTCCATAATTATATATAGCCCCCATATAAACCGATCCCCAGATTTGGTTTGTGTAGCCTCAAAGAGAAGCAAATTTCATCCGATCCGGCTGACACTTGGTACATGATGTCGATATATAGTCCCTAACAAACATGCAAAAATTGGTCCACATCGGTTCATAATTATATATAGCCCCCATATAAACCGATCCCCAGATTTGCCTTGCGGAGCCTCGAAGAGAAACAAATTTCATCCATAGTGTTGGTATACGGTCTCTAACAACCGTGCCAGAATTGGTCCATATCGGTCCATAATTATATATAGCCCCCATATAAACCGATCCCCAGATTTGGCTTGTGGAGCCTCAAAGAGAAGCAAATTTCATCCGATCTTGCTGAAATTTGTTACATGGTGTTGGTATATGGTCTCTAATAACCATGCAAAAATTGGTCAACATCGGTTCATAATTATATATAGTCCCCATATAAACCGATCCCCAGATTTGGCTTGCGGAGTCTCTAAGAGAAGCGAATTTCATCCATTCCGGTTGAAATTTGGAACCTGGTGTTAGTAGATGATCTCTAACAACCGTGTCAGAATTGGTCCATATCGGTCCATAATTATATATTGCCCCCATATAAACCGTTCTCCAGATTTGACCTCCGGAGCCTCTTGGAGGAGCAAAACTCATCCGATCTGGTTCAAATGTGGAACGTGGTGTTAATATATGGTCTCTAACATCCATGCAAAAATTGGTCCACATCGGTTCACAATTATATATAGCCCCCATATAAAACCTTTCTCCAGATTTGACCTCCGGAGTCTCTTGGAGGAGCAAAATTCATCCGATCCGGTTCAAATGTGGAACGTGGTGTTAGTATATGGTCTCTAACATCCATGCAAAAATTGGTCCACATCGGTTCACAATTATATATAGCCCCCACATATAAACCGATCCCCAGATTTGACCTCCGGAGCCTCTAAGAGAAGCATGTTTCATCCGATCCGGTTGAAATTTGGAACATGGTGTTAGTACATGGTCTCTAACAACCGTGCCAGAATTGGTCCATATCGGTCCATAATTATATAGAGCCCCCATATAAACCGTTCTCCAGATTTGACCTCCGGAGCATCTTGGAGGAGCAAAATTCATCCGATCCGGTTCAAATTTGGAACGTGGTGTTAGTATATGACCGCTAACAACCATACCAAAATTGGTCCATAGCGGTCTAAAGTTATATATAGCCGATCTCAAATAACACAAAAATTGGTCCATATCGGTTCATAATCATAGTTGCCACTTGAGCCAAAAATAATCTTCTATAGAAAATTTTGTAAAAATTTTATTTCTATAGTAAATTTTGTTAAAATTTCATTTCTATAGAAAATTTTGTTAAAATTTTATTTCCATAGAAAATTTTGTTAAAATTTTATTTCTATAGAAAATTTTGTTAAAATTTTATTTCTACAGAAAATTTTGTTAAAATTTTATTTCTATAGAAAAATTTGTTAAAATTTCATTTCTATAGAAAATGTTGTTAAAATTTTATTTCCATAGAAAATTTTGTCAAAATTTTATTTCTATAAAAAATTTTGTTAAAATTTCAATTCTATACAAAATTTTGTCAAAATTTTATTTCTATAGACAATTTTGTCAAAATTTTATTTCTATAGAAAATTTTGTCAAACTGAATTATATACGTATTTAATCGATCTTTTTTATTTAAGATATACCACGTATGGTCTTACATACAATTTAGAAGACGGTGTTAGGTGGTTTTAAGATACCTTGCCATCGGCAAGCGTTACCGCAACTCAAGTAATTCGATTGTGGATGGCTGTGTTTAGAAGAAGTTTCTACGCAATCCATGGTGGAGGGTACATAAGCTTTGGCCTGGCCGAACTTACGGCCGTATATACTTGTTGTGCACTTGAAATCAAATAATGCAAATTAATGACGATAGCAATTAGTAATTTATTTACTGTGTATTCATTCATCTTTGTGGTATTTTATAATGGATAAACAATCTCTGATTGTGAAATCATATTGAGTCAAAAGTGAGCAAAAAAAAATTATTAAAGATGTTGGCTTCTACAGATAAATATTGACAATAAGATGTTTTCAAATGGGCAAAAGCTTTCTAATATAACCATAACGTAAATGTGATATGTTCATTTTTTTCACAAGTCTACATGTGATTGCTCACATATGAGAAAGTAGCATTAATCATGTGTAGAAATAATAAGGTGGAATGAACTTTATGTGCTTTTAAGAAGGATTGGGGATGAGCCTCAGGGAAGATCGAAAATACAAATCCGAAAGCGAGGCGATATATCATATTACGTAGACAAATTTGGAGAGCAGTTAACACTGTATCAAAAAAAATCTACGTACAAGCTCATTATCTGTATATAAAAGGTGATTTTTTAGCTATTATCTTTTTGGCAACACAAACGTCTTCACTTTGGTCTATAATTTAACCATAAATTGTCTTACAAACGAACAACGATTTCCAATTATCCATTTTTTATTTTTATCAAAATGCAAGCTCTGTTTAGAAAGCTTATCGTGCGCTTTTTATCAAAAAATTATGTTCAGCGACTAAGTCCATTTTCGGCTCAATGGATACGTTAATCCATTGAGCAGTGAAGATCAGCCAGAAACATTGCAAACGCAACTAATGCATCCAGAAAAAGTCATAGTGTAGTACGGTTTATGGGCAGGTGGCATCATTGGATTGTGTCTCTAACAAATTCCCTAATTTGTTTACAGCCCAGGTTTCGAATCACCTCTTCACCGATATGGTAAACTCTATGCCTTGTACAGACAGGACAATGTCCAAGGCGTCACAATTCACAACAGGTTCCGAATCACCTCTTCACCGATATGGTTAACTCTTGTACAGGCAGGACAATGTCCAAGGTGTCACAATTCACAAAACATACCCTACATGCAGAAAAAATATCATCAAAATATTTTCGAGTAATCAACAATTCAACAAACTATTAAATGGGGGTTACCCCCATTTTCATGAAACTCCGTTAGTGCTATGTTAGCTAACGAACTTTTAAACCATGATGTGTACATATTTGTCATCGTGCATATATATTCCATATGCCAGTTAGAAACTTAACTGCCGAAAATTTTTCAGTTAAGGTGGGTATTAAATTCGAGTTTAGCCGCCCAAGCCCAAGAAATAAAGCAGGGAGATCGGTGTATATGGGGGCTATACCAAAACATGGACCGATAGACACCATTTGCTACTCACATATTTGTGATCTTAAAATATTTCCAGATTTTCAATTTCAAACAAATCGGTCAGAAAATATAGTCTCTAGACGCCCAAGAAGTAAAAATCGAGAGATCGGTCTATATGGGGGTTATACCAAAATATGGACCGATACACTTCAATTTCGGCACACCTATTTGTGGTCTCAAAATAACTCTAGATGTCCAATTTCAGGCAAATCTGGTACAGTTTATAGAAGCCCAAGAATAACAAGCATATACGGCCGTAAGTTCGGAAAGGCCGAATCTTATGTACCCTCCACCATGGTTTGCGAAGAAACTTCTACGAAAGACTGTCATCCACAAATTTCAACTCACTCGGATGAAATTTGCTTCTCCAAGAGGCTCCAAAACCAAATCTCGGGATCGGTTTATATGGGGGCTATAAATGATTATGGACTGATATGGACCACTTTTGGAATGGTTGTTAAATACCATATACTACCACCACGTACGAATTTTCAACCAGATCGGATGAATTTTGCTTTTCCAAAAGGCGGAGTTCAAATCTGGCGATCGGTTTATATGGGAGCTATATATAATTATGGACTGATAGGAACCAATTCCTGCATGGTTGTTGGATACCCTATACTAACATCACGTACCAAATTTCAACCGAATGGGAAGAATTTTGCTCTTCCAATAGGCTCCGGAGGTCAAATCTGGGGATCGGTTTATATGGGGGCTATATATTATTATGGACTGATAGGAACCAATTCCTGCATGGTTGTTGGATACCCTATACTAACATCACGTACCAAATTTCAACCGAATGGGAAGAATTTTGCTCTTCCAAGAGGCTCCGGAGGTCAAATCTGGGGATCGGTTTATATGGGGGCTATATATAATTACTGACCGATATGGACCAATTTTTGCATGGTTGTTAGAGACCATATACTAACACCATGTACCAAATTTCAGCCGGATCGGATGAAATTTGCTTCTCTTAGAGGCTCCGCAAGCCAAATCGGGGGATCGGTTTATATGGGGGCTATATATAATTATGGACCGATGTAGACCAATTTTTGCATGGTTGTTAGAGACCATATACTAACACCATGTACCAACTTTCAGCCGGATCGTATGAAAATTGTTTCTCGTAGAGGCTCTGCAAGCCAAATCGGGGGATCGGTTTATATGGGGGCTATATATAATTACTGACCGATATGGACCAATTTTTGCATGGTTGTTAGAGACCATATACTAACACCATGTACCAAATTTCAGCCGGATCGGATGAAATTTTCTTCTTTTAGAGGCCTCGCAAGCCAAATTTGGGGGTCCGTTTATATGGGGGCAATACGTAAAAGTGGACCGATATGGCCCATTTGCAATACCATCTGACCTACATCAATAACAACTACTTGTGCCAAGTTTCAAGTCGATAGCTTGTTTCGTTCGGAAGGTTAGGTTAGGTTAGGTTAAAGTGGCAGCCCGATTAAATTTCAGGCTCACTTAGACTATTCAGTCCATTGTGATACCACATTTAACTAAAAGTACCTATTACATATGGGCACTTCTAGTCTTAACCACTGAACCTTCTCTATTATTAACTTTTGTGGAACCAACCAGATTGCTCCAAAAACATTAACAAACTGCTTAAGTTAACGTTTTCCAGGTCAGCCAGTAATCTAAAGCTATATGCTCCTAAAATTCGCTTACGCCTTACACAAAAAGCAGGACACTCACACAAGAGGTGTTTAATTGATTCCTTTTCCTCCACGTCATGACAGCTTATACAATAGTCATTATACTTCGCACCTATAGTTTTTGCAAATTCGCCTATCAGGCAGCGACCCGTTATAGCAGATATTAGGAGTGCTATCTGACGCCTTGAGAACACTAGCATATCTAGTGTGCGGTTTAAGTTTAAATGGGGCCATATTTGCTTGGTGTCGTTACAACCCTTGCAATTTTCCCATCGAATATTGGCCATCATAACAGCCTTCTCACGCAGTAAGAGCTTGCAGGTGGCCAGAGGCATACCAACAGATTCTAGTTCCCCTGGAATATGTAAGGTAGTTCCTAGCCTTGCTAACACATCTGCTTCACAGTTCCCCGGTATGTTCCTATGACCAGGCACCCATATTAGGTGAATATTGTACTGCTCAGCCATCTCATTGAGAGATTTGCGGCAGTCTATGGCCGTTTTTGAGTTAAGGAACACAGAGTCCAAGGATTTTATTGCAGGTTGACTGTCTGAGTATATATTAATACCAATATTTGTTGGAACATTACTTCTCAGCCAATTCACCACCTCTCTTATTGCCAATATTTCAGCCTGAAAAACACTACAGTGATTAGGTAATCTTTTCGCTATTCGAATTTCCAGATCTTTAGAATACACTCCGAACCCCACTTGTCCATTCAATTTGGAGCCTTCAGTATAGAAATCTATATATCTTTTATTCCCCGGGGTCTGTGTACACCACGCCTCACTGTTGGGAATTAGAGTTTCAAACTTTTTGTCGAAAAGTGGTTTTGCCAGGGTGTAATCCACTACGTTAGGCACATCTGGCATTACTTTGAGGACCGAACTATGACCGTACATTTTTTCCGACCACAGCGATAGCTCGCGCAACCGCACAGCCGTTGTTGCAGCTGACTGTTTGGCCAAAATGTCTAAAGGCAATAGATGTAGCATGACATTAAGGGAGTCTGTTCCTGTCTTACTAAATGCGCCTGAGATACATAAGCTCGCCATACGCTGAACTTTATCTAAACAAGTCGGTTTCTGAAGTGCCGGCCACCAGACTACAACACCATATAGCATTATAGGTCTAACCACTGCCGTGTATAGCCAATGCACAATTTTTGGTCTTAGTCCCCACTTTTTCCCTATTGCCTTTTTGCACGAGTACAAAGCTACCGTGGCTTTTCTCGCCCTCTCTTCAATATTAAGCCTAAAATTCAGCTTCCTGTCCAAAATAACGCCAAGGTATTTTGCACACTCACCAAAGGGAATTTCAGTACCCCCTAAGGAAATGGGCCTAACCGTGGGAGTTTTGCGATCTTTGCAGTACATGACTATTTCTGTCTTTGCTGGATTTACACCAAGACCATTATCTTTCGCCCATTTCTCAGTCATCCGGAGAGCTCTCTGTATAATATCTCTGATTGTGGATGGGAATTTTCCCCTGACTGCTAGCGCCACATCATCTGCGTATGCCACCACTTTTATCCTTTCTTTTTCTAGAGAAACCAGAAGGTTGTTTATAGCAACATTCCAAAGAAGAGGTGATAGAACTCCTCCTTGGGGAGTGCCTCTGTTCACATACCTTTGTATGTTTGCTTGCCCTAGTGTGGCTGAAATACGTCTCTTCATTAGAAGTTCGTCTAACAGCCTAAGAATACCTGGATCAACATTCAGAGTTGTCAGTCCATTTAATATCGAGCTCGGATGGATATTATTGAACGCCCCTTCGATGTCTAGAAACGCCACGATTGTGTATTCTTTGACAGATAGTGAGCTTTCAATAAAGCTGACCAGTTCATGCAATGCGGTCTCAGTAGACCTGCCCTTCGAGTATGCATGCTGTCGTTTCGAGAGCAAACCTGAATCCACGGTAGTTCTAAGATACATGTCTATCATCCTCTCCAGGGTCTTAAGTAGGAATGAGGATAAGCTGATTGGTCGGAAATCCTTCGCACTCGAGTGAGAGGCTTTTCCTGCTTTAGGTATGAAGACGACTTTTGTTTCCCTCCACTTTTCTGGAATATATGCTAAGTTTACACATTGTTTATATATCACCGTCAACCAGGGGATAATTCTTCCAGCCACTGCCTGTAACTCCGCCGGAGTAATTCCATCAGGTCCGGGGGATTTGAATGGTCCAAAGCTATTTAAAGCCCATTTTATTCTAGATTCCAACACAATTTCCTCGATAGGAAATGATCGCTGAGCCTCTGTTACACCGCCGGAACATGGTTCAACCGTCTGATTTCCAGGGAAGTGTGTGTCCAAAAGTACCTCCAACGTCTCCTCACTGGACGTTGTCCAATTTCCCTCCGATGTTTTAATGAAACCTGGAGCGGTGTTAGTGGATGCTAGTACCTTCCGTAGTCTGGAAGCCTCTGACGTATTCTCAATACTGCTACAGTAATCATCCCAAGAGTTTTGTTGAGACCTTCTCAGTTCTCGTTTATATTCTCTCAGATTCATCTTGTAAGTGTCCCAATCCTCCGGAGCTCTTGTGGACTTTGCTTTGTTAAAGAGCTTCCTGCAGGATTTCCTCATATTACTTAACTCCGTAGTCCACCATGGCGGCCGATTTTTTCCCCTTGGCTTTCCTCTAGGGCATGCAGCTTTCAGTGAAATGTTGAAGGCCTTAGTAATCCGCTCCACTGCGTGTTCGATATCTTGCACAGTGCTCATATTTGTCTCCGGCACTTCCGGTATCATCAAATTGAACGATTCCCTATACCTATTCCAATCAGCTTTCCTAACATTTGGCGGAAATATGGTCTTTGAAGTACGAACAGCCAATCTGAAACTGATGTAGCGATGATCTGAGAAGCTATGTTCCCTCAAAACTTGCCACTCAGATATCTTATCATTCAGTTCCGGAGAGGTCAACGTTACGTCCAAAACCTCTTGTCTGTTCCTGGTGACGAAGGTTGGTGCATCTCCCTTATTGCAAACTACCAGGTTAGTACGCAAAATAAACTCTATTAGCTACTCTCCCCTTGCATTAGTATCACTACTTCCCCAAATACTATGATGTGCATTTGCATCGCCTCCCATAATGAGTTTTGTCTTTGTTTTTAGTGACTCCTCAACTAAGGTCTTAACGGCACAGGGTGGCATATCCCTATCATGTCCCATGTAGTTCGGAAGTTAGCGTGATTTCAACAGACGGACGGACGGACGGACATGCTCAGATCGACTCAGAATTTCACCACGACCCAGAATATATATATATATATATATATATATATATATATATATATATATATATATATATATATATATATATATATATATATATATATATATATATATATATATATATATATATATATATATATATATATATATATATATATATATATATATATATATATATATATATATATATATATATATATATATATATATATATATATATATATATATATATATATATATATATATATATATATATATATATATATATATATATATATATATATATATATATATATATATAAAAATTGAATTAAGAGAACTTCCTATATAGTTAAATTACTTCCATATTTTTTACTGGGATTATTATAAAACAGAATTTCGTATCATTTGTAGATCACTCCACCTTAATATCTCTTCGCATAGGAAAAGTGAACAAATTCTTCAAAAAGTCCTTCATGCGTACAATAAACGAATGCAACAGTTGTTGTTGTGTGTGTGTGGCTGTTTATGTATTTGTGGGTATGATTTTTTGTTTGTTTGTTTGTTTACCCAAAGAAAAAGTTTCGGAAAAGTTATAACGATAGCTTCCGGCTGCATTACTACGTATGTGTCCTATATGATTGTACCGTTGCTACGCACTGTGCCGTCATCGAAATGCATATGTATGAGTTGCAAAGTAAATATCCCACAACAAGAAGAAAATTCTGGTCGAGCATGGAACTTTTGCATGCTCGTTGTATTTATGCAGCTACTTTGGCTCCATACGAAAAAAAAAGAATTCAATTTGAGAGAATTCTAGATATGATTGTGATATTACAGAAATTCTTCAATATTACTACAGCAATGTGATGGATATAAGAGCATCTTATGGACGAAAACTGCCATAGAAGAAACTTTAATAATGACACCATCCCTTTCTAGTGTCTTATGATGGGCAAAATGGTTCGTATAAAAAAAAAACTTTTAATTTATTTAATTTTTATTCAGTTACACTAATTTACAAACAACAAGTATATACAGCACTAAGTTCGGCCGGGCCGAATCTTAAATTCCCACCACCATGAACCAAATATTAGGGTTTCCTTTGAAATTTCAGGAGGGCTAGAGGACTTGAGGACACTTCCCGAAGATAAATTTAAAGATTTCACCTATGAGGACTATATCAGATTCTGGATTTATAAGAACCATTTTTGTTTGAGTTTTAGAGGAATCATTAACATCTCTTGTAAGTGTGGAAGAAAATTATAAAATAACGTCTTGATTTGAAATCTTAAATCTGTAGAAGTAAAATCTGGAAATTTTACATTGAGTTTCGAGCAATTTTCATGATCAGTGCGCCTTCTACACCCTCAAGAAGTGAAGTCGGTATATGGAGGCATTACCAAATGGACCGATAAAAACATAACCCGATACACGTTTTTGTGAGCCTAAAATACCAGAATATTTACAATTTCAGGCAAATCAGATAAAAACTACGGTTTCTAGAAACCCAAGGAGTTAAATCGGGAGATCGTTCTTATGGGGGCTATACTAAAATATGGACCGATACTCACCATTTTCGGCACACCTCTTTGTGACCCGAAAATACCTCTAGATTTCCAATTTCAGGCAAATAGGATAAAAACTTCGGATTCTAGAAGCCCAAGAAGTAAAATCGGGAAATCGGTCTATACGGGGGCTATACCAAAATATAGACCGATACTCACCATTTTCGGCACACGTATTTGTGGTCCTACAATACCTCTAGATTTCCAATTTCAGGTAAATTGAATAAAAACTGCGGTTTCTATAAGCCCAAGAAATAAAATCGGGAGATCGGTCTATATGGGGGGAGATCTAGAGGTATTGTAGGACCACACGTATTTGTGGTCCTACAATACCTCTAGATTTCCAATTTCAGGTAAATTGAATAAAAACTGCGGTTTCTATAAGCCCAAGAAGTAAAATCGGGAGATCGGTCTATATGGGGGCTATACCAAACTATGGACCGATACTCACAATTTTTGGCACACGTATTTGTGGTCCTACAATACCTCTAAATTTCCAATTTCAGGTAAATTGAATAAAGACTGCGGTTTCTAAGCCGAAGAAGTAAAATCGGGAGATCGGTCTATATGGGGGCTATATCAAAATATGGACCGATACTCACCATTTTCGGCACACATCTTTATGGTCCTAAAATACCTCTAGATTTCCAATTTCAGGTAAATTGAATAAAAACTGCGGTTTCTATAAGCCCAAGACCCCAAATCGGGAGGTCGTTTAATATGGGGACCATACCAAAACATGGACCTATACTCACAATTTTTGGCACACGTATTTGGGGTCCTACAATACCTCTAGATTTCCAATTTCAGGTAAATTGAATAAAAACTGCGGTTTCTATAAGCCCAAGAAGTAAAATCGGAGATCGGTCTATATGGGGGCTATACCAAAATATGGACCGATACTCACAATTTTTGGCACACGTATTTGTGGTCTTACAATACCTCTAGATTTCCAATTTCAGGTAAATTGAATAAAGACTGCGGTTTCCATGAGCCGAAGAAGTAAACTCGGGAGATCGGTCTATATGGGGGCTATACCAAAACATGGACCGATAATCACCATTTTTGGCACACCTCTTTATGGTCATAAAATACCTCTAGATTTCAAATTTCAGGCAAATTGGATAAAAAATTCGGATTCTAGCAGCCCAAGAAGTAAAATCGGGAAATCGGTCTATATGGGGGCTATATCAAAATATGGACCGATACTCACCATTTTCGGCACACTTCTTTATGGTCCTAAAATACATCTAGATTTCCAATTTCAAACAAATTGGGTAAAAACTACGGTTTCTATAAGCCCAAGACCCCAAATCGGGAGGTCGTTTAATATGGGGACCATACCAAAACATGGACCTATACTCACAATTTTTGGCACACGTATTTGTGGTCGTACAATACCTCTAGATTTCCAATTTCAGGTAAATTGGATAAAAACTACGATTTCTATAAGCCCAAGACCCCAAATCGGGTGTTCGGTTTATATGGGGACTATATCAAAATCTGGACCGATATAGCCCATCTTCGAACTTGACCTGCCTGCAGACAAAAGACGAGTTTGTGCAAAATTTCAGCACGATTGCTTCATTATTGAAGACTGTAGCGTGATTACAACAGACAGACAGACAGACGGACATCGTTATATCGTCTTAGAATTTCTCCCTGATCAAGAATATATATACTTTATATAATCGGAAATCGATATTTCGATGTGTTACAAACGGAATGATAAACTTATTATACCCCCGTCACCATTCTATGGTGGTGGGTATAAAAATTAAGTAAACAAAACTACAATTAGTAAATACATAAAAAACAAGTAAGTAATGTAGAAAGTCGGGCGGGAGTAAGATCGGTTAACAAATGAGGCCACTAAGGTCAAAAATAAGGTTATTAGCGGTAATTTTTTGAAAATCGGGCGGTACATATACATGGGAGCTGTGTCTAAATCTGGCTTCATTATCCACACTAATTGGGCGATTTCCTATTTTTATACCCTCCACCATAGGATGGGGGGTATATTAACTTTGTCATTCCGTTTGTAACACATCGAAATATTGCTCTAAGACCCCATAAAGTATATATATTCTGGGTCGTGGTGAAATTCTGAGTCGATGTAAGCATGTCCGTCCGTCCGTATGTTGAAATCACGCTAACTTCCGAACGAAACAAGCTATCGACATCGGAACTTGGCACAATTAGTTATTATTGAAGTAGGACGGATGGTATTGCAAATGGGCCATATCGGTCCACTTTTACATATAGCCCCCATATAAAGGGACCCTCAGATTTGGCTTGCGGAGCGTCTAAGAGAAGCATATTTCATCCGATCCGGTTGAAATTGGTACATGGCGTTGTTATATGCTCTCTAACAACCTCGAAAAAATTGGTCCACATCGGTCCTTAATTATATATAGCCCCCATATAAACCGATCCCCAGATTTGGCTTGCGGAGCCTCAAAGAGAAGCAAATTTCATCCGATCTTGCTGAAATTTGGTACAATGAGTTGGTATATGGTCTCTAACAACCATGCAAAAATTGGTCCACATCGGTTCACAATTATATATAGCCCCCATATAAACCGATCCCCAGATTAGGCTTGTGGAGCCTCAAAGAGAAGCAAATTTCATCCGATCCGGCTGACACTTGGTACATGATGTCGATATATAGTCCCTAACAACCATGCAAAAATTGGTCCACATCGGTTCATAATTATATATAGCCCCCATATAAACCGATCCCCAGATTTGGCTTGCGGAGTCTCTAAGAGAAACAAATTTCATCGAATCCGGTTGAAATTTGGAACATGGTGTAAGTATAAGATCATTAACAACCGTGCCAGAATTGGTCCATATCGGTTCATAATTATATTTAGCCCCCATATTAATCATTGTCCAGATTTGACCTCCGGAGCTCCGTGGAGGAGGTGTTAGTATATGGCCGGTAACAACCATACCAAAATTGGTCCATATCGGTCTGTAGTTATTTATAGCCGATCTCCAATCACACAAAAATTGGTCCATATCGGTTCATAATCATGGTTGCCACTCGAGCCAAAAATAATCTACCAACATTTTATAGAAAATTTTGTGAACATTTTATTTCTATAGAAAATTTTGTTAAAATTTTATTTCTATAGAAAATTTTATGAACATTTTATTTCTATAGAAAATTTTGTCAAAATTTTATTTCTGTAGAAAATTTTGGCAAACTGAATTATATAAGTATTTAATCGATCTTTTTATACCCACCACCATAGAATGGTGACGGGGTATAATAAGTTTGTCATTCCGTTTGTAACACATCGAAATATCGATTTCCGACTATACAAAGTATATATATTCTTGATCAGAGAGAAATTCTAAGACGATATAGTCATGTCTGTCGGGCTGTCTGGCTGTCGGTCTGTCTGTCGGTCTGTCTGTCGGTCTGTCTGTTGTAATCACGCTACAGTCTTCAATAATAAAGCAATCGTGCTGAAATTTCGCACAAACTCGTCTTTTGTCTGCAGGCAGGTCAAGTTCGAAGATGGGCTATATCGGTCCAGGTTTTGATATAGTCCCCATATAAACCTACCTCCCCATTTGTGGTCTTGGGCTTATAGAAATCGTAGTTTTTATCCTATTTGCCTGAAATTGAAAATCTAGAGGTATTTTCGGGTCATAAAGAGGTGTGCTGAAAACGGTGAGTATCGGTCCATATTTTAGTATAGCCCCCATAAGAACGATCTCCCGAGTTAAGTCCTTGGGATTCTAGAAACCGTAGTTTTTATCTGATTTGCCTGAAATTGTAAATATTCTGGTATTTTATGCTCACAAAAACGTGTATCGGATTAAGTTTTTATCGGTCCATTTGGTAATGCCTCTATATAGACCGACTTCACTTCTTGAAGGAGTAGAAGGCGCACTGATCATGAAAATTGCTTGAAACTCAATGTAAAATTTCCAGATTTTACTTCTACATATTTAAGATTTCAAATCAAGACGTTATTTTATAATTTTCTTGCACACTTACAAAATATGTTAATGATTCCTGTAAAACTCAAACAAAAATGGTTCTTATAAATCCAGAATCTGATATAGTCCTCATTGGTGAAATCTTTAAATTTATCGTCGGGAAGTGTCCTCAAGCCCTCCTGAAATTTCAAAGGAAACCCTTATATTTGGTTCATGGTGGTGGGTATTTAAGATTCGGCCCGGCCGAACTTAGTGCTGTATATACTTGTTTTATGGGAGCCACCGTGGTGCAATGGTTAGCATGCCCGCCTTGCATACACAAGGTCGTGGGTTCGATTCCTGCTACGACCGAACACCAAAAAGTTTTTCAGCGGTGGATTATCCCACCTCAGTATTGCTGGTGACATTTCTGAGGGTTTCAAAGCTTCTCTAAGTGGTTTCACTGGAATGTGGAACGCCGTTCGGACTCGGCTATAAAAAGGAGGTCCCTTGTCATTGAGCTTAACATGGAATCGGGCAGCACTCAGTGATAAGAGAGAAGTTCACCACTGTGGTATCACAATGGACTGAATAGTCTAAGTGAGCCTGATACATCGGGCTGCCACATAACCTAACCTAACCTACTTGTTTTATTTAATATATACTACGTATAGTCTTACATATGTTATTTAAATTTAGGCGATAAAATTTTAAATCCTTTATGAAAATATTTGATGACAAACGTTCCAGACAAGCGTTATAATGCATTAAAAATCATAAGAAATTTTAAAAATTATTTATTTGTCAAAATATCACAAAATTTCTTAATTTACATCCAAAACACTGAATTCACCTCACACCTTAAGCAGTGATGCAAATTCAGTGCAGCGGCTGTTGAAATGGTGGACATCCGTTATATGACAAGCCCATGTTAAATTCATTGCTTCTGCGTCAATTTGGCACCACTTCCGGATCCAAAAAGAACATGTTCACTACTTTTTTGGCAACGGTTGTTTTTGCTGGGTAATTCAGTAGGCGTGGTTTAGGGTATGATATAGTCGGCCCTGCCCAACTTTCTACTTTACTTACTTGTTTTAAACTGGCATTTTGTAGGTGAGTGAATAGCTTTATTAGTACAGTGAAACCTCTCAAAGGTGGACACCCTCGGTTGCCTAAATTTTATCCACATTTGTGAGGTGTTCACTTTATTTTTTATGCGTTAATATAGCAAACGTCTCTGTCCACTTTTGAGATGTGTCCGATTTTCAGAGTATCCAAGTTTGAAGGGTTTCACAGTATACCGTTCAAAACTAATGTAAATTCGATAAATGAGATCTGTTATATTATTATAGCCACCACCATAGAATGGTGACGGGGGTATAATAAGTTTGTCATTCCGTTTGTAACACATCGAAATATCGATTTTCGACTATATAAAGTATATATATTCTTGATCAGGGAGAAATTCTAAGACGATATAAGCAAGTCCGTCTGTCTGTCGGTCTGTTGTAATCACGCTACAGCCTTCAATAATGGCGGTATCGTCCTGAAATTTGGCATAGATTCGTCTTTTGTTGGCAGGCAGGTCAAGTTCAAAGATGGGCTATATCGGTCCAACTTTTGATATAGTCCCCATATAAACCGATTTCCTGATTTGGGGTCATGGGCTCATAAAAAACCGTAGTTTTTATCCAATTTGCCTGAAATTGGAAATCTAGAGGTATTTTAGGACCATCAAAGGGTGTACCGAAAATGTTGCCCATCGGTCCATGTTTTGGTATAGCCCCCATATGGACCGATTTCCCGATTTTGATTCTTGGGCGTCTAGAAAGTGTATTTTCCATCCGATTTGCCTGAAATTGGAAATCTAGAGGTATGCTAGGACCATAAAAATCTGTGCTGAAAATGGGGTGTATCGGTCCATGTTTTGATATAGCCCCCATATAGACTCATCTCCCGATTTTACTTCCTGGGCTTCTAGAATCCGTAGTTTTAATCCAATTTACCTGAAATTTGAAATCTAGAGGTACTCTAGGACCCTAAAGACGTGTGCCGAAAATGGTGAGTACCGGTCCATGTTTTGATATAGCCACCATATAGACCGATCTCCCGATTTTACTTCTTGGTCTTCTAGAATCCGTAATTTTTACCCAATTTGCCTCAAATCGGAAATCTAGGGCTAATTTAGGACCTTAAAGAGGTGTGCCGAAAATGGTGAGTATCAGTCCATGTTTTGATATAACCTAGAATCCGTTGTTTTTATCCAATTTGCCTGAAATTGGAAATCTAGAGGTATTCTAGGACCATAAAGAGGTTTGCAGAATATATTGAGTATCGGTACAGTTTTTGATATAGCCCCCTTATAAACCGTCCCTCCGATTTGGGGTCTAGATTCTAGAACTAGAATTAAATGTGCTGAATACATTGTGTATCCTTCCATGTTTTGGTATAGCCCCCATCACACCGAACCGGCAGTGCGGTGTAATGGTAATTTAACTCCTAGGGTTTCTAGAAATTGTAGTTTTTATCCGATTTGGCACAAATTGAAAATATACTGGCATTTTAGATCCATAACAAAGTGTATATGATTTAGTTTTATCGGTCCATTTGGTAAGGCCTCCATATAACCGATTTCACTTATTGAGGGTATAGAAGGCGCACTGATCTGCTTGGGAAAATATCTGTCATAGTTTTCAAAGGAAACTATTATACTTGATTCATTGTGGTGGGTATTTAAGATTCGGCCCGGCCGAACTTACTACTGTATATACTTGTTTTCAATTGTAGATGAAATGTCAGATAGGTCGCTAAACAGAAGCCGTATCTTTGGCTCGGAATAAATACCAAAATCATTAAGGGAAGGTTTAAATCCTCGAATCTAAGTAAACTTTTTTTTTTAAGTATACGATATGTCGGCCCCGCCCGACATTCTACTTTACTCACTTGTTCTATTATATATTTTTCATTTTTAACATATATTGTCCTTGTTTATATACAATCATCGCAAAATATTAATTATTTTCAATGACAATTATCAAAGATTTACGAAAGAAATTTTGTATGTTATATAACAATCATTTATTGCGCCGCATTTAAGACTATTTGTATCATGTATTAATTGCAATACCACCTTTCATAATATCAAAAAAAAAAAATAAATAAATAACAATGTTGACAAGACATCAAAACTGAGTACGTACTCCATTTTGTACCATGGCATATCGTATTGTAGATATTTCGTTTTTTTTTTTTCTTTTATTTTAATGTACACAAGGGTGGAGGAGATAAATAGTAATTAATACAATGAATATATACAATGAAAATGTCCTTTAAATTGTTCCAAGGATATTGGGATAATAAGCATTTACTTAAATATTGCGAAATTTTTTATTTCGCATTTAACAGAAATGCATTATAATAACCAGGAGTGCTGGTGGGTATCGGAAGAGTATCAGTGCACAAGGTTTAGAATATCTGGGCCAGAACCTGACCCAATAAGATTCCGAAATAAGGTGAAAACTGACTGGACAAAATTCGGAACAAGGATAAGACCGGGAGCGACTTCTCCTAAACTACCCAGGATTAGAGGACATTGATAAAAATTTTGATTTACTAACTGTGTCACTAATAAGAGCTTTCCACGAGAGTTGTCGACTGCGCGAAAGGAAATATGGTCAAAAAGGTCCGAAGACTTTACAGTAAGTCACTTTGTTTAAAGGACGAGGTATACTGACTGAGAATTTCATCGCAGCAGGCTCAGAGAATACAATAAAATCAGAAGGACAGCGAAATGCAATTTCTGCTAGTTATTTTGCGGCTAAGTAGATAGCGCACAGTGGTTCCAAATTGTTTTTTTTTTTCAGCAGGAAACATGTGATTTTCTCAAAAATTATGTATCTACTTTCCATAACCACACTGAAAAAACGATTGCCGAATGCGAATTTTGCTTAATATAGTAGAAGCTTTTCTCCAATACAAAGTTTTTTCTTATCCAAAAGTCGATAAACATTTCAAAGAAGTAGTTAAGTGACTCGACTTGAAAATGGGTATCTTAGCATGAAAGAAAATTTCGTTTGAGGTCAACTTTACCCCAATGGACTGTATAGTCTAAGTGAGCCTGAATCGGGCTGCCACTTTAACCTAAGGTCAACTTGACATTAATACGTCTGAACAAGTATATACGGCCGTAAGTTCAGCTAGGCCGAATCTTATGTACCCTCCACCATGGATTGCGTAGAAACTTCTACTAAAGACTGTGATCCACAATTAAATTACTTTCCGATGGCAAGGCATCTTAAAACTTCTTAACATCATCTTCTAAATTGTAAGTTAGTCCATATTGGATATATAGATTAAAGAAAGGTCGATTAAATACGTATATATTTAGTTCTTGACCGGTATATATGGGAAGAAATAATTACGAACCGATATGAACCGATTTGTGCGGTAATTATAGACTCAGAATTGAAATATGGAGATCGCTTTATATGGGGGCTGTATACAATTATGAACACGAGTCTACCAAAAATGGCAGATTTTTACTGTTTGGTAGATTGGTAGAATTCCTCAAGTTTTGAAAGATTTCGGCCATACACTAGCGAAATGTACCAAATTTCAATATGGACCAATTTTTGCATGGTTGTTAGAGACCATATACCAACACCACGTACTAAGTTTCAACCACATCGGATGAATTTTGCTCCTCCAAGAGGCTCCGGAGGTCAAATATGGGAATAGTTGACAAAATTTTCTATAGCAAAAAAATTTTGACAAAATTTTCTATAGTAATAAAATTTTACAAAATTTTCTATAGAAATAAAAAGTTGACAAAATTTTCTATATAAATAAAATTTTAACAAAATTTTCCATAGAAATAAAATGTTTACAAGATTTTCTATACAAAGAAAATTTTGACAAAATCTTCCATAGAAATAAAATTTTTACACGATTTTCTATAGAAATAAAATTTTGACAACATTTTCTATAGAAATAAAATTTTGACAAAATTTTCTATAGAAATAAAATTTTGACAAAATTTTCTATAAAAATAAAATTTTGACAAAATTTTCTATAGAAATAAAATTTTGACAAAATTTTTTATAGAAATAAAATTTTGACAAAATTTTCTATAGAAATAAAATTTTGTCAAAATTTTCTATAGAAATGAAATGTTGACAAAATTTTCTATAGAAATAAAATTTTGAAAAAATTTTCTATAAAAAAAAACTTGATAAAATGTCTATAGAAATAAAATTTTGACAAAATTTTCTATAAAAATAAAATGTTGACAAAATTTTCTATTGAAATAAAATATTGAAAAAATTTACCATAGTAATAAAATGTTGACAAAATTTTCAATAATAATAAAATTTTGACAATATTCTCTATCAAAATAAAATTTTGATAAAATTTTCTATAGAAATAAAATTTTGACAAAATTTTCGATAGAAATAACATTTCGACAAAATTTTCTATGGAAATAAAATTTTGACAAAATCTTCTATAGAAATAAAATTTTGACAAAATTTTCTATTGAAATAAAATTTTGACAAAATTTTCTATTGAAATAAAATTTTGACAAAATTTTACTATAGCAATAAAATTTTTGACAAAATTTTCTCTAGAAATACAATTTTGACAAAATTTTCTATAGAAATAAAATTTTTACAAAATTTGCTATAGAAATAAAATTTTGACAAAATTTTCTATAGAAATAAAGTTTTGACAAAATTTTCTGCAGTAATAAAATTTTGACAAAATTTTCTATAGAAATAAAATTTTGACAAAATTTTCTATAGAAATAACATTTTGACAAAATTTTCTAAGGGAATAAAATTTTGACATAATTTTTTATAGAAATAAAATTTAGATAAAATTTTCTATAGAAATAAAATTTTGACAAAATTTTCTATAGAAATAAAATTTTGACAAAATTTTCTATAGAAATAAAATTTTTACAAAATTATCTATAGTAATAAAATTTTGACAAAATTTTCTACAGAAATAAAATTTTGACAAAATTTTCTATACTATTCTCGTAGTAATAAAATTTTGGTAGATTATTTTTGGCTCGAGTGGCAACCATGATTATGAATCGATATGGACCAATTTATGTGTGAATCGGATGAATTTTGCTCCTCCAAGAGCTTCCAGAGGTCAAATATGGACCAATTTTTGTATGGTTGTTAGAGACCATATATTAACACCACGTACCAAATTTCAATCGGATCGTATGAAATTTGCTTCTCTAAGAGGATCCGCAAGCCTAATCTGGGGGTCGGTTTATATGGGGGCTATACGTAAAAGTGGCCCAATATGGCCCATCCAACCCACAACAACAAAATACTTGTGTCTTCGAATGAAATGTTTTATTAATTTATTTTAGAAGTTTACTTCAGTGTTTGCAATATTATGTAAGATGATCTCTCATATTAGCGACAATTTTGTGGGTGTATTAATATCCCTTGAATTGGCAGAAGTACTTGCTACTTCTACAAAAGGGGAGAACTTACTCACGATGGACTTAGACCTAAAACGAAAATTAAAATTTTTAAAGATATTGAATACATGGAAAATTTTGTCGAAATTTTCTTTCTACAGAGGATTTTCTCAAAATTTTATTTCTATAGTAAATTTTTTAAAGAAAAGATTTTTATGGGAAATTGTGTCATATTATGTTACTACTATAGAATATTTTCTTAATATTTTACTCCTGTAGAAAATTTTTTCAAAATTATATTTCTATAGAAAATATTGTCAAAATTTTATTTCAATAGAAAATTTTGTCAAAACTTTATTTCTATAGAAAAATTTGTCAAAATTGTCTCAAAATTTTATTTCTATAGAAAAATTTGTCTATAGAAAACTTTCTCAAAATTGTATTTCTATAGAAAATTTTCTCAAAATTTTATTTCTTTAGAAAACTTTCTCAAAATTTTATTTCTATAGAAAAAATTTTCAAAATTTTATTTCTATAGAAAAATTTTTCAAAATTTTATTTCTATAGAAAAATTAGTCAAATCTTTATTTCCATGGAAAATTTTCTCAAAATTTTATTTCTTTAGAAAATTTTCCCAAAATTTTATTTTTATAGAAAAATTTGTCAAAATTTTATTTCTATGGAAAATTGTCTCAAAATTTTATTACTAGGGAAAATTTTCTCAAATTTTTATTTCTATAGAAAATTTTCTATAAATTTTATTTCTTTAGAAAATTTTCTCAAAATTTTATTTTTATAGAAAAATTTGTCAAAATTTTATTTCTTTGGCAAATTTTCTCAAAATTTTATTTCTATAGAAAATTTTGTCAAAATTTTATTTCTATAGAAAATTTTGTCAAAAATTTATTTCTATAGAAAAATTTGTGAAAATTTTATTTCTATAGAAAATTTTGTCAAAATTTTATTTCTATAGAACATTTTCTCAAAAATTTATTTCTATAAAAAAATTGTCAAAATTTTATCTTTATAGAAAATTTTATTTCTATAGAAAATTGAAGTACCTCCTAGGAATACCAAAACATCAAGAATTCTACCAAACAGTAAAAAAATTACCATGTTTGGTATAATTCTACTAACTGTGGCAACATGGATCACCACCCTAATGTCTTTATTGGGGACATGCATGAGTTCACATCACATAAATTCACAGCATTGTTATAATAATGTCCCTGTCCATATGGTGGTATGCATGTCAATGCGAATGTGTGTCACAATCAATGTCAGTGTACGACAACGAATATTCGTCGTCTTTGTCGACTATGAAATCTTTTCATATTTCCATTTCCCCTCTCCTACTCCGGACTACGGTAGTGTTTGTTTCATCAGCTTCTTTAGTTGTTCTCTCTACTTAAACGGTTGCGGTGGCAGCAGGGCCATTGTTGTTGTTGTTTTTTTTTTCTTGTCTTAAATTGTCGTACATTTAAGGTGGTTGTTATTGTCGCCAACGTCTTCCTATAACAAAATGTTATTGTGGTTGTTGTTATTGTGTTTCTTACTTGTGATGTTATCCTTGTTGCCATTTGATAGCAATATGAAATGACATACATACATAGAGAGAAATAATTCTGCAAACAGAAAACTAAATCTTTCTCCAATACATAAATGAAAATTATTATTTGGCAGAAATTTTAACCTTTATAGATTACACACAAAAAAGTATCCCCCAAAAAATGTTTCCAATTAAAAATTTTATTGAATTCCAAAAAAGGATTTCAATTGAAAATTCAATTGGCTCAACCAATTTTTTAATTGAAACAAAAATCAATCACAGAAATTAATGGTATTAATTAAATTTTTAATTGGATCAATTGATTGTTTAATTGACGTTGGTGACGTTGGTACTATCATTTCTGTGATTGAAGAAGTTTCGATTAAAAATTAATTGGATCAATTAATTTCGTGATTCCGCCTGCATAAAAATGTGCCTATGCGAAATATTGATTATACACCCCATAAATTATATGCCGATTGACTAAGAATACATTTCCGTCCATCCATGGCACAGGGCTTTTGAATTTAGAATCAGAATCAGATCAAAGTTAGTTATAGCCCCCAATATATAGATTTATAGCCCCCAATATATAGATTTATCGCCCGATATCGAACAAATTGCGTTTATTTACTAACTGACCATCTTCAAATTATAAGGGTATTTAGCAAATTTCTTCAAAGTAGACAAAAAAAGCTAAGAAAAACAAAAACTATCGGAGAGGAACTAAATATCATTAATATTTTGGTTTTCAGTTTGATATAGTCCCAGTTGGACTGAATGAAATTATCCATTTCGATTAATCCACTGTATAAATCTGAAGAATTTAGATTAGAAATAATATGAAAGGTGATTCGAGTTTTTTAAACCCTTAACCAGACATTTAAGATTCCCTCTCGAAATTGATCATGCACTTTTCCAGCAAATCTCAAATCTTATGTTATAAATTGCAAATTTAACTTCGCAAGACGTACCATTTGAATCGATTAGCTGAGAAATGGGGTTTATTCTATCAAATTCACTAGAAATTCCAAAATTAAATTATTTGTCCTCAAATATCCATAACAAAGTCTCCAAGTAACTACAATTTTCTACAGGCCCGATACTAACCGAATTTGCAGCATTATCCGCAGCAAAATTAAGTGAGTATTTAAGATTCGGTCAGGCCAAACTTTTGGCCGTATATATTTGTTTTGTTTTTTTTTTATACCCACCAACATAGAATGGTGAGCTTAATAAATTTGTCATTCCGTTTCTAACACATCCGACTGCAAAAAATATAGAAATTCTTGAGGGAGAAATTTTAAGACGATATAACGATGTCCATCTGCCAGGCTGGATGTCTGTCTGTCTGTACAGTAATCACGTCACAGCTTTCAATAATGAACAGGCTCGTCTTTTGTCTACGGGACATTCGAAACTTCAAGTTTGAAGATGGGCCATATTGGTTCATATTTTGATATAGCCCCCATATACACCGATCCCCCGATTTGGTGACTTGAACATTTAGACACCACAATTTTTATCTGATTTGCATGAAATTTAAAATCTAGAGGTAGTTTAGGTTCATGAATGGGGGTAATAAAAATTTTCATAGAATTTTCTATAGACTTTATGTCTGTTGATAAAATTTTCTATAGAAATAAATTTTTGTCAAAATTTTCTATATAAATAAAATTTTGACAAAATTTTCTATAGAAATAAAATTTTGACAAAATATTCTATAAAAATAAAATTTTGAAAAAATTTTCTATAGAAAAAAAATTTTGACAAAATTTTCTATAAAAATTAAATTTTGAAAAAATTTTCTATAGAAATAAAATTTTTAGAAAAACTACTATGGAAATAAAATTTGGTCAAAATTTTGTATAACCAATTAAATTTTGACAAAATTTTCTATACAAAAAAAATTTAGACAAATTATCTAAAGAAATAAAATTTTGACAAAATTTTCTATAGAAATAAAATTTTTACAAAATTTTCTATAGATATTAAATTTTGACAAACATTTTCTATAGAAATAAAATTTTGACAAAATGTTCTATAGAAATAAAATTTTGACAAAATTTTGTATAGAAATAAAATTTTGACAAAATTTGCTATAGAAATAAAATATTGACAAAAGTTTCTACAGAAATAAAATTTTGGCTAAATTTTCTATGGAAATAAAATTGTGACAAAATTTTCTATAGAAATAAAATTTTGCCAAAATTTCCTATAGATATTAAATTTTGACAAAAATTTTCTATAGAAATAAAATTTTGACAAAATTTTCTATAGAAATAAAATTTTGACAAAATTACAACCAATTATCAGAATAAATTCAGGCAGTTCATTAAACCCAACAATGAACCACACTTGAACCTTCCGAAAAAAGGTTTTGTATGATTGCCGGCTTATGCCGAAATAAATTCGAAACAAACATATCTCTCTTCCTATGCCACTGTCAAATCATCGATTTGAGTTCAGTTGGCTGGGTTTATTTTGAGCGTGCTTCCTCTTCTTTTTCCATTCGTTTTGTTTTGTTATTGTTGGTTTTGTTCTTTAAACAAAACGAATGGAAAAAGAAGAGGAAGCACGCTCAAAATAAACCCCTCCAACTGAACTCAAATCGATGATTTGACAGTGGCATAGCAAAAGATATATGTTTGTTTAGAATATATTTCGGCATAAGCCGGCTATCATAAAGGCTTTTCGGAAGGTTCAAGTGTGGTTCATTGTTGGGTTTAATGAACTGCCTGAATTTATTCTGATAATTGGTTGATAGTTTTGATGCATGTAGAGGATGCTGATGAGGGATGTAGTAATTCCGAAACGTGCGTCCATCCAACCATCTTGCAGTCTATAGGGCTTTGCCCAAATAAATTTGACAAATACTATTTTCCTCTGTTTGTTAAGCTACACTTATAGTTTAGACAATGTATGGTTTTAAGCTGAAATAAAAAAAACAACAACAATGCTTAAAGAACAAAACCAGCAATAACAAAACAAAAGGAATTGCAAAAATTTTCTATAGAAATAAAATTTTTACAAAATCTACTATGGAATAAAATTTAGCTAAAATTTTGTATAAACAATAAAATTTTGACAAAATTTCCTATAGAAAAAAATCGACAAAATTATGTAAAGAAATAAAATTTTGACAAAATTTTCTATAGAAATAAAATTTTGACAAAATTTTCTATAGATATTAAATTGTGACAAAAATTTTCTATAGAAATAAAATTTTTACAAAATTTTCTATAGAAATAAAATTTCGACAAAATTATCTAAAGAAATAAAATTTAAAAAAAAATTTCTATAGAAATAAAATTTTGACAAAATTTTCTATAGAAATAAAATTTTGATAAACAAATTTTGTATAGAAATAAAATTTTGGCTAAATTTTCTATGGAAATAAAATTGTGACAAAATTTTCTATAGAAATAAAATTGTGACAAAATTTTGTATTGAAATAAAATTTTGACAAAATTTTCTATAGAAACAAGATTTTGAAAAGAAATTTGTAGATAATTTTGACAAAGTTTTCTTTAGAAATAAACTGTTGACAAAATTTCCTATAGAAATAAAATTTTGACAAAATTTTCTATAGAACTACAATTTTGACAAAATTTTCTATAGAAATAACATTTTGACAAAATTTTCTATAGAAATAAAATTTTGACAAAATTTTCTATAAAAATGAACATTTCTCTTCGAGAGAGATCTATAGACACAAGTTTCTACCGAAATAAAGTTTTGGCTAAATTTTCTATGGAAATAAAATTGTGACAAAATTGTCTATAGAAATAAAATTGTGACAAAATTTTCAAAAAAATAAAATTGTGACAAAATTGTCTATAGAAATAAAATTTTGACAAAATTTTCTATAGAAATAAAATTTTTTCGCAAAATTTTGTATTGAAATGAAATTTTGACAAAATTTTTAATAGAAACAAAATTTTGAAAAAAATTTTATAGATAATTTTGACAAAATTTTCTTTAGAAATAACATTTTGGCAAATATTTCAATGGATATAAGATTTTGACAAATTTTTCTATAGAAATAAAATTTTGACAAAATTTTCTATAGAAATAAAATTTTGACAAATTTTTTTATAGAAATAAAATTTTGACAAAATTTTCTATAGAAATAAAATTTTGACAGAGTTTTCTATAGAAATAAAATTGTGACCAAATTTTCTATAGAAATAAAATTTTGACAAAATTTTCTATAGAAATAAAATGTTGACAAAATTTTCTATAGAAATAAAATTGTGACAAAATTTTCTATAGAAATAAAATTTTGACAAAATTTTCTATAGACATAAAATTGTGACAAAATCTACTAAAAAAAATCTGACAAAATTTTCTATAGAAATAAAATTTTGTAGTGGTAAACATGTCCAAGTAAATCTCCCGAAATTTGGTATCGAACAGGAAACGATGCCTTCACTGAAAAATTTGTAAATTCACTGAAAAATTTGTAAACCCACCAGGAAGAAAACATTTAGTTATTTTTAGAAATTTTTTTAATATTTTTAGAAAATTTTAACTAACCAGTATTACAAACGCTGACATCGCGCCGATATCACAAAATTAAGTAAATATTTTTCGACAAATTCAAGAAAATTTATTAGACATAATTAATTTTTATCACTTGGAGTTCAAAATTGCAAGAATGTCTTTAGTGACATACGAAGTTCATGATGGGCACATTTGTAATCAAATTTACAAATTTAAAGAAATAATGAACTATATTGTGAGAAGCACGAATTTAGTAAAACTTTTTACTTCATTTGTGTATAATTTTTTCCCCGTTTTTTAGTTAATTTAACTAAAGTAGGCAAAAATTTATTGGAGTAAAGGAAACTTTCTCCATATATAATAATTCCATGAACTTTCCATGAACTAAAATAAAGTTAAATTGGCTTTAGTGAAATAGCGAGAGTTCACTTTTTTTGAGTGTTGGAGTGTGGTAAAATATTTAAATAAAATATTTTTTGTCAGTTGCCATGGCTCAACAATACATACATAATTGCATTATTGTATGACATACTTTAATTCTAATCAAAATATATGTAACAGGTTGGCTGATAAGTCCACGGTCTAACAAAGAAAAACACATTTTTTTGTCAAAATTCGTTTTTATTATTCAACATAGTTCACTTTAAGAGCGATACAACGATTATAACGACCTTCCAATTTTTTGATACCATTTTGGTAGTACTCCTTCCGTTTTGCCTCAAAAGAGGCCTCAGTTTCGGCGATCACCTCTTCATTGCAGCCAAATTTTTTCCCTGCGAGCATCCTTTTGAGGTCTGAGAACAAGAAAAAGTCGCTGGGGCCAGATCTGGAGAATACGGTGGGTGGGGAAGCAATTCGAAGCCCAATTCATGAATTTTTGCCATCGTTCTAATGACTTGTGGCACGGTGCGTTGTCTTGGTGGAGCAACACTATTTTCTTCGACCTTCAAACGCTCCAATAACGCCATATAATAGTAACTGTTGATGGTTTTTCCCTTCTCAAGATAATCGATACAAATTATTCCATGCGCCTCCCACAAAACAGAGGCCATTACTTTGCCAGCGGACTTTTGAGTCTATCCACGCTTCGGAGACGGTTCACCGGTCGCTGTCCACTCAGCCGACTGTCGATTGGACTCAGGAGTGTAGTGATGGAGCCATGTTTCATCCATTGTCACATATCGACGGAAAAACTCGGGTGTATTACAAGTTAACAGCTGCAAACACCGCTCAGAATCATCAACACGTTGTTGTTTTTGGTCAAATGTGAGCTCGCGCGGCACCCATTTTGCACCGAGCTTCCGCATATTCAAATATTTATGAATGATATCACCAACACATTCCTTTGATATCTTTAAGGCCTCTGCTATCTCGATCAACTTCATTCTACGGTCAATCAAAATCATTTTGTGGATTTTTTTGATGTTTTCGTCGGTAACCACCTCTTTCGAGCGTCCACTGGGTTCACCGTCCTCCGTGCTCATTTCACCACGCTTGAATTTTGCATACCAATCAATTATTGTTGATTTCCCTGGGACAGAGTCCGGAAACTCATAATCAAGCCAAGTTTTTGCTTCCACCGTATTTTTTCCCTTCAGAAAACAGTATTTTATCAAAACACGAAATTCTTTTTTTCCGTTTTTTTCGCAATAACAAAAGTTGCTTCACAAAAGACGCTCTATCTCACAAATAAATTGACTTACAGACGTCAAATTTTGACACGAATCATTTGAAGGTTGGTACTATATAAAAATAATATGCATTTAATACTTGCGACGCCATCTATGTGTCAGACCGGGGACTTATCAACCAACCTGTTATTTCTAAAGCAATATTGAACACACAATACAACACTTTTCAAATTTGGCATATTTTTTGTGGCATTTTAACCCTCTAATGCCCCAAAAATGTATACCATAAAATTCAGCATATGCTGTAAAGCCTCTTGAATAGTTGTTGTCTTTTTGTGTGTTTTACTAAAAGCTTCCTTATTAAACCCTTGGGCATTAGAGGGTTAATATTCTTTTTAGCATTGTTTTGCAATATTTTAACGCTGATTTAGCTGCAAACAAATTTTAGATTTTGTCACACCGATATACAAAGTGGAATTCCCACACACAGTGAAATTATTTCATCGGTGTACATGCGAATATCCTTAAACATACACCAAAACACATGCATATTTGTATATGTATATGTATATATATATATATATATATATATATATTTTTTTTTTGTTTACACACACAATGACATGTATGTCTTCATGACGGAATATGTACTTGTATTTATTTATATAATTTGCAATTTCCTTTTGTGTCGGATATAACAAAAGGATACCAGTTTGTGTCATAATTGAGTTCTAATAATGTTTTAGCGGCAAAACAACTACATTAACAACACCAACAAAACGAATAAGAAAGAAAATATCCTTACAAAAAAAACCCTGTCACTGAAACGTTGATGCTTTCATATTTGGACTGTATATCATTGACAACAATTGCTAACGTTACTATCGACAAGCATTTCATTTGGAAACTGGTGGAATTGGGTGTGGGGGCATTTGTTTTGATAAACCCAAGTGAAAAGCCATAACCCCTAACATTTTCATCGACTTTTCTTTTCACAATAATGAACGAAATTCTCCATAATAACAGATAATGAAGGGCAAATATGTCGCTTACCTTATACTTTATAAGAATTTTCTTCTAATAGATATCAACGGCTTTAGAGTAGAATTTTCTAAGAAACCTTAGAAAGAAATGAGAGTGACACTGATGCATTTAATAGCAATGAAAAGATTAATTGTGAACGGTGGTGGTGTAAGCGGAGGGGTTTTAGTCATCCATCAATCTACGAGTATATGTAGGCGGATTATTTTAAAAAATCGGTTGTATTATTTCGTATACCCTGCACCACACTGTGGAACAGGGTATTATAAGTTAGTGCATATGTTTGCAACACCCAGAAGGAGACGAGATAGACACTTTGGCAAAAATGCTCAGGATGGGCTTCTGAGTCGATATAGCCACGTCCGTCTGTCCGTGAACACATTTTTGTAATCAAAGTCTAGGTCGCAGTTTTAGTCCAATCGACTTCAAATTTGGCACAAGTATGTGTTTTGGCTCAGAATGGAACCCTTTTGATTTTGGAAGAAATCGGTTCAGATTTAGATATTGCTCCCATATATATATTTCGCCCGATATGGACTTATATGGCCCCAGAAGCCAAAGTTTTACCCTGGGGAGCCACCGTGGTGCAATGGTTAGCATGCCCGCCTTGCATACACAAGGTCGTGGGTTCGATTCCTGCTTCGACCGAACACCAAAAAGTTTTTCAGCGGAGGATTATCCCACCTCAGTAATGCTGGTGACATTTCTGAGGGTTTCAAGGTTCTCTAAGGGGTTTCACCGCAAAGGAGGTCCCTTGTCATTGAGCTTAACATGGAATCGGGCAGCACTCAGTGATAAGAGAGAAGTTCACCAATGTGGTATCACAATGGACTGAATAGTCTAAGTGATCCTGATACATCGGGATGCCACCTAACCTAACCTAACCTTACCCTAATTTGCTTAAAATTTTGCACAAGAAGAACAATTAGTACTATAGTCAAGTGTGCCAAATTTTATTGAAATCGGTTCAGATTTAGATATAGCTCCCATATATATCTTTCGTTCGATATGGACTAATATGGTTCCAGAAGCCAGAGTTTTACCCCAATTTGGTTGACATTTTGCAGTAGGAGTACAATTAGTAGTGTAGTCAAGTGTGCCAAATTTTATTGAAATCGGTTCAGATTTAGATATAACTCCCATATATATCGTTCGCCCGATTTACACTCATATGACCACAGTGGCCAATCTTTTAATCCGATTTAATTGAATTTTTTCACAGGGAGTAGAATTAGCATTGTAGCTATGCGTGCCAAATTTGGTTGAAATCGGTTCAGATTTAGATATAGCTGCCATATATAGCTTTCGGCCGATTTACACTCATATGAGCACACAGGCCAATTTTTTGCTCCGATTTAGTTGAAATTTTGCACAGGGAGTAGAATTAGCATTTGGTTGAAATCGGTTCAGATTTAGATATAGCTCCCATATATAGCTTTCGCCCGATTTACATTCATATGACCACAGAGGCCAATTTTTAAATCCGATTTAGTTGAAATTTTGCACAGGGAGTAGAATTAGCATTTTAGCTATGTGTGCCAAATTTGGTTGAAATCGGTTCAGATTTAGATATAGCTCCCATATATAGCTTTCGCCCGATTTACATTCATATGACCACAGAGGCCAATTTTTAACTCCGATTTAGTTGAAATTTTGCACAGGGAGTAGAATTAGCATTGTAGCTATGCGTGTCAAATTTGGTTGAAATCGGTTCAGATTTAGATATAGCTCCCATATATATGTTTTTCCTATTTGGACAAAAATGGTCAAAATACCAACATTTTCCTTGTAAAATCGCCACTGCTCAGTCGAAAAGTTGTAAAAATGACTCTAATTTTCCTAAACTTCTAATACATATATATCGAGCGATAAATCATAAATAAACTGTTGCGAAGTTTCCTTAAAATTGCTTCAGATTTAAACGTTTCCCATATGTTTTTACTAACATTGTGTTCCACCCTAGTGCATTAGCCGACTTCAATTTTGAGTCTATAGATTTTGTAGAAGTCTATCAAATTCTGTCCAGATCGAGTGATATTTAAATGTATGTATTTGGGACAAACCTTTATATATAGCACCCAACACATTTGACGAATGTGATATGCTATCGAAAATTTAGATCTACAAAGTGGTGCAGGGTATAATATAGTCGGCCCCGCCCGACTTTAAACTTTCCTTACTTGTTTTTTTTTTTTAATTTTATTTTTATACAAGACTGAATTCATTATGATTTTGTTGTTGAAATGCATAGTTGTGTTAATTTTCTGTTCTTTATATGAAATAAATATTTATGTTTTTACCAAAAAATTAGTTTGGTTTTAATATTATTAACATTGCAGATTTTTTTTTGACGATTTTTAAAATGGAAGTGACGATTATGACGATTTTTTCGGAAAAAAGTGACGATTATTCTTGAAATTTTATCTTTTATTCTTTCGTATGCTCAACTACACTCGCTCACCTAAATACACACACACACACAACGGAACATGTGATCCGTACGTTTGGAAGCTTGCAAGTATTTTCGAATTTTCTAAAATTTTACTTTTTTGACTTTTCAAAAATTTCGAAAAGTCGACATTTTAATCTTTCGACTTCTTCAAAATTTGCCAAAGTTGATTTTTCGACTTTTTCAAAATTTTGCAAAGTCCACATTTCGAAATTCTTAAATTTGTTTAAATTTCCAATAGTAGGATTTCCGATTTTTTGACTTTTTCAAAATTTGGACTATACGACGCTTCGCGTTTTTTTTTTGTATTTTATTAAAATTTTAAATAGTCAACTTTTTCAAAATTTGATGAAATAAGGTTTAATAGCCCAGCAATACAGATCTCATCTCAAATTGAGAATGAAGAAGTTTCTCAACAATTATTTTTGGGGTTTCCGCGCATCAGATTGTGGTCAGAATTAAAAAGGTAATCGGTATTTTAAAAATTTGGAGTATTAGATTTTTCAACAATTTTGAAATTTGACTTTCCGACTTTTTCAAAATTTATAAAACTCGACTTTTCAACCTTTAGGTTAGGTTAGGTTAAAGTGGCAGCCCGATTAAGATTCAGGCTCACTTAGACTATTCAGTCCATTGTGATACCACATTACTAAAAGTACCTATTACATATGGGCACTTCTAGTTTTAACCGCTGAACCTTCTTGATTATTTTTCTTTGTTGAACCAACCAGATTGTTCCAAAAACATTAGCAGACTGCTTAAGTTAACGTTTTCCAGATCCGCCAGTAATCTGAAGCTATATGCTCCTAAAAGTTGCTTGCGCTTTACACAAAATGCAGGACACTCACACAAGAGGTGTTTAATTGATTCTTTTTCCTCCGCATCATGACAGCTCATACAATAGTCATTATACTTCGCGCCAATAGTTTTTGCAAAATCTCCTATCAGGCAGCGACCCGTTATAGCAGATATCAGGAGTGATATCTGACGTCTCGAGAACATTAGCATATCTAGTGTGCGGTTTAAGTTGAAATGGGACCATATTTGCTTGGTGTCGTTACAACCCTTGCAATTCTCCCATCGAACATTTGCCATCATAACAGCCTTCTCACGCAGCATGAGCTTGCAGGTAGCTAGGGGCATACCAACAAATTCTAGTTCCCCTGGAATATGTAAGGTAGTCCCTAGCCTTGCCAACTCATCGGCTTCGCAGTTCCCCGGTATGTTCCTATGGCCAGGCACCCATATTAGGTGAATATTGTACTGCTCAGCCATCTCATTGAGAGATTTGCGGCAATCGATGGCCGTTTTCGAGTTGAGGAACACAGAGTCCAAGGATTTTATTGCAGGTTGACTGTCTGAGTATATATTAATGCCCACATTTTTTGGAACATTACTTCTCAGCCAATTCGCCACCTCTCTTATTGCTAATATTTCAGCCTGAAAAACACTACAGTGATTAGGTAATCTTTTCGCTATTTGAAGTTCCAAATCATTAGAATATACTCCGAAACCCACTTGTCCATCCAATTTGGAGCCATCAGTGTAGAAATCTATATATTCTTTATTCCCCGGGGTCTGTGTACATCACGCCTCACTGTTGGGGATTAGAGTCTCAAACTTTTTGTCGAAAAGTGGACTCGCCAAAGTGTAATCCACTACGTTAGGCACATCTGACATTGTTTTGAGGACAGAACTGTGACCGTAACCTTTTTCCGACCACAGCGATAGTTCGCGCAACCGCACAGCCGTTGTTGCAGCTGACTGTTTGGCCAAAATGTCTAAAGGCAATAGATGCAGCATGACATTAAGGGAATTTGTTCCTGTCTTGCTGAATGCGCCTGAAATACACAAACACGCCATACGCTGAACTTTATCTAAACCAGTCGGTTTCTGAAGTGCCGGCCACCAGACTACAACACCATATAGCATTATAGGTCTAACCACTGCCGTGTATAGCCAATGCACAATTTTTGGTTTTAGTCCCCACTTTTTTCCTATTGCCTTTTTGCACGAGTACAAAGCTACAGTTGCCTTCCTCGCCCTTTCTTCAATATTAAGCTTAAAGTTCAGCTTCCTGTCCAAAATAACGCCAAGGTATTTTGCACAATCACCAAAGGGAATTTCAATACCCCCTAAGGAAATAGGCCTAACCGTGGGAGTTTTGCGATCTTTGCAGTACATGACTAATTCTGTCTTTGCAGGATTTACCCCAAGACCATTGTCTTTCGCCCATTTTTCAGTCATCCGGAGGGCCCTCTGAATAATATCTCTGATTGTGGATGGGAATTTTCCCCTGACTGCCAGAGCTACATCATCTGCGTATGCCACCACTTTTATCCTTTCTTTTTCTAGAGTAACCAGAAGGCTATTTATAGCAACATTCCAAAGAAGAGGTGATAGAACTCCTCCTTGGGGAGTGCCTCTGTTCACATACTTTTGTATGTTTGCTTGTCCTAGTGTGGCTGAAATACGTCTCTTCATTAGCAGTTCGTCTAACAGCCTGAGTATACATGGATCAACATTCAGAGTTGGCAGTCCATTTAATATCGAGCTCGGATGGACATTATTGAACGCCCCTTCGATGTCTAGAAACGCCACGATTGTGTATTCTTTGACAGATAGTGAGCTTTCAATAAAGCTGACTAGTTCATGTAGTGCGGTCTCAGTAGACCTGCCCTTCGAGTATGCATGCTGTCGTTTCGAGAACAAACTAGAATCGATGCTAGTTCTAAGATAAATATCTATCATCCTCTCCAGAGTCTTAAGTAGGAATGAGGATAAGCTGATTGGTAGGAAATCCTTCGCCCTCGAGTGAGAGGCTTTTCCCGCTTTAGGTATGAAAACGACTTTTGTTTCCCTCCACTTTCCTGGGTTATATGATAAGTTGATACATCCTTTATATATCACCGACAACCAGGGGATAATTTTATCAGTTACAGCTTGTAACTCCGCCGGAGTAATTCCATCAGGTCCAGGGGATTTGAATGGTCCAAAGCTATTTAGCGCCCATCTTATTCTAATTTCCGATACAATTTCCTCGACAGGAAACGACCGCTGAGCAACTGTGGCACCGCCAGTACATGGTTCAACCATCTGATTTCCAGGAAAATGTGTGTCCAATAGTACCTCCAGCGTCTCCTCACTGGACGTTGTCCAATTGCCCTCCGATTTTTTAATGAAACCTGGAGCGGAGTTGGTGGATGCTAGAACCTTCCGTAGTCTGGAAGCCTCGGACGTATTCTCAATACTGCTGCAGTAAGCATTCCAAGAGTTATGCTGAGCCTTTCTCAGTTCTCGCTTGTATCCTCTCAGAATCTTCTTGTAAGCGTCCCAGTCCTCAGAAGCTCTGGTGGACTTTGCCTTGTTAAAGAGCTTCCTGCAAGATTTCCTCATCTTACTTAATTCCGTAGACCACCATGGTGGTCGATGTTTCCCCCTTGGCTTTCCTCTAGGGCATACAGCTTTCAGTGAGATGTTGAAGGCCTTAGTAATCCGCTCCACTGCGTATTCGATATCTTGCACATTTCTCATATTTGTCTCTGGTATTTCCGGTATCATCATATTGAACGATTCCCTATACCTATTCCAGTCAGCTTTCCTTGCATTTGGCGGAAATATGGTCTTGGTGGTATGAACATCAAATTTGAAACTGATGTAGCGATGATCTGAGAAGCTGTGTTCACTTAAAACATGCCACTCAGATATCATTTCATTCAGTTCTTGCGAGGCCAAGGTGATGTCCAAAACCTCTTGCCTGTTTTTAGTGACAAAGGTTGGGACATCTCCCTTGTTGCAAACTACCAGATTAGTACGCAAAATAAACTCTATTAGCGACTCTCCCCTTGCATTAGTATCACTACTTCCCCATATACTATGATGTGCATTCGCATCGCATCCCATAATGAGTTTCGTCTTTGTTTTCCGTGACTCCTCCACTAAGGTCTTAACGGCATATGGAGGCATCTCCCTGTCATGTCCCATGTAGACCGAAGATACCCAATATTTGCATTTGGCTATTTCTAAACTGGCAACGACAGTGTCTGTATTGCACATTGAAGGAAGCAGAAACAACTTGAGCTCGTTTTTAGCAATTATACAGGCTCGATTTACATCATTACCACTATACTGCAATAGTTTGAACCCCGGAGTACTTAATTCACATATTTTGTTTTTATAAACATATGGTTCTTGAATAAGAACTATATCTATGTCCCCTTTCATCAGGAGAACTTTTAAGGCAGCACATGCAGCCTTACAATGATGAAGATTTATCTGGAGGATCCGTAGGACCATCGAGATTTTCAACAACCGTCACATCAGCCGCTTCAATCGAGTCATCAAGAATGTCCTCTTCAGAGATATCGGTGACTCGCAATAACCATAGGTTCAACTTTGGTGAGTTCTGAGGCAGCAGAAGCCTCCTCACGCATACGGTATCTATCCATGTCTTCAAATGTCTTGGTATCCCCCTCGACTTCGCAAGAGGATCCGCTTACTTCTGATTCAGACAGAGGCTTGTCCATTTCTGAATCCTTTAGCTGATCGTTTTTATACACCTTCATTTGCATATAATGAAAGCCATAACATACACGGCCCTGGGACTTTGCTAAATGTGGCAAAGACTGAGTGTTCAATATAAACACTGCATGCCGTCTTGGCCCATCCACTTCATCCAAACGGCCAACCTTCCAGTCAGCTGTTGGAAGATCTGGATTGCATTGTTTCAGTCTATTTAAAATAGATTCAGGGTCAGGAGGGTTTGCAGGTATCCACGCATGTGCTCTAGGTCTAGCCGGTATGTCTTTCTTCTCGACTAACTCTAGAGCAGCTCCTTCCCAAACTTCACCAATTAGTATCAGAGCAGCTTTAAAACATTCTATAGACCTCTGGTCCTCAAATGCGACTAGCTTAAATCGTCCTTGATACCAACCAGCCTCTTGGTGTCGAGGATCTGGGCCGGGAAACTTTTCGAGCACCTGTGAGTAGACGCCAGACAAAGCATTCTCAATTTCCCCCCATTTTTGCTTTGGAACCATACCGTCCAATGCTCCTTTATTTATGATAGCCATCACAAGGCTGTCTTTAGCAACTGAGGCAAACGATCCTTGATCCCTTTTGGAGGATGGCAGCTCATCCGGTGATCGTTCCCTTTTTCCAGCCTCAACAATTCCTTGAGCCCATTTTAAGGAATCGCTTTGTTTATCCGACAACGTGCTTGGGTCGACTGATCCTAATTTCTTTAGGATAAACAAAGCATTTCTGCGTTCTTTGAATCTCTTTCGTGAGGGATTACCTCCTTTTGATGCCGTTACCTTGGAAAAGGTCCGACTTGTCAAATTGTCGCCACCAGGTCGACTAATTGGGCCTAACTCTTGGTCATTGCCCAAATTTATAACTCCAGTCGATACCCGTCCACTGGGCCCTGAAGTTAGCAACCCAGTGGATGTCTTTGAATTTCTCGGCATGGTGGCCTAATATCCCACCACACTTGAAATTCGTAGTAGGTACTTATTACGATGATTTTATCCGCTATTAAAAAACACGTCCGTTCCGTTCGACGGTTGAAAAAAAAGTATCCGATATAATTTAGATTTTTAAACTGTCATTTGTTTGTACGTGAGTACCTTTATTAATAAACTGCGAAAAGAGATTTAAAATTTCATAAATGAGATCTGTATCCTAATATTAATTTTATTGGTCCTAGATTTAAAGCCAGATAGGTCGCTATTTTGATTTTGGAATTCACTCTTCAGTTGTCAAAATGGCGTCCAAGCAAGAAGAGCAGCGTATCAAAATTTTGCTCGCGCATCGCGAAAATCCGAGCTACTCGCACGCAAAGCTGGCAAAATCGCTAAAAGTTGCCAAATCAACCGTTACAAATGTAATTAAAGTGTTTGGGGAACGTTTGTCGGCAGCTAAGAAGTCTGGATCGGGGGGAAATCGAAAACCGGAAGCCGCTGAGACGACAAAGAGAGTTGCCGGTAGTTTCAAGCGAAACCCTAACCTCTCTCTCCGAGTTGCCGCAAATAAGCCGGGTGTATCGTCTACAACCGTGCATCGAGCCAAAAAACGAGCCGGTCTATCGACTTACAAGAAGCTAGTGACTCCAAATCGCGATGATAAACAAAATACGACGGCCAAAGCGCGATCCCGGAGGCTGTACACGACGATGCTGACGAAGTTTGACTGCGTGGTAATGGACGACGAAATCTACGTCAAAGCCGACTACAAGCAGCTTCCGGGACAGGAGTTTTATACGGCAAAAGGAAGGGGAAAGGTAGCAGATATTTTCAAGCACATAAAACTGTCAAAGTTCGCAAAGAAATATCTGGTTTGGCAAGCCATCTGTACCTGTGGCTTGAAAAGCAGCATTTTCATAGCTTCCGGGACTGTCAACCAAGAAATTTACGTGAAAGAGTGTTTGAATAAACGTCTGTTGCCTTTCCTGAAGAAACACGGTTGTTCCGTACTGTTTTGGCCGGATTTGGCATCTTGCCATTACGGTAAAAAGGACATGGAGTGGTACGCCGCCAAACAACGTGCAGGTGGTTCCCAAGGACAAGAACCCTCCCAACACGCAAGAGCTCCGCCCAATTGAGAAATACTGGGCTATTGTCAAGCGGAACCTAACGAAGACCAAAAAAACTGCTAAGGACGAGCAGCAGTTCAAGGCAAACTGGCTTTCTGCGGCGAAGAAGGTGGACAAGGTGGCTGTACAAAATCTGATGGCAGGTGTCAAGCGTGAGGCCCGGCAATTCGGATTTGGAAAAGCGAAAGCCTAACTGAATATTTTTCCTGAATTTTATACTAATTGAACTTGAAAAAGAAATTTAATTTGATTTTTTAAATAAACGATTTCATCGATTTACACGCGTTTTCCCTTGACCAAATTTTGACCGTTTCACCCTTTAGTAATAATATTTTGACAAAACTTTCTGTAAAAATAAAATTTTGACCAAATATTCTATAGAAATAAAATTTTAACCAAATTTTCCATAGAAATAAAAATTTTCTATAGAAATAAAATTATGGCAAAATTTTCTATAGAAATAAAACTTTGACAAAATTTTCTATAGAAATAAAATTTTGACAAAATTATCTATAGAAATAAAATTTAGACAAATTTTTCTAAGAGAATAAAATTTTGACATATAGAAATAAAATGTTGACAAAATTTTCTATAGAAATAAAATTTTGACAAAATTTTCTATAGAAGTAAAAATTTTGAAAAAAAAATTCTATATAAATAAAATTTTGACAACATTTTTCTTGAGAAATAAATTTTTTACACAATTTTCTATAGAAATAAAATTTTGACAAAATTTTCTGTAGAAATAGAAATTTGGTAAAATTTTCTATACAAATAAAATTTGGACAAAAATTTAGAAATAAAATTTTGACAAAATTTTCTTTAGAAAAAAAATTTTGACAAAATTTTCTATAGAAATAAAATTTTGACAAAATTTTCTATAGAAATTAAATTTTGACTAAATTTTCTATATAAATAAAATTTTGACAAAATTTTCTATAGAAATAAAATTTTGATAAAATTTTCTATAGAAATAATATTTGGACAAAATTTTCTATAGAAATAAAATTTGGACAACATTTTATAAAGAACTACAATTTTGACAAAAATTTGCTACAGAAATAAAAAGTTGACAAAGTTTTCTATATAAATAAAATTTTGACAAAGTTTTCTATATAAAAAAATTGACAAAATTTTCTACAGAAATAAAATTTTGACAAAATTTTCTATAGAAATAAAATGTTGACAAAGTTTTCTATATAAAAAAAAATTGACAAAATTTTCTATATAAATCCAATTTTGACATAATTTTCTATAAAGATACAATTTTGACAAAATTTTTTATAGAAATAAAATTTTGACAAAATCGATTGTTCCAATGAGCTCAAAAGGAAATTATTATATGTCATCCATGGTGACGGTTATTTAAGATTCGGCCTGGTCAAACAAAGTTCGTATATGCAACGTTAGTATGTTTGAGCTTGGGTATTTCTTATAAGATATATAAAGGGTGATTTGTTAAGAGCTTGATAACTTTTTAAAAAAAAAAAACGCATAAAATTTGCAAAATCTCATCGGTTCTTTATTTGAAACGTTAGATTGGTCCATGACATTTACTTTTTGAAGATAATTTCATTTAAATGTTGACCGCGGCTGCGTCTTAGGTGGTCCATTCGGAAAGTCCAATTTTGGGCAACTTTTTCGAGCATTTCGGCCGGAATAGCCCGAATTTCTTCGGAAATGTTGTCTTCCAAAGCTGGAATAGTTGCTGGCTTATTTCTGTAGACTTTAGACTTGACGTAGCCCCACAAAAAATAGTCTAAAGGCGTCAAATCGCATGATCTTGGTGGCCAACTTACCGGTCCATTTCTTGAGATGAATTGTTCTCCGAAGTTTTCCCTCAAAATGGCCATAGAATCGCGAGCTGTGTGGCATGTAGCGCCATCTTGTTGAAACCACATGTCAACCAAGTTCAGTTCTTCCATTTTTGGCAACAAAAAGTTTGTTAGCATCGAACGATAGCGATCGCCATTCACCGTAACGTTGCGTCCAACAGCATCTTTGAAAAAATACGGTCCAATGATTCCACCAGCGTACAAACCACACCAAACAGTGCATTTTTCGGGATGCATGGGCAGTTCTTGAACGGCTTCTGGTTGCTCTTCACTCCAAATGCGGCAATTTTGCTTATTTACGTAGCCATTCAACCAGAAATGAGCCTCATCGCTGAACAAAATTTGTCGATAAAAAAGCGGATTTTCTGCCAACTTTTCTAGGGCCCATTCACTGAAAATTCGACGTTGTGGCAGATCGTAAGTCTATTCATGATGAAATGTCAAAGCATACTGAGCATCTTTCTCTTTGACACCATGTCTGAAATCCCACGTGATCTGTCAAATACTAATGCATGAAAATCCTAACCTCAAAAGAATCACCCTTTATAAGATAAACATTATTCACCAACTTTGGGAATGTTTGTTTTCATATGGCTGATCGTCTAGGTAGAGTGGATAGGAGGATGGTTGTGTGTTTGAGTGTTTGTATTTGAACAAATATCCCAACATATCTATAACGGATGATCTAAGTTAAATTATATCTATTAGTTTAATACACAAACAAATTGTTTAATACTCAATCGTATCTATTCCATGTGTGTGTTTGTATAGCCATAGACGATACCATCACCACTATCGATATGGTATTGCCGATATTGTCGATATTAAGACAACATTGTTTCCTTTTATAGTCCACAATGTTATTTGTCACAGGATATTTTAATGGTTGCCTAGTGGACTTAGATGTCCAATGATATTGATTTGAATAAAATACAATAAATTGGAATTCCAATGAAACGTGTGCGTGGGGTGGAGAGGGGTGTTGTAATGCAGATATGTTTGCCCAAGGATAAAGCAATATTTTCACAAAACATAGACAAACGTATTGTTTATTTTTGCTAATACCTTCTTCGATTCCTTTTAATTTTTATCCAGACAACAATAATTTCCCAGAAGAAATGAAATTTGATAGAGGCCAGAAAAAAATCAATTTTTTTAATACATACAACAAATAAGGACATAGGATGTATGATAAAAAAATCCTAATAACACACATAACTACTTGAATTCTATGACCTTTGTGAATATATTAATGTGAGTTTTGATTTCAATTCATTAGGAATGCAGATTTTTTTGTTCTTATTATTAGGTTTGGGGGTCCATATGTTATCTTGCCTTTGCCATATTTCCATGGAACTAGGTTTGTTATTTGAAATGGGCCATGTCCCTACTGAGTTTCAATTTTATGGAACAATTCAATTAATATCCAATAAACAGAAAATAAAACAAAACAAATGAAAATTCATTTTATTTGTATAGTTACATTGAAGCCTTCCAAGTGCTTTATATAATTCCAAGGGATTTCTTGTTGTTTTGATATTTTATTATTGCATGCTATCGTGTGGTGATGTGAACTCTTTGTGACCGGTATATATGGCGTTGAGTTCTAGGAATATGGATTTTCGACTAACTGGTAATATACACTCAAAAAAAGTTTACTTGGATAAATTCCACCAAATCCGGAAAAAATCTAAATTTTTATACGAAAATTCGTATCTTCTAAACTAGCCAGCAACAAAAGCGTCGCCAACAATTTAATGGAAATATTCTTTTTGGATACGGAAGTGGTGCAAAATTGGCGCAGAAGCGATGAATTTAACATGGGCTTCTCATAGGACGGATGTCCACCATTTCAATAGCCCTTGTACTGAATTTGCATCACTTCTTAAGATGTGATTCGAATTCAGTGTTTTGGATGTGAATTAAAATATTTTGTAATATTTTTTGCCAATTAATAATTTTTTCTTGATTTTTTAATGCTGGTCTGAAACATTTGACCTCAAATATTTTCAAAAATTCGTAAATTTTCTAGACTGGATTTAGCATTTTTTCGAAAAAATTTTAACAATTTGTACCATTTTATTAATTCGTAATCAATTTTTAGCCTATTTGAGACAAGAAAAAGTTAAAATTACTCATAAAAAATATTGAAAAAAGCGAGTTATACAAAATTTAAGTAAAAGAAATTCATGTGTAGTTAAAATAAAGAATATCATTGGGAGGATATTTTTGGAAGTGCTTTACAAGTTGTGTCTTAAGAACAACTTCCAAATTTTTTGCTGGGTATGTGTACTAGAGCGAAAAGGAACTTAATTAAACAGTTCGATACACCATCTGAATTTGTTTTTTATTTGAAAGAAATAATTTTTAATTTAGCTAATATATTTTTGGATCTTCAAATTGATATTTAACTAGTAGTGAATAATTAATGTTAATATATCCCAAAACACAAATTGCTGTTTTGTATTTGTCATTGAACCTAAGGGCATTTCTGAGTCGGTTTTGTTCAAATGCTTTTATTTCATTTCTAATGTACGAGTACAAAAAGTCAACTTTCTTTTGGTTTTTGCTTTTTGTTATATATTGGCATAAAAACTTAAATACAATGGTATCCCCACTTTTATTTATTTGTTTCTCTGCAGGTGATAAATAAAGATTTATTCATTGACTATAAAAGTTAGTTTACATTCACGTAACATATATAGCCCCTAGAACATTCAAAACACAATATGCATAGAAAGTTCTACTAAAGACTGCTATGCTCGCATAGAGGAGTCCATAAATAATTATGAACCAACTTTCAACCGAATCGTAAGAAATTTATACCTCCCTGAGGCCCCAGAAATCAAATTTGATTGTGGGTTTATATGGGACCTATGTATACTCGTAATTATGAACCTATACAGGCGTACCAAATTTCAACCGAATTGAATGAAATTTGCTTCTCCAAGAAGCTCCAACACATATACTCAAAATTTCAAAATTTTATTTCTATAAAAAATTTTGTCTAATTATACAATTATTTTTCGAGCTTTATGGACAGATATAGATTAAGGAACATGGTTAATAGAGCCATTGAAAAGAAAACGCCAGATACAAATCTATACACGCCTGGACTGTACATGTTTCGGTTCGGGCGAATGAACCTTTCCACAGCCTTTAGTATAGATCTGGCTGGGAGAGATAACTCAATTTTGGGCCCTTTATGCTAACTCCTTATGGAGAAAACATTTGGGAAATTTCCTCTTACAAATTGAATCATCTTTTCTCCCACTGTACATCATCTTTTCATATAACTTTCAAGTCCCTTAATCTTATTTTTATTTCGTTTTGTTACATAGTAATGCAACAACACGAAATTTATTTTTAGAAAGCTAATTTGTTAGAATTCACCTAAGTGGTGAACAGTCGAACAATGCTTATTGTTTCTACAGTCAACTACAACATATGACAATTAACAGAAACTGGTTTCCAGTATACAACAACAATTCTAACAAATTAGCTTTCTAAAAATAAATTTCGTGTTGTTGCATTACTATGTAACAAAACGAAATAAAAATAAGATTAAGGGACTTGAAAGTTATATGAAAAGATGATGTACAGTGGGAGAAAAGATGATTCAATTTGTAAGAGGAAATTTCCCAAATGTTTTCTCCATAAGGAGTTAGCATAAAGGGCCCAAAATTGAGTTATCTCTCCCAGCCAGATCTATACTAAAGGCTGTGGAAAGGTTCATTCGCCCGAACCGAAACATGTACAGTCCAGGCGTGTATAGATTTGTATCTGGCGTTTTCTTTTCAATGGCTCTATTAACCATGTTCCTTAATCTATATCTGTCCATAAAGCTCGAAAAATAATTGTATAATTAGATATAATGCATTTGGACGTCAATTGCCTGTTTCGGTATCAGGCTAACATGTAATATAATAAGCAACGATGAGCCCGTCGTAAAACTAGGAAAAAACACGACTAATGTACGCGTTAGAATTGTTGTTGTATCCTGGAAACCAGTTTCTGTTAATTGTCATATGTTGTAGTTGACTGTAGAAACAATAAGCATTGTTCGACTGTTCACCACTTAGGTGAATTCTAACAAATTAGCTTTCTAAAAATAAATTTCGTGTTGTTGCATTACTATGTAACAAAACGAAATAAAAATAAGATTAAGGGACTTGAAAGTTATATGAAAAGATGATGTACAGTGGGAGAAAAGATGATTCAATTTGTAAGAGGAAATTTCCCAAATGTTTTCTCCATAAGGAGTTAGCATAAAGGGCCCAAAATTGAGTTATCTCTCCCAGCCAGATCTATACTAAAGGCTGTGGAAAGGTTCATTCGCCCGAACCGAAACATGTACAGTCCAGGCGTGTATAGATTTGTATCTGGCGTTTTCTTTTCAATGGCTCTATTAACCATGTTCCTTAATCTATATCTGTCCATAAAGCTCGAAAAATAATTGTATAATTAGATATAATGCATTTGGACGTCAATTGCCTGTTTCGGTATCAGGCTAACATGTAATATAATAAAAAATTTTGTCAAAATTTTATTTCTATAAAAAATTTTGTCAAAATTTTATTTCTATAGAAAATTTTGTCAAAATTTTATTTCTATAAAAAATTTTGTCAAAATTTTATTTCTATAGAAAATTTTGTCAAAATTTTATTTCTATAGAACATTTTGTCAAAATTTTATTTCTATAGAAAATTTTTGTCAAAATTTTATTTCTATAGAAAATTTTGTCAAAATTTTATTCCTATAGAAAATTTATTCAAAATTTTATTGCTATAGAACATTTTGTCAACATTTTAATTCTACAGAAAATTTTGTCAAAATTTTATTTCTATAGAAAATTTTGTCAAAATTTTATTTCTATAGAAAATTTTGTCAAAATTTTATTTCTATAGAAAATTTTGTCAAAATTTTATTTCTATAGAAAATATTGTCAAATTTTTATTTTTATAGAAATATTGTCAAAATTTTATTTTTTAATAAAAGATTTTGTCAACATTTTATTTTTTCATTACATTTTGTCACAATTTTATTTCTAAAAAAAAATTGTCAAAATTTTATTTCTATAGAAAATTTTGTTAAAATTTTATTTCTATAGAAAATTTTGTTAAAATTTTATTTCTATAGAAAATATTGTAAAAATTTTATTTTTATAGAAAATATTGTCAAAATGTTATTTCTATAGAAAATTTATACAAAATGTTATTGCTATAGAACATTTTGTCAACATTTTAATTCTATAGAAAATTTTGTCAAAATTCTATTTCTATAGAAAATTGTGTCAAAATTTTATTTCTATAGAAAATTTATTCAAAATTTTATTTCTATAGAAAATTTTGTCAAAATTTTATTTCTATAGAAAATTTTGTCAAAATTCTATTTCTATAGAAAATTTTGTCAAAATTTTATTTCTATAGAAAATTTATTCAAAATTTTATTGCTATAGAACATTTTGTCAACATTTTAATTCTATAGAAAATTTTGTCAAAATTTTATTTCTATAGGAGGAAACCTTGTCAAAATGTTATTTCTATAGAAGATTTTGTCAACATTTTATTTCTATAGAAAATTTTGTCAAAAATTTTATTTCTATCGAAAATTTTGTCAAAATTTTATTTCTGTAGAACATTTGTCCAAATTTTATTTTTTAATAAAAGATTTTGTCAACATTTTATTTTTACGTCACATTTTGTCACAATTTTATTTCTATCGAAAATTTTGTCAAAATTTCTATAGAAACTATTGTAAAAATTTTATTTTTATAGAAAATATTGTCAAAATTTTATTTCTATAGAAAATTTTTTCAAAATATTATTTCTACAGAAAATATTGTCAAAATTTCTATAGAAAATTTTGTCAAAATATTATTTCTATAGACAATATTGTCAAAATATTATTTCTATAGAAAATGTTGTCAAAATTTTATTTTTATAGAAAAGTTTTTATATAGAAAATATATATAGAAAATTTTGTCAAAATTTTATTTCTATAGAAAATGTTGTCAAAATTTTACTTTTTAATAAAAGATTTTGTCAACATTTTATTTTTACATAACATTTGGTCACAATTTTATTTCTATCGAAATTTTTTTTTCAAATTTTGTTTCTATAGAAAATTTTGTCAAAACTTTATGTCTATAGAAATTTTTTTTCAAAATTTTACTTCTATTGAAAATTTTGTCAAAATTTTTTTCTATAGAAAATTTTGTCAAAATTTCTATTGTTGTTTGATAGTTGACCTTTAAACTGTGAATTAAATATATTTGTTTAGTTCGGCTTGAGGTCATGTGAATAAAAACAGGTGTTGTTGTTTGTTATTATTAGCGATGAAATATTTCATGATTTCCCGAATAAAACGATTGACGACCTAATTCCTTTAAACGCTCCAATAACGCCATATAATAGTCACTGTTGATGGTTTTTCCCTTCTCAAGATAATCGATAAAAATTATTCCATGCGCATCCCAAAAAACAGAGGCCATTACTTTGCCAGCGGACTTCTGAGTCTTTCCACGCTTCGGAGACGGTTCACCGGTCGCTGTCCACTCAGCCGACTGTCGAGTGGACTCAGGAGTGTAGTGATGGAGCCATGTTTCATCCATTGTCATATCGACGGAAAAACTCGAGTGTATTACGAGTTAACAGCTGCAAACACCGCTCAGAATCATCAACACGTTGTTGTTTTTGGTCAAATGTGAGCTCGCGCGTCACACATTTTGCACAGAGCTTCCCCATATCCAAATATTGATGAATGATATGACCAACACGTTCCTTTGATATCTTTAAGGCCTCTGCTATCTCGATCAACTTCATTTTACGGTCATTCAAAATCATTTTGTGGATTTTTTTGATGTTTTCGTCGGTAACCACCTCTTTCGGGCGTCCACTGCGTTCACCGTCGTCCGTGCTCATTTCACCATGCTTCAATTTTGCATACCAATCAATTATTGTTGATTTCCCTAAGGCAGATTCCGGAAACTCATTATCAAGCCAAGTTTTTGCTTCCACCGTATTTTTTTCCCTTCAGAAAACAGTATTTTATCAAAACACGAAATTTCTTTTTTTTCCATTTTTTTCACAATAACAAAAGTTGTTAAACAAAAGACGCTCTATCTCACAAACTAATTGACTTGCAGACGTCAAATTTTGACACGAATCATTTGAAGGTTGGTACTATATAAAAATAATATGCATTTAATATTAGCGACGCCATCTATGTGTCAGACCGGGGACTTATCAGCCAACCAAGTTTTGATATAGTCCCCATATAAACCAACTTCCCGGGCTTATAAAAACCGTAGTTTTTATCCAATTTGCCGGAAATTAGAAACCTAGAGGTGTCTTAGGACCAAAAAGAGGTGTGTCGAAAATGATTCGTATCGGTCCATGTTTTGGTACAGCCCCCATATAGACCGATCTCCTGATTTTGCTTCTTGGGCTTCTAGAAACTGTATTTACTATCCGATTTGCCTGAAATTGGAAATTTAGAGGTATTTTGGGAACATAAAGAGGTGTGTCGCAAAAGGTCCGTATCGGTATAGCCTCCATATAGACCGATCTCCCGATTTTACTTCTTGGGCGTCTAGAAACTGTATTTTCTTGAAAATCTAGAGTTATTTTAGGACCATAAAGTGGTGTGTCGAAATTAAAAATCTAGAGGTATTTTAGGATTATAAAGAGGCTTAATAGAGGCTTTATTGACCGATCTCCCGATTGTACTTCTTGGGCTTCTACAAACCGTAGTTTTTATCCAATTTGGCTGAAAGTGAAAATCTGGAGGTTTTTAGGACTATAAATAGGTGTGCTTAAAATATTGTGTGTCGTTACAGGTTTTGATATAGCCCCCTCCGATTTGGGGTCTGGATTCTAGAACCGCCATATAGATCGATATAGAAGGCGCACTGATCATGGAAATTGCTTGAAACTGAGTGTAAAATTTCCAGATTTTACTTCTCGTAATCATTTAAATAATGGTGGGTAAAAATCTACAGATTTTAGATCAAGGCGTTATTTAATCAAGTGCAAGCAGCACAATTACACGAGTTGATCATGACTCCTCTAAAATTCAAACAAAAATGGTTCATATAAATCCAGAATCTGATCTAGTCTTCATATCTAAAATTTTTAAATGTATGTAAAGGGTGATTCTTTTGAGGTTAGGATTTTCATGCATTAGTAGTTGACAGATCACGTGGGATTTCAGACATGGTGTCAAAGAGAAAGATGCTCAGTATGCTTTGACATTTCATCATGAATAGACTTACTAACGAGCCACAACGTCGAATTTTCAGTGAATGGGCCCTAGAAAAGTTGGCAGAAAATCCGCTTTTTTATCGACAAATTTTGTTCAGCGATGAGGCTCATTTCTGGTTGAATGGCTACGTAAATAAGCAAAATTGCCGCATTTGGAGTGAAGAGCAACCAGAAGCCGTTCAAGAACTGCCCATGCATCCCGAAAAATGCACTGTTTGGTGTGGTTTGTACGCTGGTGGAATCATTGGACCGTATTTTTTCAAAGATGCTGTTGGACGCAACGTTACGGTGAATGGCGATCGCTATCGTTCGATGCTAACAAACTTTTTGTTGCCAAAAATGGAAGAACTGAACTTGGTTGACATGTGGTTTCAACAAGATGGCGCTACATGCCACACAGCTCGCGATTCTATGGCCATTTTGAGGGAAAACTTCGGAGAACAATTCATCTCAAGAAATGGACCGGTAAGTTGGCCACCAAGATCATGCGATTTGACGCCTTTAGACTATTTTTTGTGGGGCTACGTCAAGTCTAAAGTCTACAGAAATAAGCCAGCAACTATTCCAGCTTTGGAAGACAACATTTCCGAAGAAATTCGGGCTATTCCGGCCGAAATGCTCGAAAAAGTTGCCCAAAATTGGACTTTCCGAATGGACCACCTAAGACGCAGCCGCGGTCAACATTTAAATGAAATTATCTTCAAAAAGTAAATGTCATGGACCAATCTAACGTTTCAAATAAAGAACTGATGAGATTTTGCAAATTTTATGCGTTTTTTTTTTTAAAAAAAGTTATCAAGCTCTTAACAAATCACCCTTTATATACCATGTATGGACTAAATCACAATTTTGAAAACGATGTTAAGAAGTTTTAAGATACCACAACCCAAGTAATTCGATTGTGGATGATAGTCTTTCGTAGAAGTTTCTACTCAATCCATGGTGGTGGGTACATAAGATTCGGCCTAGCCGAACTTACGGCCGTATATACTTGTTATTCTTGGGCTTCTATATAGACCGATCTCCCGAGAGAGATTATATTTTCTAGCCGATTTGCTTGAAATTGAAAATCTAGAAGTATTTTAAGATCACAAATGGGTGTGTCCCAAATGGTGCCTATCGGTCCATGTTTTGGTATAGCTTCCATATAGACCTATCTCCCGACTTTATTCCTGGGGCTTCCATAATCCGTAGTTTTATCCAATTTTCTGGAAATTAGAAATCTAGAGGTATCTTAGGACCAAAAAGAGGTGTGTCGAAAATGATCCGTATCGGTCCATGTTTTGGTATAGCCGCCATAAAAACCGATCTCCCGATTTTATTTCTTGGACTTCTAGAATTCGTAGTTTTCACCTGAATTCGCCTGAAAGTGGAATTCTAGAGGTATTTGAGGAACATTAAGAGGTGAAGAGTATTGGTCCATGTTTTGGTATAGCCACCATATAGACCTAACTCCCGAATTTATTTCTAGGACTTCTGGAATCTGGCTGACCACAAATAGGTCAGCCGAATATGGTGTGTGTCGACCCATGTTTTAGTATAGCCTCCACATAGACCGATCTCCAGATTTAACTCATTGGGCTTCTAGAAACCGTAGTTTTTATACGATTTGCACAAAAATTTAAATATACTGGAATTTTAGACCCTCAAAAATCTGTATCGCATTTATTTTTACCGGTCCGTTTGGTAAGGCATCGATATAGAACGATTTAACTTCTTGAGGGTACTCCAAAAGAAAAACTATTTTCCTCCGGAATGAAATTTTAGACAAACGAAATTTCCCTTTCGTATAAAGTATTTTCGTTTGGAGCAAACTAATCCGAATTTTTGATAAGCGATACAACGATTGTCTTTAAAATTTGTGTCAAAAGAAAACTTTGCTTGTCCAAAATTTCGTTCCTCAGAAAAGAAAAAACTTCTTTCAGGGTATAACAGGCGCACTGATCTTGAAAATTGCTTGAAACTGAAAGTAAAATTTCCAGATTTTACTCATCGTATTCATTTAAATAATGGCGGAAAAAATCTACAGATTTAAGATTTCAAATCAAGGCGTTATTTCATCGCATATACGATATGTTTATGATTTCTCTAAAATTCAAACAAAATTGGTTCTCATAAATCCAGAATCTGATCTAGTCTTAATACACTCAAAAAAAAGTGAACCCTATATTTCACTAAAGCCGATTTAATTCTATTTTAGTTCACGAAATTATTACGTTCTAAGAAAGTTTCCATGACTTTAATAATTTTTTGCTTACTTTAGTTAAATTAACTAAAGCACTATTTTGTATCCCACAAAATAGTTCGGAATTTCTTAAAATTTGTAAACTTTACCAATAATGCGCCCATCATGAACTTCGTATGACACTAAAGACATTCTTCCAATTTTGAACACTAATTTTTTCCTTCAAACTACAAAATTTTCTTTAAGAAGTGAAAAAAATTTATTATATCTAATAAATTTTCTTGAATTTGTCGAAAAATATTTACTTATTTTTGTGATATGGGAGTGGTGTCAGCATTTGTAATACTGTTCAGTTAAAATTTTCAAAAAATATTCAAAATTTTTTAAATTTTTTCTTTATGATGGGTTCACTGTTTTTTCAGTGTAGATAAAATCTGGTTGAACTGATTTGCTTGGGAGAAAATTTGTCATCAAACCCCCTAAAATTCTATACATTATCAAGTAGCCCGCTACGACGAAGAGTTTTCAAAATAAACTATTATATTTGGTTCATTATATTTGAGGGAGCCACCGTGGTGCAATGGTTAGCATGCCCGCCTTGCATACACAAGGTCGTGGGTTCGATTCCTGCTACGACCGAACACCAAAAAGTTTTTCAGCGGTGGATTATCCCACCTCAGTAATGATGGTGACATTTCTGAGGGTTTCAAAGCTTCTCTAAGTGGTTTCACTAGAATGTGGAACGCCGTTCGGACTCGGCTATAAAAAGGAGGTCCCTTGTCATTGAGTTTAACATGGAATCGGGCAGCACTCAGTGATAAGAGAGAAGTTCACCACTGTGGTATCACAATGGACTGAATAGTCTAAGTGAGCCTGATACATCGGGCTGCCACATAACCTAACCTAACCTAACCTATATCTGGTTCATGGAGGTGGGTATTTAAGAATCGGCCCGACCGAACTTATTGCTTATATATTTGTTTTGTGTGATTTTTGTTTCAATTAAAAAAGTTGTTCAATCAATTAAATTTTTAATTGAATATTTTTTAAAACTCAATTAAGACTTACGCCCATTTTCATGAAGCTCCGTTAGTGCTCCGTTAACTAACGAATTTTTAAACCGTATTATGGACATTGCTGCCATCTAGCGTATATACTCCATATGCCAGTTAGGATCTTAACTGTCAAAAAATTTTCAGTTAAAGTTAACCGGAGAGAAGATATTTGGAATTTACTTTCTGTTAACTGGCAGTTAAAGCCTAACGGAGCTACATGAAAATGGCCGTTAGTTGAAAAAATTTTTGTGAAATTTTTTTCTGTATCGTCAAACACATCATTTTGATGCAGGTAACCAAATGTTTATAAACTGGCACACCTATTTGGGAACTTAAAAATAGATATTGTTTGGATAAAACATAACATGTTTGCACGATGCACAATATATTAGTTTTAACAAATTCTGGAAATATATATGCTAGAAGGAGAATATGTGTGGGAGTGTATGTCAATGAAGATTTTTTATACCCTCCACCATAGGATGGGGGGTATATTATCTTTGTCATTCCGTTTGTAACACATCGAAATATTGCTCTAAGACCCCATAAAGTATATATATTCTGGGTCGTGCTGAAATTCTGAGTCGATCTGAGCATGTCCGTCCGTCTGTTCAAATCACGCTAACTTCCGAACGAAACAAGCTATCGACTTGAAACTTGGCAAAAGTAGTTGTTATTGATGTAGGTCGGATAGTATTGCAAATGGGCCATATCGGTCCACTTTTACGTATAGGCCACATATAAATGGACCCCCAAATTCGGCTTGCGAATCCTCTAAGAGAAGCAAATTTCATCCGATCCGGCTGAAATTTGGTACATGGTGTTAGTATATGGTCTCTAATCACCATGCAAAAATTGGTCCACATCGGTCCATAATTATATATAGCCCCCATATAAAGCGATCCCCCGATTTGGCTTGCGAGGCCTCTAAGAGAAGCAAATTTCATCCGATCCGGCTGAAATTTGGTACATGGTATTAGTATATGGTCTCTAACAACCATGCAAAAATTGGTCCACATCGGTCCATAATTATATATAGCCCCCATATAAACCGATCCCCAGATTTGACCTCCGGAGCCCCTTGGAAGACCAAAATTCATCTGATTCAGTTGAAATTTGGTACGTGGTGTTAATATATGGCCTCAAACTCCCATGCAAAAATTGGTCCACATCGGTCCATAATTATATATAGCACCCATATAAACCGATCCCCTGATTTGACCTCCGGAGCCCCTTGGAAGAGCAAAATTCATCCGATTCGGTTGAAATTTGGTACGTGATGTTAGTATATGGTATCCAACAACCATGCAGGAATTGGTTCATATCAGTCCATAATTATATATAGCACCCATATAAACCGATCCCCAGATTTGACCTCCGGTGCCTTTTGGAGAAACAAAATTCATCCGATCTGGTTGAAATTTTGTACGTGGTGGTAGTATATGATATTTAACAACCATGCCAAAAGTGGTCCATAATCATATATAGCTCCCATATAAACCGATCCCGAGATTTGGTTTTGGAGCCTCTTGGAGGAGCAAATTTCATCCGAGTCAGTTGAAATTTGGTACATTGTGCTAGTATATGGCCGTTAACAACCATGCCTAACTAGGTCCGTATCATTCTATAGTTGTATATAGCCCTCAGATAAATCGATCCCCAATCACACAAAAATTTGTCCATATCAATAATTGTATATAGCCCCCATATAAGCGATCCCCATATTTCAATTCTGGCTCCCTACGTACCGCGCAAAAGTCCATATAGATTCGTAATTATTTGTAGACTTACCTACACATACTTTTTTTGTCTAATGTATACCACGTATGGACTAACTCACAATTTAGAAACGGATTTAAGATACCACAACCCAAGTAATTCGATTGTGGATGACAGTCTTTCGTAGAAGTTTCTACGCAATCCATGGTGGAGGGTACATAAGATTCGGCCTGGCCGAACTTACGGCCGTTTATACTTGTTTTTTTTTTTTTTTTGTTTGAAAGGGTGAGGTATATAAAAATATTTATGACCACGATTGAATTTCTCTAAAATTCCACAAACTGCTTGTAAGTACTATGTATAAAGTAAACTGCAGTTAAAAACCAAAAACCACATAGTGGTAATGCTTTTTTGTTATCGTTTCCTTTTTTACACTTAAACACTCTTGTGGAATAGTTGTTATGTTTTCAAGCGAGGAAAAATTCCAATAATAACCTCAAACCTAATTAAAAAGTTTTATTGCAACATCATTATTGCCATCAAGTTATGCCATAGTATTCACCTAACAACTTCAATCTTAGTTCAATGATTATTATGTGGAGATAAACAACCATGAAACTAGCATAATTCATCGGAGAAGATAGTCAATGATTGCACTGATAGGAAACATTAAATCATGCAGCCAATGCTACACCCAAAGAAAATATACCGTTAGAAACAACATTTTACGATAAATTTCTATAGAAATAAAAGTTTGACAAATTTTCTATAAATAAATAAATTTGACAAAATTTTCTGTAGAAATAAAATTTGACAAAAATTTCTGTTGAAATAAAATTTTAACAATATTTCCTTTAGGAATAAACTTTTGCCAAAAATTTGTACAAAAAAAAAACTTAAAAAAATTTTGTATACACAAAAAATTATGCAAAAAATTTGTATAGAAAGAAAATTTTGTAAACATTTTATATACAAATAAAATTTTGCGATAACTTTCTATAGAAATAAATAAAATATTGACCAAATTTTCTATAGAAATAAAATTTTGGCAAAATTTTCTATAGAAATAAAATTTAGGCTAAATTTTTTATAGAAATGAAACTTTGACAAAATTTTCTATAGAAATTAAATTTGAACAAAATTTTCTATAGAAATAAAATTTTGGCAAAATTTTCTATAGAAATAAAATTTAGGCTAAATTTTTTATAGAAATGAAACTTTGACAAAATTTTCTATAGAAATTAAATTTGAACAAAATTTTCTATAGAAATAAAATTTTGACAAAATTTTCTACTATTTCTATAGAAATAAAATTTTGTCAAAATTTTCTGCAGAAATAAAATTTTGAAAAAAAATCTATGGAAATAAAATTCTGAAAAAAAAAATTCTATAGAATATAAATTTTAACAATATTTTCCACAGAAATAAAATTTTTCCAAAACTTTATACAAAAATAAATATTTAAAAAAATTTTTGTATAGATATAAATTATGCAAAACTTTTTTATAGGAAGAAAATTTTGTAAAAATTTTATTTTGGAAATAAAATTTTTACAAACTTTCTATAGAAATAAAAGTTCGAAAAATTTTCTATAGAAATAAAATATTGACAACATTTCCTATAGAAATAAAGTATTGACCAAATTGTCTATAGAAATAAAATTTTAGCGAAATTTTCTATAGAAATAAAATTTTCGCTAAATTTTCTATGGAAATGAAATTTTGACAAAATTTCCTAAAAAAATAATATTTTGACAAAATGTTCTATAGAAATTAAATTTTGACAAAATTTTCTATAGAAATAAAATTTGGTCGTTTTGTTTTGTTATTGTTGGTTTTTGTCCTTTAATCATTGTTGTTGTTATACCCTAAACCACATAGTGGTTAGGGTATAATAAGTTTGATCGGCCAAAAAATGTGCCTACCAGAAATATTGATTTTAGACCCCATAAAATATATACCGATCGACTCAGAATCACCTCCTAGCGCTTGGTGTCCGTCCGTCCGTCCGTCCGTCTGTCCATGTATTTGTTGTTCCCAGGATTTCGGTCGCAATTATTAACCGATTCGGATGAAATTTGGTACAGGGTGTTTTTTGGGCACAAGGGCGAACGCTATTGAATTTGGAAGAAATCGGATCAAAGTTAGATATAGCTCCCATATATATGTATCGCCCGATTTCGAAAAATGGAGTCACGTTGCGCTTTTTTACAAAACGATCGTCATCAAATTTTGCACATATTAAACTTTTTCAGCACCCTTTAAGTCTGCAAAATTTCATCGAAATCGGTTCAGATTTAGATATAGCTCCCATATATATGTATCGCCCGATTTTCCCAAATTTGGCCATAAAAACCTTATTTATTAAGCGATCCTACTCAAACTTGGCTTACTCTAATCTTTTATGGTACTGACAATATGTGTCAAAAATTATCGAAATCGGTTCAGATTTAGATATAACTCCCATATATATGTATCTCCCGATTTTGCCAAATTTGGCCGTAAAACCCTTATTTATCAATTTATCAAATTTGGCTAAATATAATCTTCTATACCTCTAACTGTATGTGCGCAATTTCATCGAAATCGGTTCAGATTTAGATGTAGCTCCCATCGCCCGATTTTGCCAAATTTGGCCGTAAAACCCTTATTTATCAACAGATCGTAACCAAGGTTGGCTAAATGTAATCTTCTATAGCACTAACTGTATGTGCAAAATTTCATCGAAATCGGTTCAAATTTAGATATAGCACCCATATATATATGTATATATATATATATATATATATATATATATATATATATATATATATATATATATATATATATATATATATATATATATATATATATATATATATATATATATATATATATATATATATATATATATATATATATATATATATATATATATATATATATATATATATATATATATATATATATATATATATATATATATATATATATATATATATATATATATATATATATATATATATATATATATATATATATATATATATATATATATATATATATATATATATATATATATATACATATATATATATGTATATATATATATATATATATATACATATATATATATATATATATATATATATATATATATATATATATATATATATATATATATATATATATATATATATATATCCCCCGATTTTGAAAAATTTGCCCCTAATAACCTTATTTTTGACCATAGGGGCCTCATTTATTTACTTAACGTACTCAAATTTTACACAAAGTGACCTTCTGTGGTATCAATCATACCTGCAAAATATTATACAAATTGGTTCAGATTTAGATATAGGTCCCATATATATGAATCGCTCGATTTTGTCATACACTGAAAAAACAGTGAACCCACCAGGAAGAAAACTTTCGGTTAATTTTAAAAAATTTTGAATATTTGTAGAAAATTTTAACTAAAGAGTATTACAAACGTTGGCATCACGCCGATGTCATAAAAATAAGTAAATATTTTTCGACAAATACAAGAAAATTTATTAGACATAACTAACTTTTTTCACTTGTTAAAGAAAATTTTGTAGTTTGAAGAAAAAACTTGAAGTTCAAAATTGCAAGAATGTCTTTAGTGACATACGAAGTTCATGATGGACGCATTTTTGGTAAAATTTACAAATTTAAAGAAATTCTGAACTATTTTGTGGAAGACACAAATTTAGTTAATCTTTATGCTTCATTTGAGTATATTTTTTTCCTCGGGTTCATTTAATTTAACTAACGTACACAAAAAACAAGTAAGGAAAGTCTAAAGTCGGGCGGGGCCGACTATATTATACCCTGCACCACTCTGTAGATCTAAATTTTCGATACCATATCACATCCGTCAAATGTGTTGGGGGCTATATATATGAAGGTTTGTCCCAAATACATACATTTAAATATCCCTCGATCTGGACAGAATTTGATAGACTTCTACAAAATCTATAGACTCAAAATTTAAGTCGGTTAATGTAAAGGGTGATTTGTTAAGAGCTTGATAACTTTTTTTTAAAAAAAACGCATAAAATTTGCAAAATCTCATCGGTTCTTTATTTGAAACGTTAGATTGGTCCATGACATTTACTTTTTGAAGATAATTTCATTTAAATGTTGACCGCGGCTGCGTCTTAGGTGGTCCATTCGGAAAGTCCAATTTTGGGCAACTTTTTCGAGCATTTCGGCCGGAATAGCCCGAATTTCTTCGGAAATGTTGTCTTCCAAAGCTGGAATAGTTGCTGGCTTATTTCTGTAGACTTTAGACTTGACGTAGCCCCACAAAAAATAGTCTAAAGGCGTCAAATCGCATGATCTTGGTGGCCAACTTACCGGTCCATTTCTTGAGATGAATTGTTCTCCGAAGTTTTCCCTCAAAATGGCCATAGAATCGCGAGCTGTGTGGCATGTAGCGCCATCTTGTTGAAACCACATGTCAACCAAGTTCAGTTCTTCCATTTTTGGCAACAAAAAGTTTGTTAGCATCGAACGATAGCGATCGCCATTCACCGTAACGTTGCGTCCAACAGCATCTTTGAAAAAATACGGTCCAATGATTCCACCAGCGTACAAACCACACCAAACAGTGCATTTTTCGGGATGCATGGGCAGTTCTTGAACGGCTTCTGGTTGCTCTTCACTCCAAATGCGGCAATTTTGCTTATTTACGTAGCCATTCAACCAGAAATGAGCCTCATCGCTGAACAAAATTTGTCGATAAAAAAGCGGATTTTCTGCCACTGATTTTGGTAATAAAATTCAATGATTTGCAAGCGTTGCTCGTTAGTAAGTCTATTCATGATGAAATGTCAAAGCATACTGAGCATCTTTCTCTTTGACACCATGTCTGAAATCCCACGTGATCTGTCAAATACTAATGCATGAAAATCCTAACCTCAAAAGAATCACCCTTTACTAGTAAAAAAATATGGGAAACATTTAAATCTGAAGCAATCTTAAGGAAACTTCGGAAACGATTATTTATGATTTATCGCTCGATATATATGTATTAGAAGTTTAGGAAAATTAGAGTCATTTTTACAACTTTTCGACTAAGCAGTGGCGATTTTACAAGGAAAATGTTGGTATTTGGACCATTTTTGTCGAAATCAGAAAAACATATATATGGGAGCTATATCTAAATCAGAACCGATTCCAACTAAATTTTGGCACGCATAGCAACAATGCTAATTCTACTCCCTGTGCAAAATTTCAACAAAATCGGAGTTAAAAATTGGCCTCTGTGGTCATATGAGTGTAAATCGGGCGAAAGCTATATATGGTAGCTATATCTAAATCTGAACCGATTTCAACCAAATTTGGCACGCATAGCAACAATGCTAATTCTACTCCCTGTGCAAAATTTCAACTAAATCGGAGGAAAAAATTGGTCTCTGTGGTCATATGAGTGTAAATCGGGCGAAAGCTATATATGGGAGCTATATCTAAATCTGAACCGATTTCAACTAAATTTGGCACGCATAGGTATAATGCTAATTTTACTCCTTGTGCAAAATTTCAACCAAATTGGAGTAAAACTCTGGCTTCTGGGACCGTATTAGTCCATATCGGGCGAAAGCTATATATGGGAGCTATATCCAAATCTGAACCGATTTCAACTAAATTTGGCACGCATAGCTACAATGCTAATTCTACTCCCTGTGCAAAATTTCAACCAAATTGGAGTAAAACTCTGGCTTCTGGGACCGTATTAGTCCATATCGGGCAAAAGATATATATGGGAGCTATATCTAAATCTGAACCGATTTCAATAAAATTGTGCACATTTGACTATACTACCAATTGTACTCCTAGTGCAAAATTTCAACCAAATTGGGGTAATACTCAGGCTTCTAGGGCCGTATAAGTGCATATCGGGCGAAAGATATATATGGGAGCTATATCTAAATCTGAACCGATTTCTTCCAAAATCAATAGGGTTCTATTTTGACCCAAAATACATACTTGTGCCAAATTCGAAGTCGATTGGCCTTAAATTACTACCTAATCCCTTGGTTACAAAAATGTGTTCACGGACAGACGGACAGACGGACATGGCTATATCGACTCAGGAGCAGAGATGGTCTGTATCAAACTTTTTTAGGTTTGCGACTGTCGCAAAGTTGTAAACGTCACATACACGTCGTAAATGTAGAAAAAGTAACAAAAGTCGCTAACTCAAAATACTTCAGTCGCGTCAGCTAGGCAGCGAATTCGATGATATGCAAGACAATTGTATGTGCGAAGAAGTTTCAATTCATAGGAATGTTCACAATTTTCGGTTTCAGTCCCCACATTTTCCCTATTGGCTTTTGCACGAGTACAGGGTAACCGTGGATTTTCTCGTCCTTACTTAGCTTTATGTTCAGTCTCCTGTCCAATATAACCCCAAGGTATTTTGCACACTCACCAACGGGAATTTCGATACCACCTAAGAAAATAGGCTTGACCGTGGGAAAACTTTCACAAATTTCTGCAGAAACTCACAGCGAATGCTGTCAAACTAAATTAAAAAATATTCAGGATTTCTTCTATTCAAAATTAGGTTTTTACAGTAGGTTTACGACTTTTGCGACATACGTATTATACCGTCGCAAATGTATGTCGCAAAAGTCACTGTTTGTGACAGGCCAACCCTGCTCAGGAGCCCACCCTAAGCATTTTTGTCAAAGACACCATGTGTCTATCTCGTCTCCTTCTGGGTGTTGCAAACATATGCACTAACTTATAATACCCTGTTCCACAGTGTGGCGCAGGGTATAATTATTAGAGTAAAGAAAACTTTCTCCAAACATAATATCTATGAACCAAAATAAAGTTAAATTGGCTTTAGTGAAACAGAGAGTTCACTTTTTTTTTTGAGTGTATTTGGCCATTATACTCTTATTTATTATTATTAACCTATGTTATTCAAATTTAAAATTTTGATATACTAGCTGATCGTATTTAGACTTACTTGTAGCTCTTACATAAATCTATTGCCCTATTTGCAGAAATTTGGATTTATTACCCACAATTAATTGACCGATTTCCTCTTTTTTAATAATGCACTCAATATTAGTGGCATACTAACTCTTTTGGTGCAAAATAAACTATAGCTCCTAATATTAGACATTTCTGCTCAGATTGTGTCAAGACACCCATAAACATGTACCCCCCTTTATGTTCTCCAAAACCTATACCAATAATACTACAAAACCTATGCCAATGATACCCCACAAATGCTTATGTTTACTAATTCAGTAGGGGTGGTTTAGGGTATGATATAGTCGGCCCGCCCGACTTTCCACTTTACTCACTTGTTTTTGATTTCAGCTTAAAACCATGCATTGACTAAACGACAAGTGTAGCTTAACCAACGGAGGAAAGGAATGTTTGTCAAATTTGACAAACATTCCTTTCCTCTGTTGGTTAAGCTACACTTGTCGTTTAGTCAATGCATGGTTTTAAGCTGAAATCAAAAACAACAAAATGATTGAATAATAAACCAGTAATAACAAAACAAAACGAATAAAATATTGACAACATTTTCTATAGAAATAAAATTTTGCGATAACTTTCTATAGAAATAAAAGTTTGGCAAATTTTGTATAGAAATAAAGTATTGACCAAATTTTCTATAGAAATAAAATTTTTGCTAAATTTTCTATAGAAATAATATTTTGGCTAAATTTTTTATAGAAATCAAATTTTGACAAAAATGTCTATAGAAAAAAATTTGACAAAAATGTCTAAAAAAATAAAATTGGCAAAATTTTGTATAGAAATATATAGAAATAAAAATTGTGTATAAAAATAAAAAAAAAATGACAAAATTATCTATCGAAATAAAATTTTGGAAAAATTTAACATTTTAAATGATATTAATTTATTTTGGAAAAATGGTCTGCTGGAACGAATTTTGTTCCAATTTTGGAAAAATGTTGGTCCAAAATAAAAATTCATGTGACAACGCTGATAGGGATTGTCTTTGAGGCGAAGTAAGACCCTAGGCCAAATTTGAGTACGATTAGATTTAAATTACGAGCTTTACTTTGCACACCAAAAAAACACATTAACATACAGATTGACGGACATCGATAAATCGACTCAGAATTTAAATCTAAGACAATTGGTAAGCAGGGTTGGCCTGTCACAAACTGTGACTTTTGCGACATACATTTGCGACGGTATAATACGTATGTCGCAAAAGTCGTAAACCTACTGTAGAAAACCAAATTTTGAATAGAAGAAATCCTGAAAATTTTTAAATTTAGATTAACAGCATTCGCTGTGAGTTTCTGCAGAAATTTGTGAAAGTTTTCCCATGGTCAAGCCTATTTTCTTAGGTGGTATTGAAATTCCCGTTGGTGAGTGCACTGAAAAAAATATTGTCGTGAGGTCAAAGATTTCATGTCTTTAAAATACGAATACAAATTTTGCTTAGCGTAGAAGACGCATTTCTCTAAAATAAAGTTATTTTCCTTGTCCAAAAGTCGATAAACTTTTCAATGAAGTCGTATTGTCCTTATAATTAAGTGATTTGACTTAAAAATGGGTATCTTAACATGAAAGAAAAAAATTATAGTCTAAGGTCAACTTGACTTTAATAATTCAGAAAAACTTTTTAAATTTAATGAAATTGTCTTTAAATTTGTTGTCTTTTTGCATCTTAACTACAAAGCAAAAAATCGTTCAAATATAGGACATGTTTTTCAAAACTTTATTTTAAAGAAGTTTTTTACTTCAGACATAGCATAATTTCTACTGGAAGTCGAGTCCTAATTTGGAAAATAAAGTTGCCGTTAACACGTTTTAAAGGACTTTTATAGCATATGAAGAAAAAAAGCTGAGAAAGCGAAAAATTAAAATTTGCTTCCTAGAAGCAAGTACACAAAACCTAAATTTAAAAGAGAATTGTGTCTTAAAAGTATCCTACTTGTATGCTCCGCTTCTTTGGCTCGGAATCAATACCAAATTTTTTAAAGTAAAGACAAAATCTTTGGAACCGAGTATGCTTTTTTTTCAGTGTGTGCAAAATACCTTGGGGTTATATTGGACTGGAGACTGAACTTAAAGCTAAGAAAGGACGAGAAAATCCACGGTTACCCTGTACTCGTGCAAAAGGCAATAGGGAAAATGTGAGGACTAAAACCGAAAATTGTTAACATTCCTAAGAACTGCAACTTCTTCGCACATACCATCGTCTTGGCTATCATCGAATTCGCTGCCTAGCTGACGCGACTAAAGTACTTTGAGTTTGCGACTTTTGTTACTTTTTCTACATTTACGACGCGTATGTGACGTTTACGACGTTTACAACTTTGCGACAGTCGCAAACCTAAAAATGTTTGATACAGACCATCTCTGTTGGTAAGACTAAACGATGGATCTCAAACTTGTCCTTCTTCTAAAAAAAGTGAACCCTCTATTTTACTTTATTTTGGTTCTTGGAGTTATTATGTTTGGAGAAAGTTTCCTTCACTCTAATAATTTTTTGCGTACGCTATTTAAATGAACTAAAAAACGGAAAAAATTATACACAAATGAAGCATAAGGTTTTACTAAATTCTAGTTCTTCTCATAAAAAATTTCATTTTTTTAATTTGTAAATTTTACAACAAATCCGCCCATCATGAACTTCGTATGGCACTTAAGACATTCTTGCAATTTTGAAATCCAATTTTTTCCTCAAACTACAAGATTTTCTTTAACAAGAGAAAAAAATTAATTATGTGTAATAAATTTTCTTGTATTTTTGAAAAATATTTACTTATTTTTGTGATATCGGAATGATGTCAACGTTTGTAATACTGTTCAATTAAAAATTTCTAAAAATAATGTAAATTTTCTAATATTAACCAAAATTTTTCTTCCTGCACTCAAAAAAAAAGTGAACTCTCTATTTCACTAAAGCCAATTTAATTTTATTTTAGTTCATGGAGTTATTATGTTTAGAGAAAGTTTAATCTACTCTAAAAATTTTTTGTGTACGTTAGTTTAATTAACTAAAACCGAGGAAAAAAATATACACAAATGAAGGATAAAGATCAACTAAATTCGTGTCTTCCACAAAATAGTTCAATATTTCTTTAAATTTGTAAATTTTACTACAAATGCGTTCATCATGAACTTCGTATGTCACTAAAGACATTCTTGCAATTTTGAACTCCAAGTTTTTCCTTCAAACTAAAAAATTTTCTTTAACAAGTGAAAAAACTTAGTTATGTCTAATAAATTTTCTTGAATTTATCGAAAAATATTTACTTATTTTTATGACATCGGCGTGATGCCAACGTTTGTAATACTCTTTAGTTAAAATTTTCTAAAAATATTCAAAATTTTCTAAAATTAACCAAAAGTTTTCTTCCTGGTGGCTTCACTGTTTTTTCAGTGTGGTGGGTTCACTGTTTTTTCAGTGTAGCATTACATAAAAATGCATAAACTTATTATACTCTGTACCATAGTAGTGGTGAAGAGCATACAAATACACATATGGCCAAAAATTTAACCGGACCTAAACTAGAATACCATCCACAACTTGGCACACTCAGTCACTTTCATATGCATTCTTTGTATGTATATCCTTGCACTATTATTACATGATGACTAACATATAAGGCATGACAGCTCTTTCGCTATCGACACGACAACCATAATTTGATATGAAAATCTCTGTGGTGAAGAGGTGAAGGATGTCATTAGAGGTAATCAGTTTGCATAAAATCTTTTTCTGTTTGTGAATAGACACACGCGTGAACCTATTTGTAATGGGATATGGTGAAGTTTATCTCTAACGCAGGCCTACATATCTCATATATGTCTTCACAAAATGATTTGATGGCTATGTAGTCACACAATGAAACCAAACAATGCAATTTAATTATAACAAGTCTTCGCCTTTGACATGTATCGAATGGAAAACCCACAATTGAATGTCACATGATTATGGGGTGAATTAATGTTAATTAGCTCACACAAAACGTTTTTCGGTGGGGCCGAAATTTATATATCCTCCACCATTTGAATCTTAATGCTGAGCAAGAGAAAATCTCGAATAAAACAAGTAAGGAAAGTCTAAAGTCGGGCGGGGCCGACTATATTATACCCTGCACCACTTTGTAGATCTAAATTTTCGATACCAAATACATACATTTAAATATCACTCGATCTGGAGAGAATTTGATAGACTTCTACAAATTCTGTTGACTCAAAATTTAAGTCGGCTAATGGACAAATTTATATCGGCTTAAGTCGGCAATGAAACGCAATGTTAGTAAAAAAAAATATGGTACAGATTTAAATCTGAAGCAATTTTAAGGAAACTTGACAAAAGTTAATTTATGATTTATCGTTCGATATATATATATATATATATATATATATATATATATATATATATATATATATATATATATATATATATATATATATATATATATATATATATATATATATATATATATATATATATATATATATATATATATATATATATATATATATGTATATATATGTGTAAAATCGCCTCTGCTTAGTCGAAATGTTGTAAAACTGAATCTAATTTTCCTAAACTGCAAATATATATATATATATATATATATATATATATATATATATATATATATATATATATATATATATATATATATATATATATATATATATATATATATATATATATATATATATATATATATATATATATATATATATATATATATATATATATATATATATATATATATATATATATATATATATATATATATATATATATATATATATATATATATATATATATATATATATATATATATATATATATATATATATATATATATATATATATTTGCAGTTTAGGAAAATTAGATTCAGTTTTACAACATTTCGACTAAGCAGAGGCGATTTTACAAGGAAAAAGTTGGTATTTTGACCATTTTTGTCGAAATCAGAAAAACATATATATGGGAGCTATATCTAAATCTGAACCGATTCCAACCAAATTTGGCACGCAAGCTACAATGCTAATTATACTACCTGTGCAAAATGTCAACTAAATCGGAGTAAAAAATTGCCCTCTGTGGTCCTATGAGTGTAAATCGGGCGAAAGCTATATATGGGAGCTATATCTAAATCCGAACCGCTTTCAATCAAATTTGGCACACTTGACTATACTACGAATTGTACTTCGTGTGCAAAATTTTAACCAAAACTCTGGCTTCTAGGACCATAATAGTCCATATCGGGCCAAAGATATATGTGGGAGCTGTATCCAAATCTGAACCGATTTCAATCAAATTTGGCACACATGACTATACTACTAATTGTACTCCTTGTGCAAAATTTCAAGCTAATCGGGATAAAACTCTGGCTTCTGGGTCCATATAAGTGCATATCGGGCGAAATATATATATGGGAGCTATATCTAAATCTGAACCGATTTCAATCAAATTTGGCACACATGACTATACTACAAATTGTGCTCCTAGTGCAAAATTTCTACCAAATTGGGCCAAAACTCTGGCTTCTGGGGCGAAAAATATATATGGGAGCTATATCTAAATCTGAACCGATTTCTTCCAAAATCAATAGGGTTCTATTCTGATCCAAAAAAGGAACACGTGCCAAATTTGAAGGCGATTGGACTTATATTGCGACCTAGACTTTGATCACAAAAATGTGTTCACAGACAGACGGACATGGTTATATTGACTCAGGGAACCACCCTGAGCATTATTGCCAAAGACACCATATGTCTACCTCGTCTCCTTTTGGGTGTTACAAACATATGCACTAACTTATAATACCCTGTTCCACAGTATGGCGCAGGGTATAAAAATATGGGAAACATTTAAATCTGAAGCAATTTTAAGGAAACTTCGCAAAAGTTTATTTATGATTTATCGCTCGATATATATGTATTAGAAGTTTAGGAAAATTAGAGTCATTTTTACAACTTTTCGACTAAGCAGTGGCGATTTAACAAGGAAAAGGTTGGTATTTTGACCATTTTTGTCGAAATCAGAAAAACATATATATGGGAGCTATATCTAAATCTGAACCGATTTCAACCAAATTTGGCACGCATAGCTACAATGCTAATTCTACTCCCTGTGCAAAATTTCAATTAAATCGGAGTCATATGAGTGTAAATCGGGCGAACGATATAATGTGAGCTATATCTAAAGCTGAACCGATTTCAATAAAATTTGGCAAACTTGACTATAGTACTAATTGTTCTTCTTGTGCAAAATTTCAACCAAATTGGGGTAAAACTCTGGCTTCTGGGACCGTATTAGTCCATATCGGACGAAAGATACATATGGGAGCTAGGTTAGGTTAGGTTAGGTGGCAGCCCGATGTATCAGGCTCACTTAGACTATTCAGTCCATTGTGATACCACATTGGTGAACTTCTCTCTTATCACTGAGTGCTGCCCGATTCCATGTTAAGCTCAATGACAATGCAGCTCCTTTTTGTAGCCGAGTCCGAACGGCGTTCCACATTGCAGTCAAACCATTTAGAGAAGCTTTGAAACCCTCAGAAATGTCACCAGCATTACTGAGGTGGGATAATCCACCGCTGAAAAACTTTTTGGTGTTCGGTCGAAGCAGGAATCGAACCCACGACCTTGTGTATGCAAGGCAGGCAAGCTAACCATTGCACCACGGTGGCTCCCATCTAAATCTGAACTATATCTAAATCTGAACCGATTTCAATTAAATTTGGCACACTTGACTATAGTATTAATTGTTCTTCTTGTGCAAAATTTTAAGCAAATTAGGGTAAAACTCTGGCGAAATATATATATGGGAGCTATATCTAAATCTGAACCGATTTCTTCCAAAATGAATAGGGTTCTATTCTGATCCAAAACACATACTTGTGCCAAATTTGAAGTCGATTGGACTAAAACTCCCACCTAGACTTTGATTACAAAAATGTGTTCACGGACAGACGGATAGACGGACATGGCTATATCGACTCAGGAGCCCACCCTGAGCATTTTTGCCAAAGACACCATGTGTCTATCTCGTCTCATTCTGGGTGTTGCAAACATATGCACTAACTTATAATACCCTGTTCCACAGTGTGGCGCAGGGTATACAAATAATTGTCTAATAAATCATTTGAATTTCTCGAAAAATATTTACATATTCTTGTGAAATTGGAATGACATTTGCGTTTGTAGTACATTTTAGTTACAATTTTCTAAAATTAGCCAAATTTGGACAAAATTTTTTATAGAAATAAAATTTGGAAAACATTTTCCATAGATATAAAATGTTGACAAAATTTTCTACGGAAATAAAATTGTGACAAATTTTCTATAGAAATAAAATTTGAACAAAATTTTCTATTGAAATAAAATTTTTGTGATTGGGGATCGATTGTATATAAGTATAGACCGATATGGACCAATTTTGGCATGGCTGTTAGCAGCCATATTCTAGCGCAATGTACCAAATTTCAACCGAATCGGATGAATTTTTCTCCTCCAAGAGCTTCCGTAGGTCAAATCTGGAGATCGATTTATATGAGGGCTATATATAAATATGGACCTATATGGATTAAGTTTCGTATGGTTGTTAGATAAAATATATTAACACCACGTACCAAATTTCAAATGGCTCGGATGAATTTTGCTCTTCCACGAGGCTGCGGAGTTAAAATCTGGAGATCGGTTTATATGGGAGCTATATATAATTATGAACCGATATGGACCAATTTTAGCATGGTTGTTAGATACCATATACTTACACCTCGTACCAAATTTCAACCGGATAGGATGAATTTTGCACCTCCAAGAGGTTCCGGAGGTCAATTCTGGGGATCGGTTTATATGGGGGCTATAATAGGTTGGCTGATAAGTCCCCGATAAGATGGCGTCGCTAGTATTAAATGCATATTATTTTTATATAGTACCAACCTTCAAATGATTCATGTCAAAATTTGACGCCTGTAAGTCAATTAGTTTCTGAGATAGAGCGTCTTTTGTGAAGCAACTTTTGTTATTGTGAAAAAAATGGAAAAAAGGAATTTCGTGTTTTGGTAAAAATCCTGTTTTCTGAAGGGAAAAAATACGGTGGAAGCAAAAACTTGGCTTGATAATGAGTTTCCGGACTCTGCCCCAGGGAAATCAACAATAATGGATTGGTATGCAAAATTCAAGCATGGTGAAATGAGCACGGAGGACGGTGAACGCAGTGGACGCCCGAAAGAGGTGGTTACCGACGAAAACATCAAAAAAAAATCCACAAAATGATTTTGAATGACCGTAAAATGAAGTTGATCGAGATAGCAGAGGCCTTAAAGATATCAAAGGAACGTGTTGGTCATATCATTCATCAATATTTGGATATGGGGAAGCTCTGTGCAAAATGTGTGACGCGCGAGCTCACATTTGACCAAAAACAACAACGTGTTGATGATTGTGAGCGGTGTTTGCAGCTGTTAACTCGTAATACACTCGAGTTTTTCCGTCGATATGTGACAATGGATGAAACATGGCTCCATCACTACACTCCTGAGTCCAATCGACAGTCGGCTAAGTAGACAGTGACCGGTGAACCGTCTCCGAAGCGTGGAAAGACTCAAAAGTCCGCTGGCAAAGTAATGGCCTCTGTTTTTTGGGATGCGCATGGAATAATTTTTATCGATTATCTTGAGAAGTGAAAAACCATCAACAGTGACTATTATATGGCGTTATTGGAGGGTTTGAAGGTCGAAATCGCGGTTTTGCCGCCCCCATTGAAGAAGAAAAAAGTGTTGTTCCACCAAGACAACGCACCGTGCCACAAGTCATTGAGAACGAAGGCAAAAATTCATGAATTGGGCTTCGAATTGCTTCCCCACCCACCGTATTCTCCAGATCTGGCACCCAGGGACTTTTTCTTGTTCTCAGACCTCAAAAGGATGCTCGCAGGGAATGAAGAGGTGATCGCCGAAACTGAGGCCTATTTTGAGGCAAAACCGAAGAAGTACTACCAAAATGGTATCAAAAAATTGAAAGATTGTTATAATCGTTGTATCGTTCTTGAAGGGAACTGTGTTGAATAATAAAAATGAATTTTGACAAAAAAATGTGTTTTTCTTTATTAAACCGGGGACTTATCAGCTAACCTGTTATATATACGTCCCATATAAACCGATCCCCAGATTTTAACTCCGGAGCCTATTGGAAGAGCAAAATTCATCCGATCCGGTTGAAATTTGGTACGTCGTGTAAGTATATGGTCTCTGACAACCATGCAAAAATTCGTCCATATCGGTCCATAATTATATATCACCCCCATTTAAACCGATCCCCAGATTTGACCTCCGGACGCTCTCGGGGGAGCAAAATTCATCCGATTCAGTTGAAATTTGGTACATTGCGCTAGAATATGGCCGCTAACAACCATGCCAAAATTGGTCCATATCGGTCTATAGTTATATATAGCCGATCCCCAATCACACGTAAATTGGCCCATATCAGTTCATAATCATGGTTGCCATTCGAGCGAAAAATAATCTACCAAATTTTTATTTCCATAGAAATTTTTTTCAATATTTTAGTTCCGTAGAAAATTTTTTCAAAATTTTATTTTCACAGAAAATTTTTGTCAAAATATTATTTTTATAAAAAATTTTATCAAAATTTTATTTCTATGAAAATTTTGTCAAAATTTTATTTCTATAGAAAATTTTGTCAAAATTTTATTTCTATAGAAAATTTTATCAAAATTTTATTTCTATAGAAAATTTTGTCAAAATTTTATTTCTATAGAAAATTTTGTAAAAATTTTATTTCTATAGAAAATTTGTCAAAATTTTATTTCTATAGAAAATTTTGTCAAAATTTTATTTCTATAGAAAATTTTGTCAAAATTTTATTTCTATAGAAAATTTTGTCAAAATTTTATTTCTATAGAAAATTTCGTCAATTTTTTTTGTTATCGAAAATGTTGAGAAACTGAATTATATACGTATTTAATCGGCCTTTTTTATGTTAATATATACCACGTACCTAAGTAATTCGATTGTGGATAACAGTCTTTAGTAGAAGTTTCTACGCTATTCATGGTGGAGGGTACATAAAATTCAGCCTGGCCGAATTTACGGCCGTATATACTTGTTTTTTATTAATAAAATTCCAGTTACTATAAGAATAAACGTTCTGATTTGATTAAACCTTTCATCTCCAACTTCTACTGTCTTTCATTATTTGGGAAATGTGAAATAGAGAATAAATAAATTTCCGTCCATGTTAAAAATTTTATATTTAACATTTTAAATATAAAATTAAAAAAAAAATTACTTGTTTTATTACATCACTATTTTTTTGGTGTTTCTTACCAACGATTTCATAAAATCGAATATTTTGTACAATCATTATTTCAATGAAATTCGATTATGAAAAATCGAATATTGGAATTTTGATTGGTAAAAAAGTCAAAAATCGAGTTTTTATTAAAAGTCAGTAATCGAAAAGTCGAAAAATCAATTATTGGTTTGCACTATAGATTCCTACGCCAAATCATGACCATTTGAACCGTACGAGTACAGTAGTTCATTCTTACTATTTTTGGGAATCGTACGAAAATGTTCATTTGCTTTAGTTCACTGAAAAAAAAGCATACTCGGTTCCAAAGATTTTGTCTTTACTTTAAAAAATTTGGTATTGATTCCGAGCCAAAGAAGCGGAGAATACAAGTAAGGATACTTTTAAGACACAATTCTCTTTTAAATTTAGGTTTTGTGTACTTGCTTCTAGGAAGCAAATTTTAATTTTTCGCTTTCTCAGCTTTTTTTCTTCATATGCTATCAAAGTCCTTTAAAAACGAGTTAACGGCAACTTTATTTTCCAAATTAGGACTCGAATTCCAGTAGAAATTATCCTATGTTTAATGTAAAACCCCTATTTAAAATAAAGTTTTGAAAAACATGTCCTATATTTGAACGATTTTTTGCTTTGTAGTCAAGATGCAAAAAGACAACAAATTTAAATACAATTTCATTAAATTTAAAGAATTTTTCTGAATTATTAAAGTCAAGTTGACCTTAGCCTATAAATTTTTTCTTTCATGTTAAGATACCCATTTTTAAGTCAAATCACTTAATTATAAGGACAATACGACTTCATTGAAAAGTTTATCGACTTTTGGACAAGGAAAATAACTTTATTTTAGAGAAATGCGTCTTCTATGCTAAGCAAAATTTGTATTCGTATTTTAAAGACATGAAATCTTTGACCTCACGACAATATTTTTTTCAGTGTTCGTATTGAACTTATGTGTACGGTCATTGAACTTTATACCCATGTTTAGTTCATAAAATATTTGAGACATACTCAAAAAATGGAAAATTTCATTGGACTGTAGAAAATTTCAAAAAAAATAATAAAATTTGACTACAAATAGTTTTTTTTTTGCAATGAAAATAAATTAAAATTCTGGATCGTGCTGAAATTCTTAACGCGATGTCCGTCTATCAGTCCAGACGTTTAGTTATAGCCCCCATATAAATCGACCCCCATATTTAATTTCCGGACACGGCTGCCACAGTTAGTAGATTTTTTTTAATGCTTGATAGATTGGTAGATATCTAGATTTTGCAAAGCATTCCTCTCCAACTAAGAGGAACTTAAATTTCTTTTCTATTTTAACAAAATTTTATATAGAATCTTTTAGAGTGTAGGTTAGGTCCATAATGAGTTGTGCTAAATTTTGTATTCGATTTTGCTTCGTGAGATAATGAAGACACACTTACCATCCAAACTTTCCGAATCTAAAAGAAGTGAGTACGCTGAAAAAACAACTTTCCCAGCTCCAAAGTTAATGTTATCGGTATTCATTCCGAACCCAAGAAGCGGATGATTGGAGGAAGGTCATAATTTGTCTCAAATTACGAGCTTCTTGTTTTTCTGCATATAATGCATTTCCTTTAAGGGCAACTAATCCCGAATTTAGCACAAGCAATGAAACTATTATCTCTATTTTTATACCCTCCACCATAGGATGGGGGGTATATTATCTTTGTCATTCCGTTTGTAACACATCGAAATATTGATCTAAGACCCCATAAAGTATATATATTCTGGGTCGTGGTGAAATTCTGAGTCGATCTGAGCATGTCCGTCCGTCCGTCCGTCTGTTGAAATCACGCTAACTTCCGAACGAAACAAGCTATCGACTTGAAACTTGGCACAAGTAGTTGTTATTGATGTAGGTCGGATGGTATTGCAAATGGGACATATCGGTCCACTTTTACGTATAGCCCCCATATAAATGGACCCCCAAATTTGGTTGCAAGGCCTCTAAGAGAAGCAAATTTCATCCGATCTGGCTGAAATTTGGTACATGGTGTTAGTATATGGTCTCTAACAACCATGCAAAAATTGGTCCACATCGTTCCATAATTATATATAGCCCCCATATAAACCGATCCCCCGATTTGGCTTGCGAGGCCTCTAAGAGAAGCAAATTTCATCCGACCCGGCTGAAATTTGGTACATGGTGTTAGTATATGGTCTCTAACAACCGTGCAAAAATTGGTCCATAATTATATATAGCCCCCATATAAACCGATCCCCCGATTTGGCTTGCGATGCCTCTAAGAGAAGCAAATTTCATCCGACTCGGCTGGAATTTGGTACATGGTGTTAGTATATGGTCCCTAACTACCATGCAAAAATTGGTCCACATCGGTCCATAATTATATATAGCCACCATATAAACCGATCACCAGATTTGACATCCGGATTTGTATATGGCCCCAATATAAGCGACCCCCATATTTCAATTCTGGCTCTCTACGTACACAGAAAAAAAATTTACGAAAATTTTTCCAATTAAAATCTTAATTGAGTTTTAAAAAATATTCAATTAAAAATTTAATTGATTCAACAAATTTTTTAATTGAAATAAAAATCAATCACACAAATTAATAGTATCAATTAAGTTTTTAATTGGATCAATTAATTTTTTAATTGACTGTCAATTAATTTTTTAATTGATACTATCATTTCTGTGATTGAAGACATTTCAATTAAAAAATTAATTGGATCAATTAATTTCGTGATTGAATCAGAAAAATATTTTTTTGTGTGTACCGTGCAAAAAGTCCATATCGATTCGTAATTATTTGTAGACTTAACTATACATAACTTTTTTGTCTAATATATACTACGTATGGACTAACTCACAATTTAGAAAAGGATGTTAAGAAGTTTTAAGATACCACAACCCAAGTAATTCGATTGTGGATGATAGTCTTTCGTAGAAGTTTCTACGCAATCCATGGTGGTGGGTACATAAGATTCTGCCTAGCCGAACTTACGGCCGTATATACTTGTTTTTTTTTTTTTTTTGAATTTAAAGACATTATTTTAGTGTCTAACATTTCATTCCTCAGAAAACTCTTCTTTCAATATAGAATAAGAAAGATATCTAAAAAAAGTTTTTGATTTTTTTCATTCTGGGGAATGTATTGCGGAAATCAATCTAAATGGCGTCACCACTTTCCCATATGATCTATGAAGAAGCCATTTGATTAACACTTGAATTGAACAAGAATTTTGTGAAAACTAGAAATTACCATTAACCTCGTTCAGTATCCTTTGTGTCTACAAATACATTGAATATATTTATGTTTATTGTCCTCCTGAATGTGTGATTGTGAATGTTCGAAAAAAAACAAACAGTAGCTAATTATTTTTGTAATGGAAAACCTATAAATGCAGTTGTGAAGACTCATCGTATCATTTGATGATATAGGTGAATAACCGATATAGTAGTAGTAGTAGTAGTACGGATGAAAAAGACTGTTTTAGATATGTTTCTGTGTACAAATTACATGTTTGGAACTTAAAATTTTAGCACATTATTTTTAAGTGCACGTTTACGACATATATGTTAATATGTTAGAACATATTATGTTTGGGACATAACATTTTTATACCCTTCACCACTACTGTGATACATGGTGTGGGTATAATAAGTTTGTGCATTTGTATGTAACGCCGAGAAGGAGTTGTCGTAGCCCCATCTTTTAGTATACCGATCGGCTTAGAATTAAATTCTGAGTCGATTTAGCGACGTCCGTCTGTCTGTTTGTCTGTTGATGTCTTTTTGTGTGCAAAGTCCAGTTCGCAGTTTAAGTCCGATCGTCCTCAAATTTAGCATAGGGTCCTTTTCGGTTCAGATTAAAATATAGCTGCCATATATATTTATAGCCGATCTGGTTATAAATGACGTATTTATCAAACCGATCTTCTTCCAATTTCGTGTGATCGAATATTTTGTGAGTCTCGTAAATTTTGCAGAAAATCAGTCAAATCGGTTCAGATTTAGATATAGCTCTCATATATAGCTTTCGCCCGATTTACACTCCTATGGCCACAGAGGCCGATTTACGTGAAATTTTGCACAGGGAGTAGAATTAACATTATAAATATGCGTACCGATTTTGGTTAAAATCGGTTCAGATTTAGATATAGCTCTCATATATAGCTTTCGCCCGATTTACACTCCTATGGCCCCAGGGGCCAATCTTTTGTTCCGATTTACGTGAATTGCACTCTGCATTTTTTGATTTCCGCAAAGCGTTGGCGCCCAAACATTATCATTGTAACCATACATTGGTTCATTCTACCTATTTTTGGGAATCGTACGAACATTTTCTTCTAATTTAGTTCATATTGAACTTATGTGTACGGTCATTGAACTTTAGTTCATAAAATGTTTGGGACATACTCAAAACGAAAAAAAATTTATAGGTCTGTGGAACACTTCAAAAAAAATAATAATATTTATCTATAAATGATTTTTTTGCCATAAAAAATGTGTTAAAACTAGCGTTAGCTTAACTACGAATTGATTTGTCTGTATCTAGACTTATTTTATCAAAAGTCCTTCTCTTTACTTTTTTTACATAGTGTAAATTAACAACTTATTACATGCAAATTAATACGATTTGGCTTAATATGAGAGAGATATAAATGTGGGTGAAAATATGGTTGATATGATTTTATTGTGTTTTTTTTTATCAGAAGTGGTTGAAGTCTCAATTAAATTTAATTATCAGCATAATTCACATGAAGAGCTCTTTAATAAATATATGTAAATTAATTGAATAGGTATTGTGAAATTTAATAAAACCAATTAATATTTGCATTTTTTTTTTATATAAATTTTTTTCGTTGAAAACTAATATAGACGCATAAAACCAATTTAATTGATTAATTTTATTAATCATATGATAAAAAAAAAACACTGTTGAATTTACTAAACCATTGTTGACAATATATTGCAGGTAGGTTTTATCATACCATTCAAATTAGAAAAGCGAAATATAAGGATTTGTATGCCCCATAAAATATTTCTTATTTGCAGTTATTAACCGAAATTTTGGTGGTATTAGGTTCACAGCAAAAGAACGACATTAAATTCGAAAAAATCAGCTCAAACTTAAATGTACAGGGTTGTTTTTTTTTAAGCTTTAGAAATGTGGGTAGTCTGCCTCATACGCGTTAACGGCACGGTTGCCACAGTTGGTATAATTATACCCTGCGCCACACTGTGGAACAGGGTATTATAAGTTAGTGCATATATTTGTAACGCCCAGAAGGAGACGAGATAAACACATGGTGTCTTTGGCAATAATGCTCAGGGTGGTTCCCTGAGTCGATATAACCATGTCTGTCTGTCCGTCCGTCCGTCTGTCTGTGAACACATTTTTGTGGTCAAAGTCTAGGTCGCAATTTAAGTCCAATCGCCTTCAAATTTGGCAGGTGTTCCTTCTTTGGGTCGGAATAGAAGCCTATTGATTTTGGAAGAAATCGGTTCAGATTTAGATATAGCTCCCATATATATCTTTCGCCCGATATGCACCTATATGGACCCAGAAGCCAGAGTTTCATCCCGATTAGCTTTAAATTTTGCACTTTGCGTACAACTAGTAGTATAGCCAAGTGTACAAAATTTGATTGAAATCGGTTCAGATTTAGATATAGCTCCCATATATATCTTTCGCTCGATATGGACTAATATGGTCCTAGAAGGCAGAGTTTAGGCCCAATTTGGTTGAAATTTTGCATAAGGAGTACAACTAGTAGTGTAGTCATGTGTGCCAAATTTGATTAAAATCGGTTCAGATTTAGATATAGCTCCCATATATATCTTTCGCCCGATATGGACTAATATGGTCCTAGAAGGCAGAGTTTTGGCCCAATTTGGTTGAAATTTTGCACAAGGTGTACAACTAGTAGTGTAGTTATGTGTGCCAAATTTGATTAAAATCGGTTCAGATTTAGATATAGCTCCCATATATATCTTTCGCCCGATATGGACTAATATGGTCCTAGATGCCACAGTTTTTGCCAAATTTGCTTGAAATTTTGCGCTAGGAGTACAACTAGTACTGTAGTCAAGTGTGCCAAATTTTATTGAAATCGGTTCATATTTAGATATAGCTCCCATATATATCTTTCGCCCGATATGGACTAATATGGTCCTAGAAGCCAGAGTTTTGGCCCAATTTGGTTGAAATTTTGCACTAGGAGTACAATTAGTACTGTAGTCAAGTGTGCCAAATTTTATTGAAATCGGTTCAGATTTAGATATAGCTCCCACATATATCTTACGCCCGATATGGACTAATATGGTCCTAGAAGGCAGAGTTTAGGCCCAATTTGGTTGAAATTTTGCACTAGGAGTACAATTAGTACTGTAGTCATGTGTGCCAAATTTGATTAAAATCGGTTCAGATTTAGATATAGCTCCCATATATATCTTTCGCCCGATATGGACTAATATGGTCCTAGAAGGCAGAGTTTTGGCCCAATTTGGTTGAAATTTTGCACAAGGTGTACAACTAGTAGTGTAGTTATGTGTGCCAAATTTGATTGAAATCGGTTCAGATTTAGATATAGCTCCCATATATATCTTTCGCCCGATATGGACTAATATGGTCCTAGATGCCACAGTTTTGGCCAAATTTGCTTGAAATTTTGCACTAGGAGTAAAACTAGTAGTGTGGTTATGTGTGCCAAATTTGATTGAAATCAGTTCAGATTTAGATATAGCTCCCATATATATCTTTCGCCCGATATGGACTAATATGGTCCTAGAAGCCAGAGTTTTGGCCCAATTTGGTTGAAATTTTGCACTAGGAGTACAATTAGTACTGTAGTCAAGTGTGCCAAATTTTATTGAAATCGGTTCAGATTTAGATATAGCTCCCATATATATCTTTCGCCCGATATGGACTAATATGGTCCTAGATGCCACAGTTTTGGCCAAATTTGCTTGAAATTTTGCACTAGGAGTACAATTAATAGTGTAGTCAAGTGTGCCAAATTTGATTGAAATCGGTTCAGATTTAGATATAGCTCCCATATACAGCTTTCGCCCGATTTACACTCATATGACCACAGAGGCCAATTTTTTACTCCGATTTAGTTGAAATTTTGCACAGGGTGTTAAATTAGCTTTGTTGCTATGCGTGTCAAATTTGATTGAAATCAGTTCATATTTAGATATAGCTCTAATATATATTTTATTCTGATTTCGACAAAAATGGTCAAAATACCAACATTTTCCAAATTTAATTTTGAGTCTATGGATTTTGTAAAAGTCTATCAAATTCTGTCCAAATCGAGTGATATTTATATGTATGTATTTGGGACAAACCTTTATATATAGCCCCCAACACATTTGACGGATGTGATATGGTATCGAAAATGTAGATCTACAAAGTGGTGCTGGGTATAATATAGTCGTCCCCGCCCGACTTTAGACTTTCCTTGCTTGTTTTTTTACTGTTTGGCAGACTGTAGGAATTCTCGATGTTTTGGTAGATATTGCAAAATATACCTCTCCAAAGATACATCAATTTTCAATAGAAATAATTTGTTATTTGTTGGTTTCTATTCAATCATTATTGTTGTTTTTGACCTCAGCTTAAAACCATGCATTGACTAAACTACAAGTGTAGCTTAACCAACAGAGGAAAAGTATGCTTGTCAAATTTGTTTGGGCAAAGCCCTATAGACTGCAAGAATGTTGGATGTACAGCTGTTTCTTTAGAAATAAAATTTTAATAAAATCTTCTGTAGAAATAATATTTTGACTCAATTAAGTATAGAAATAAAATGTTTACAAAATTTGTTTTAGAAATAAAATTTTGATAAAATTTTCTATAGAAATAAATTTTTCACAAATTTTCTAAAGAAATAAAATTTTGATAACATTTTTTATAGAAATACAATTTAAAAAAAAATTTCTATAGCAATAATATTTTGACTCAATTAAGTATAGAAATAAAATGTTTACAAACTTTTTTATAGAAATAAAATTTTGATAAAATTTTCTATAGCAATAAAATTTTGCAAAATTTTCTAAAGAAACAAACATTTCTATAAAAATAAAATTTTGACATTTTGAATTAAAATGCTCTACATAAATAAAATTTTGACAAATTTAAAAAAAAAAATAAAATTTTGACAAAATTATATATAGAAATAAAATTTTGACATTTTGAATTAATGATATTACGACTAATATCTATGAGGCTATCATTACTCACTATTTATTGCGAGGTTATGAATAATGACAGGCTCATATATATGAGCCATAATATCATTACATGTACTAAAGTATAATAATGTACTTCGTACGACAACAGTCTCGAATGCGCATCATAGATGATCAATGCACTTTGAAACAAACAGACTGAATGAAAACAAAACAAAAAGAAATAAAATTTTGACAACATGTTCTATAGAAATTTTCTATAGAAATAAAATTTTGACAAAATTTTCTATAGAAAAAAAAATTGTACAGAAATAAATTTTTGAAAAAATTTTCTAAAGAAATAAAATTTTGTCAAATTTATGTGGGCAGAGCACTATAGACTGCAAGATGGTTGATGGACGCACGTTTCGGAATTACCACATTCCCCATCAGCATCCTCTACTAGCAGCAAAATTATCAACCAATTATCAGAAAAAGTTCTGGTAGTTCACCAAACCCAAGAGAACGACACTTGAAGCTTCCGTGTGGAAAGAGAAATGTTTGTACAAAGATTTATTTCGGCAAAAGCCGACTATCATAAACCTTTTTTCGGAAGTTTCAGGTGTGGTTCACCTTGGGTTTAGTGAACTGCCTGAATTTATTCTGATAATTGGTTGATAGTTTTGCTGCAAGTAAAGGATGCTGTTGAGGAATGTGGTAATTCCGAAACGTGCGTCCATCCAACCACCATGCAGTTTATAGGGCTTTGCCCAAAATAAATTTGACAAACATTATTTTCTTATGTTGGTTAAGCTACTCTTGTAGTTTAGTGAAGGCAATGGTTTTTAAGCTGAGATCAAAACAATAAATATGATTGAAGTAAAAACCAACAAAACGAATGAAATAAAATTTTGACAAAATTTTCTATAGAAATCAAATTTTGAAAAAATTTTCTATAGAAATAAAATTTTGAAAAAATTTTCTATAGAAATAAAATCTTGACAAAATTTTCCATTGAAATAAAATTTTGACTAAATTTTCTATAGAAATAATATTTTAACAAAATTTTGTGTAAAAATTAAATTTTGACAAAATTTTCTATTGAAATAAAATATTGACAAAATTTTCCATTGAAATAAAATTTTGATAAAATACTCTAAAGAAATCAAACTTTGACCAAATTTTCAAAGAAATAAAATTTTGACAAAATTTTTCTACAGAAATAAAATTTTAACAAATTTTTGTATAGAAATAAAATTTTGACAAAATATATTTTTATATTTAAAATTTTCCTGGAAAATTTTAAATATAAAAATACAACTCAAAAAACAACAACATCTGTTTTTATTCACATGACCTCAAGCCGAACTAAGCAAATATAATTAAAAGTTTAAAGGTCAACTAATTAAAACAACAAAATAAAATTTTAACAAAATTTTCTGTAAAAATAAAATTTTGACAAAATTTTCCATTGAAATAAAATTTTGATAAAATTTTCTAAAGAAATCAAATTTTGACCAAATATTCATAGAAATAAAATTTTGACAAAATTTTTCTAGAGATATAAAATTTTAACAAATTTTTGTATAGAAATAAAATTTTGACAAAATATTCTATAGAAATAAAATTTTGACATCATTTTCTATGAAAATAAACTTTTTACATCTATATATATAAAATTCAATCTATGTTTGTTTATTTGTTTGTTTGTATGTTCCGAATTGGCTCCGAAACGGCTGAACCGATTTACTTGAAACTTTCAGAGATTGTAGGGGGCGTTCATGTGGTGAAAATAGGATACCTCATTTTTTGACACCTGGTCGCGGAGGGGGACCTCCCCTTCGTCGGACTTTTTGAAAATTGGACCAAAGTTGACCGATTTGCTTGAAATTTTCATTGAAGATTGGGGTTGGCATCTAGACAAAGATCCACTACTTTTTATTTCGATATTTGGTGGCGGAGGGGGGCCTCCCCTTTGTTCGACTTTTTTTTAAAGTACAGTGAAAAAACTAAAATTCTCTAAATTATCTGAGATTTACAGAGAACATGTGGTGAGGTTATGGAATTAATATGGGGTACCCGATGATTTCATATGTGGATGGGGAGGGGGACCTCCCCCTTGCCCTACTTTTTGAAACTTGGAACAAAATTATGCGATTTGCTTGAAATTTTCATTGAATGTTGGGGTTGGCATCTAGACAAAAATCCGCTACATTATTTTTCGATATTTGGTCGGGGAGGGGGACCACCCCTTTGCCCGACTTTTTTTTTAAAGTACAGTGAAAACAAAACTAAACTCCCTCGACTGAAATATTTATATCAGGTTCCGAATTTTTTAATAAAAATAAAAGGACATAGGGAGACATCCGCTTCTCTTAAGTAACTACATACAGAAAAACAATTAAACTTTACCGAGTTACTTGAAATTTACAGAGGACTGGGGAGAGGTTACGATATTAATAGTTGATACCTGATTTTGTGATATTTGGACGGAAGAGAGACCGCCCCTTTAGGCTTATAATTTGTTTGACATTTTCTGGGACGTTTACAAAAGATACGCTACATCACTTTTCGATATTTGGTCGGTGAGTAGGTCCTCCTCTAAAACTGCAAAAAAAACAAAAAATCTTAAGTTTTCTTGAAATTTACAAAGGCAGTGGAGGAAGCTTATGAACGAAGGAAAGTTTCAAGAATTTTCAGGGAAGGTTAGGGGTGCTATTCACTACGGTGTTTGTCGATATTGTATCGCGGAAATTGACGTCCCTTTAAAACAATAAGCAAAATTTAAACATCTCCGATCTACTTGAAATTTACAGGGAACGTGGGAGGAGGTGAATAAATTTATACATGATTTTTAAATTAGTATATGATTTTTCGATATCTGGTTGGAGAAGGGGAAAATTGAAATAAACTTTGTCGATTTACTTCGATTGAATTTATAGGGACGATTGAGTAGTTATGAAATTATGTTAATATATTGTACGTGATAGTCCGATATCAGGTCAGAGTGGAGCGAAGGTGGGGAGAAGGTTCCCTTTTGTTCGTTTTTTTTTTTCTTAAATTGAAAGTAGAGGGTTGTCCGTAAATGGGAACTCGGTACATAATTTTATGATTTTTGCACAGGCTTCTGCCAGACTTCGTTTTTAGTAAAGAACTTAAATTTACATTGGCAGCCGACGTAGAGGGTGCATCATTTTCCAACATTTTAGCAAATGTTAAGGAGAAGGATACCTTTCCTTGACAAACCACACTTAAAATTCACAAGAAATATAGAAGGTACACCCTCTCCCGCCGTATTTGTACCTACACCCTCAAAAAAAATCGCCTCTCTAACATATGTTCCAAACATATTTTGCAGGAAGCACATATATTATTGGATACTGCCGAAACATTAATATGTTTGTTTTATGTGAACATATTCTATTTTTGGAAGCATTTTGAGCCAAAAATATTATATGCTTGGAAGAATTTTCCCCAAAGAAGATTGTGCTCATTCCATAATATAATTTTCACTTCCACGAAGTTTTTTAGTTCTTGGCACCTTTTTCTGTAATACAAATAATGTTGAAGAAATTATTCAATTTTATAATTTTTTTAAATTTTACCTTTCGCCTGGACGGAGAATCGAACCGAGGACCATACAGTTTGTAAGCCAACACACTACCACTGAGCTACGTAGCTGTTATAGTCACCAGAAGACAATTATCGTTATAAGTTACATTTATATAGCATAGTTTGCAGCGCCCACGAGCCCATGCAAACATAACATTATTTAACAGAAACATACATGTGTTGGCAACGTGGAGCAGTGGTTAGCATGTCTGCCGTACATGCAAAGGGTCGTGGGTTCAATCCCTGCTCCGACCAAACACCAATTGTTTTTTTTTTTTTTTAATTTACGCATTTATATTTATACTATATTAAATTTTTATAATGAAACTTCGAAATGTGGGTTATTAAAGATTTACAGTCAGAAACAGTGCTTGATATAAACGAAATGGACTGAGCTTTTGGATAAAATATTATTTTTTTATTGCAAAAATAACAATTTTGTAATAAAAAACTGGTTTTGGTATAAAAGTTTGATATTTTGGAAGGAATTCAAAAACTCTAACAAAGGAAGAACGTGGAGTCGAGTATAAACATACATAAATAATTTTATAATATACACAAATTAAATAATATTTAGACTTAAATTAAATAATATTTAGACTTAAGCGTATAAAATTTTTGGCCTTATCATAAAGCAGTTTCCGAAACAACATATAAGCGGTTTCACAGAAATTGCTCTCTTTCGATTCTCTCGCTGTGTTAATTTGATATCTTTCGTCAACCCTCCCGGTTTTTATCTCTATTTCTTTCTCTATACTCTCTCTCTCTCTTTCGCTCTCTGAATAAAATATCACAACATATATATGTTTACTCGAAATTTGTAAATTTATATATGTTTACATTCACACATATAATTTTTATGAAACATGCATGCCCCAAACATAATATATTCTAACATATTAACATATGTGTTCCAAACATTTAGTGTTAGTTTGAGAACATTACATGTTTGCACTTAAATATATTGTGTTTAAAAATTGTGCCCGAAACACATTTTGTTTATATCGAAACATATGAAAAACATATTTTTCTAACAGTGTATAAACGAAAAATCAAGTAGTCCGATTTGTTTAAAAGAATTCAGATCTTTTCGAATTTGTTTTCAGCACGAAGGATATAGTTGACTAAGTTAACGCAAAATGTTCCTCCAAATACGCTTCGGAAGGCACAGCGAAGCGGGCCGGGCTACGCTAGTTTTCTATAAAAATAAAATTTAGACAAAATTTTCTAAAGAAATAAAAGTTTGACTATATTTTCTATAGTAATAAAATTGTATTTCTATACACTGAAAAAAAAGCATACTCGGTTCCAAAGATTTTGTCTTTACTTTAAAAAATTTGGTATTGATTCCGAGCCAAAGAAGCGGAGAATACAAATAAGGATACTTTTAAGACACAATTTTCTTTTAAATTTAGGTTTTGTGTACTTGCTTCTAAGAAGCAAATTTTAATTTTTCGCTTTCTCAGCTTTTTTTCTTCATATGCTATCAAAGTCCTTTAAAAACGAGTTAACGGCAAGTTTATTTTCCAAATTAGGACTCGACTTCCAGTAGAAATTATGCTATGTTTGAAGTAAAAAACTTCTTTAAAATAAAGTTTTGAAAAACATATCCTATATTTGAACGATTTTTTGCTTTGTAGTCAAGATGCAAAAAGGCAACAAATTTAAAGACAATTTCATTAAATTTAAAGAATTTTTCTGAATTATTAAAGTCAAGTTGACCTTAGCATATAAATTTTTTCTTTCATGTTAAGATACCCATTTTTAAGTCAAATCACTTAATTATAAGGACAATACGACTTCATTGAAAAGTTTATCGACTTTTCGACAAGGAAAATAACTTTATTTTAGAGAAATGTGTCTTCTATGCTAAGCAAAATTTGTTTTCGTATTTTAAAGACATGAAATCTTTGACCTCACGACAATATTTTTTTCAGTGTAGAAATACAATTTTTTCTACACTAAATTTGGAAATATTCTCTAGTATTTTAATATTTGAAGGGAGTCTTTTTCTTACTTCAATTATCAGTATTTATGTTAATTTAATACAAACGTTTTTAATGACATCTTGATCTAGTTCAGAAATTCTGCACTCGTCACAAGACTTTTCAAAAGAATACCCTAAATAACTGTAATAAAAAAACAGTATCAATACCACCTTCATAACAATCAAATTTTATACTTGGCAATTTAGTTGAGTTTCTAAAGCTTTTGCCAGTCTAATGAGAACTTTTGTATGAAAAGCGCTATATATGCTCATAATTAATGCATGTTTGTGTTTGTGAAGAAATACAAATTTTATTTTGTTTATCCTACCAAAATAACAGCTTACAGTTGCTGTTGTATTTCTAGTAAATAACGAAAAATTACGTACTCACCAAAGCTACTCCCACTGAAGTAAATGATCTAACAATCATGTATTGGTAAAAACCTAATTTCTCATATAACAACAAATTTATTTTGATATTTTAAAAGCTATGAACTGAAAAACAAAAATTACATGTAAAGTACTAATTGGATTTCATTAAAGACTTACATAGAAAACACTATTTATTTGGCGAGTATGTTTGTCATGTGTATAAATAGTTTTTTAACACTGTTACATAGTCCACAGAAGAAAGTTATCGTAACACACAAAATCAACTAAACGAAACAAGTATAAAAAACTAACTGGTAGTTTCAATTTTGGATCTTAATAAAATAACCTATTGGGTAAGGTGAGGATGCGGATATTAAATGCAAGCAATTGATGTTGACGCAACGGAAACTATCAGTGTTTGTGTGTATTTTTCTTTTATCGGAAGAGAACATAACATAACATTTCTCTCTCGCTGTTTTGGGTTTCTTTGTTCCCCTTTATAACCACCACACCATTGTAGAATCTACAATGTAGATTTATTTTACCGCTCTTCCCTTGTCAACGATGTTGATGCTCTGTAAATCGTTTCACAATTTATTTCAAATTGATTGATGTGCAACTTTTTCTTTTGCTGACTGTAACATATGTAGATCAACTCATAACTTCACACAAAAACTATGCACATACATTCTATGCCTTCCCGTCACCATCTTATTTATCGGGTAATGGCCTCTCGGCAGTCACTAATTTCTTCGAGGACAACAGCCACAACAACAACAATGGATCAATTGAGTATAGAAATTGTTTAAAGAGATTGTGAGAGCGTTTTTATTTTTTAAATGAAAAACTTAATTTTCTTAATGAAACAATGTTAAATTTTAAGCAACAACAAAAAAATTACATTTTCCCCTCTATTGAAATTTATTTCGTGCACTTAATTTCTTTTTATATGCATTTTAATGCTATGCAATACTTGTCGTATACGCGTTTGGTTCGAGTATGAAACTAACACGGTAAATGGTTTGATCTCCTCAGTAGCCAATTTCCCATCTTTCTCAAGTTTATTGTCTTTGATACAAAGTATACGCTCACACAACCACATAGTAAACATACCAAATTAAATGGGGACGTTATTTAAGCAAATTGAAAAACAAAAACATTTTGCACACTGCCAATATAAAACTATAACTGTACTTGAGTTTAACATGAATCTCAAATAACACATAACAAACAGTCTACATTTACTCGATAATTTGGTAAAGAAATAGAATTGCAAACAGTCGGCAGGAAATCAAATTGCACAATCATATGATAACAAATCAATTTCATTGCTTACAAACACTCCATTCAATAATGTGAATACATACCTAATTGTATCCGCTTGTGTATTTAAGTTTACTAAAATAATCTTGAATTTAACATTGGCACTATCTTTTGCGATTATCTGTCTGTTCTTATTTATTAACAGAATGAAACACAAGAAAATGAAATAACATACATACACATAACACACATTGAACACAGATTTCACACAAATAAGTATATAAAATGATCAAGGTCACAGTATTGAAACAAAAAACCAACCGCACGCCAAAAGATCAAAACCAGAACTAACTGTGTCGATGTGTATGCATCAAAATAAAAAGTTTCCAAATGGAGACGGAAACTCACTCTCCAAAATTTCGAGAAAGTCTCTCTCACAAATTGCAAAAAACTCTCTCAATCAGGGCTGCCAATAAAATTTCACTTTTTTCGATAAAAATCGTCATAATCGGCACTTGCATTTTAAAAATCGCCAAAAAATAGGCAATATAAATAATATTAAAATTAAACATATTTTTTTTTGGATAAACACAAAACAAAAGTATTTATTTCATATACAAAACAGAAAATTAATGTACACAACCATGTATTTCAATAAAAAAATATATAAAGAAATCAGTTTTGTATACAAATAATGTCCAAGAAAGTAGAATAGCCATTTTCGAATTTCGAAAATTTGAAAGTTGTGCTGGATTGTGCTAGGTTTGTGCCGATTTGTGCTGCAATTTGTTTTTTTAAATTTTATCAAATAGCCGAGATATTTCGAAAAAACTTTTTTCAACAAAATTTTTGCCAGAATCGCCATTTTCGAAATTCGACATTTGGACAGTTGTGCTGAGTTGTGCTAGCCGAGTACATTATTGTGCCGTTTAAATAAAAATTCTATCTCTTATAGTTTTCGAGAAATTCTAAAATTTCGAAAAATTTCCAGAATCGCCATTTTCGAATTTCGAAAATTTTAATATTGTATTAAACCGTTATCGACTTGTGCTAAGTTGTACCGTTGAGATCACCTTTCTATCTCAAGCCGTTTCCGAGAAACAGCCAAATTAAATTTTTAAAAAACTTCAAAAATATGTGTTTGAAAAACGCCAAAATTTAAATTTTCAAATTTCAAAAAACTGAACGTTGTGCCAATTTGTGCTAGGTTAGTACTCATTTGTGCCGTTTGAATCAACTTTCTATCTCAAACCGTTTTGGAGATATTTGCAAAAACTTTTTTTAAAAAATGCCAATTTATGCCAAAATAGTCAAAATTTAAAATTTTCGAATTTCAAAAAACTGAACGTTGTGCCAATTTGTGCAAGGTTAGTACTCATTTGTGCCGTTTGAATCAACTTTTTATCTCAAACCGTTTTGGAGATATTCGCAAAAACTTTTTTTAAAAAATGCCAATTTATGCCAAAATAGTCAAAATTTAAAATTTTCGAATTTCAAAAAACTGAACGTTGTGCCAATTTGTGCTAGGTTAGTACTCATTTGTGCCGTTTGAATCAACTTTCTATCTCAAACCGTTTTGGAGATATTTGCAAAAACTTTTTTAAAAAATGCCAATTTATGATTGAAAATAGTCAAAATTTAAAATTTTCGAATTTCAAAAAAACTGAATATTGTGCCAATGGAAAGGAAATGGCAAACATATTGTTTAAAATGGTCCTATAATTGTATTATCATTTATCGTCTTCTATTTTTGTATGATCACAGGTTTCCATGACTTAATTCGTTGGTGATAACAGGCAATTTCAGACGTGGTCATATACAGGCAAAATGTAGGTCGGGGTCCATATACAGGTAAATTTGGGAAATCCGTGCTCCGTACCGCTGCAATACAGGTAACAATCCACCGATTCATTCATAAATTCTGAATAGACTTCCTTATCTGTGAATGAATAAGAGGTAACCAATCGAATTATAGGATTTCCCAATAATGTGAGAGTTGAAAACACATGTGATCGACCACGTATAGAGTGTACCTGTACTCATTTATGATTTGTAAGAATTTATCCTATTCAATGAAGCGTGGTTTACACTTTCCCAATCAATTAAAACCGTAACCTCAAACTGTAAACACCTACATAGTCATATCAAAAGTGCTTATATTCGAAGTTTCTGTGCCAATTTTTGTATCAATTTTTATAAAAGTGAAATCTAAAATGAGTTCGGGAACGAGTTCGATCAATAGTGAATCCGTTGATAACAATAAAACTAACGTCGTTCCAGAAATTAGTAAAGTGAGGAAATCGTCTGCAAATCAAGTTCATAATAAAATCGAAAATTTAAGAGAACTTATTCGTGAACCCAAATTTTCCAACGTGATTGATTCAAAAGGAAATGTAGCCCCTCCATCCGCAAACGTGTATAAAAATTTAAGTGATTCGTTACAAAATTGTAATAAAATGAAACCGAAGTAAAGGGTGATTCTTTTGAGGTTAGGATTTTCATGCATTAGTATTTGACAGATCACGTGGGATTTCAGACATGGTGTCAAAGAGAAAGATGCTCAGTATGCTTTGACATTTCATCATGAATAGACTTACTAACGAGCAACGCTTGCAAATCATTGAATTTTATTACCAAAATCAGTGGCAGAAAATCCGCTTTTTTATCGACAAATTTTGTTCAGCGATGAGGCTCATTTCTGGTTGAATGGCTACGTAAATAAGCAAAATTGCCGCATTTGGAGTGAAGAGCAACCAGAAGCCGTTCAAGAACTGCCCATGCATCCCGAAAAATGCACTGTTTGGTGTGGTTTGTACGCTGGTGGAATCATTGGACCGTATTTTTTCAAAGATGCTGTTGGACGCAACGTTACGGTGAATGGCGATCGCTATCGTTCGATGCTAACAAACTTTTTGTTGCCAAAAATGGAAGAACTGAACTTGGTTGACATGTGGTTTCAACAAGATGGCGCTACATGCCACACAGCTCGCGATTCTATGGCCATTTTGAGGGAAAACTTCGGAGAACAATTCATCTCAAGAAATGGACCGGTAAGTTGGCCACCAAGATCATGCGATTTGACGCCTTTAGACTATTTTTTGTGGGGCTACGTCAAGTCTAAAGTCTACAGAAATAAGCCAGCAACTATTCCAGCTTTGGAAGACAACATTTCCGAAGAAATTCGGGCTATTCCGGCCGAAATGCTCGAAAAAGTTGCCCAAAATTGGACTTTCCGAATGGACCACCTAAGACGCAGCCGCGGTCAACATTTAAATGAAATTATCTTCAAAAAGTAAATGTCATGGACCAATCTAACGTTTCAAATAAAGAACCGATGAGATTTTGCAAATTTTATGCGTTTTTTTTTTTTTTAAAGTTATCAAGCTCTTAACAAATCACCCTTTATATTTATACTCTTTTCAAAGCGAACCGTTATAGTTTGTATACGTATTTGGTATCGATCCTTAACATTGACTGTCCGTGCAACGAATCAAACGAGGTTAACAGTTCATCCGATACATCATCTAACATCGTTGAATTCAATATAGACATTACGGAGATTTGGTCTAGTTTAAAACCAGAAAGTAGTTTACATATTTTCAAAAATCGTGATCGTACCATAAAAACGTTGAAAAACGTTTTGCAAATATCTCCAAAACGGTTTGAGATAGAAAGTTGATTCAAACGGCACAAATGAGTACTAACCTAGCACAAATTGGCACAACGTTCAGTTTTTTGAAATTCGAAAATTTTAAATTTTGACTATTTTGGCATAAATTGGCATTTTTTAAAAAAAGTTTTTGCGAATATCTCCAAAACGGTTTGAGATAGAAAGTTGATTCAAACGGCACAAATGAGTACTAACCTAGCACAAATTGGCACAACGTTCAGTTTTTTGAAATTCGAAAATTTTAAATTTTGACTATTTTGGCATAAATTGGCATTTTTTAAAAAAAGTTTTTGCAAATATCTCCAAAACGGTTTGAGATAGAAAGTTGATTCAAACGGCACAAATGAGTACTAACCTAGCACAAATTGGCACAACGTTCAGTTTTTTGAAATTCGAAAATTTTAAATTTTGACTATTTTCAATCATAAATTGGCATTTTTTAAAAAAAAGTTTTTGCGAATATCTCCAAAACGGTTTGAGATAGAAGGTTGATTCAAACGGCACAAATGAGTACTAACCTAGCACAAATTGGCACAACGTTCAGTTTTTTGAAATTCGAAAATTTTAAATTTTGACTATTTTGGCATAAATTGGCATTTTTTAAAAAAAGTTTTTGCAAATATCTCCAAAACGGTTTGAGATAGAAAGTTGATTCAAACGGCACAAATGAGTACTAACCTAGCACAAATTGGCACAACGTTCAGTTTTTTGAAATTCGAAAATTTTAAATTTTGACTATTTTCAATCATAAATTGGCATTTTTTAAAAAAAAGTTTTTGCGAATATCTCCAAAACGGTTTGAGATAGAAAGTTGATTCAAACGGCACAAATGAGTACTAACCTAGCACAAATTGGCACAACGTTCAGTTTTTTGAAATTCGAAAATTTTAAATTTTGACTATTTTCAATCATAAATTGGCATTTTTTAAAAAAAGTTTTTGCGAATATCTCCAAAACGGTTTGAGATAGAAAGTTGATTCAGACGGCACAAATGAGTACTAACCTAGCACAAATTGGCACAACGTTCAGTTTTTTGAAATTCGAAAATTTTAAATTTTGACTATTTTCAATCATAAATTGGCATTTTTTAAAAAAAGTTTTTGCGAATATCTCCAAAACGGTTTGAGATAGAAAGTTGATTCAAACGGCACAAATGAGTACTAACCTAGCACAAATTGGCACAACGTTCAGTTTTTTGAAATTTGAAAATTTAAATTTTGGCGTTTTTCAAACACATATTTTTGAAGTTTTTTAAAAATTTAATTTGGCTGTTTCTCGGAAACGGCTTGAGATAGAAAGGTGATCTCAACGGCACAACTTAGCACAAGTCGATAACGGTTTAATACAATATTAAAATTTTCGAAATTCGAAAATGGCGATTCTGGAAATTTTTCGAAATTTTAGAATTTCTCGAAAACTATAAGAGATAGAATTTTTATTTAAACGGCACAATAATGTACTCGGCTAGCACAACTCAGCACAACTGTCCAAATGTCGAATTTCGAAAATGGCGATTCTGGCAAAAATTTTGTTGAAAAAAGTTTTTTCGAAATATCTCGGCTATTTGATAAAATTTAAAAAAACAAATTGCAGCACAAATCGGCACAAACCTAGCACAATCCAGCACAACTTTCAAATTTTCGAAATTCGAAAATGGCAATTCTACTTTCTTGGACATATACAAATAACATTACCATCAGCGTTGCCAATTTAGCTTTTTTCCCGCTAGATTTGGCTTTTTTTGAAGACGTTTAGCGGGAAAAAAATGTATTTAGCTTTTAGCTTTTTTTCTGGCTTTTTTCATGACCCTTTTAGCTATTTTTGGCAATTTTTTATTTTCGACATGTTCCTATTGAAATATGGATAAAACTTCGTTGTTATCTAAGCCTTGCTGCCAGAATAAGGTTTTCCACATATTTCAATTCCTTATATAAACTGTCAGTAAATTTTTAGGAATATTAGCATTTGACTCGTTTATCCTTTTTCTGTTATTATAATATTCTAAAGTTATTATGATATTACTAAATTAAAATAGTAGATGTGAATTGCTTTATACATTGAAAAAATATTATGGTGAGGCCAAAGATTTCATTTCCTTAAAATACGAACGCGAATTTTTGTTATAATAGCATTTGTGAATTTCTCTTATATAAACTGTTTTCCTTGTCCAATAGCCGATAAATTCTTTTTGTCCTTATAGTTAAGTGATTCAACTTAAAAATGGGTATCTTTTCATGAAAGACGGCTAGGGTCAATTCTAAACAAGTAAGGAAAGTCTAAAGTCGGGCGGGGCCGACTATATTATACCCTGCACCACTTTGTAGATCTAAATGTTCGATACCATATCACATCCGTTAAATGTGTTGGGGGCTATATATAAAGGTTTGTCCATAATACATACATTTAAATATCACTCGATCTGGACAGAATTTGATAGACTTCTACAAAATCTATAGACTCAAAATTTAAGTCGGCTAATGCACTAGGGTGGAACACAATGTTAGTAAAAAAATATGGGAAACGTTTAAATCTGAAGCAATTTTAAGGAAACTTCGAAAAAGTTTATTTATGATTTATCGCTCGATATATATGTATTAGAAGTTTAGGAAAATTAGAGTCATTTTTACAACTTTTCGACTAAGCAGCGGCGATTTTACATGGAAAATTTTGGTATTTTGACCATTTTTGTCGAAATCAGAAAAACATATATATGGGAGCTATATCTAAATCTGAACCGATTTCAACCAAATTTGTCACGCATAGCACCAATGCTAATTACTCCCTGTGCAAAATTTCAACTAAATCAGAGTTAAAAATTGGCCTCTGTGGTCATATGAGTGTAAATCGGGCGAAAGCTATATATGGGAGCTATATCTAAATCTGAACCGATTTCAACCAAATTTGGCACGCATAGCAACAATGGTAATTCTACTCCCTGTGCAAAATTTCAACTAAATCGGAGTTAAAAATTGGCCTCTGTGGTCATATGAGTGTAAACCGGGCGAAAGCTATATATGGGAGATATACCTAAATCTGAACCGATTTCAACCAAATTTGGCACGCATAGCTACAATGTTAATTCTACCCCCTGTGCAAAATTTTAACTAAATCGGAGCAAAAAATTGGCCTCTGTGGTCATATGAGTGTACATCGGCCGAAAGCTATATATTGGAGCTATATCTAAATCTGAACCGATTTCAACCAAATTTGGCACGCATAGCTACAATGCTAATTCTACTCCCTGTGCAAAATTTCAACTAAATCGGAGCAAAAAATTGGCCTCTGTGGTCATATGAGTGTAAATCGGGTGAAAGCTATATATGGTAGCTATATCTAAATCTGAACCGATTTCAACCAAATTTGGCACGCATAGCTACAATGCTAATTCTACTCCCTGTGCAAAATTTCAACCAAATTGGGGTAAAACTCTGGCTTCTGGGACCGTATTAGTCCATATCGGGCGAAAGATATATATGGGAGCTATATCTAAATCTGAACCGATTTCGATAAAATTTGGCATACTTGGCTATAATACTAATTGTTATTCTTGTACAAAATTTTAAGCAAATTAGGGTAAAACTCTGGCTTCTGGGGCCATAGAAGTCCATATCGGGCGAAATATATATATGGGAGCTATATCTAAATCTGAACCGATTTCTTCCAAAATCAATAGGGATCTATTCTGAGCCAAAGCACATACTTGTGCCAAATTTGAAGTCGATTGGACTAAAACTGCGACCTAGACTTTGATTACAAAAATGTGTTCACGGACAGACGGACAGACGGACAGACGGACAGACGGACATCGCTATATCGACTCAGGAGCCCACCCTGAGCATTTTTGCCAAAGACACCATGTGTCTATCTCGTCTCCTTCTGGGTGTTGCAAACATATGCACTAACTTATAATACCCTGTTCCACAGTGTGGAGCAGGGTATAAAAATTCTTAAAATTAATGAAATAGTCTTTAAATTTGTGGAGTTTTTGTATCTTGACCACAAACCAAAATAGCGTTCAAAAATACAAGAGGTTTTTCAACATTTTATTTTAAAAACGTATACATAGAATAATTTCTACTTAAAGTCGAGTCTGAATTTGGAAATTTAAGTTGTCGTTAGCAAACACTGTTATAGCTCATGAAGAAAAAGCCGAAAAAAACGAATAAATTCAAATTTGACTCGGAATCAATACCAAAATCATTAGTGTACAAAATCTTTGGAACCGAACATAGAAATAATTAAGGAAATAAAGTTTTGAATGTGGTATTATTTTTTTAACATCAAAAAATGAAATGAAAAAACTCGTAGTGATAGTATCAAAAAAAAAAATGCTATATATTAATGGAATGGATTTACATTTACGAAAATTGGACAACAATAGGTTTGTATGGGAAATTTTCGAATAAAAGTTATTCAATATAAACTTGCAAGACAGTTAGAATGGGTTTTATTCTCTTGGGTAAAATTAGGAGAAGTGTACACGTTCACGAATTTATCATTAATTCAGTTAAAACGAAATATATTGATATTTTCTAATGCAGTTCTATGTGACATTATGCAATATATCGCACATTGGGCTTGTTGATGATTAACCAGCTGACAATTGCAAGTGTGAAAAATGTTTTTACTAGGAAATATAAACGAAGGACTTCCAGTAAAAATTTGTGATAGTAATCAAAATATATCGAGTACGCAAACAGAGCTAATATGACTTAAATTTTCTTATAGTCTCACAGAAATTAAATTAAAATGAATACAATTAAAATAATATGCATTTTAAGTGAAATAAAGCCTTCAAGTTTGTTAAATTTCAATCAAAAATGTGACTTTTGATACAAAAAATTTTAGGTTTTTTTCTAGCTATTTTTTAAAATTTTTTAGCTTTTTTGGCTAGTTTTTTGGACAAATCTAGCGGTTTTTTGTGAAACAATTCTGGCAACGCTGATTACCATAAAAATCATTTTCTGTTAAAAAAAAATCGTAATTTTTGCATACAAAATCTATTTTTCTAAAATATTGTTATTAATTGAGTAACATTTTTTATTTATAACTTAAATATTTGGAAACTAAAGAACAAGTCCCGTGTTTTCCAAAACAGCTGATTTTTTATGGTGTTTCCGATAGATCTACCTAATGTGGTTATTTTTTATACTGTACTAGAATTTTATCATAATTAGTAAAATTTTCTATTGCACATTCTGAGTAAATCATTATCAATTTTGGTATTAAAACAACTTGAGTTATTTCATTTTAGGTTATTTTATGAACAGAATTCCATATTCTCCAGCTATCATCTAATTTTAGTTTTTTGCTTAAAAATTTCTATGGAAGAATCATGATTATTTGTATGAATTTTGACAAAACTCAAAAAGCCAAAGTACTCCACGTTTTGTTTCCGACTTTTTTCCCCAAAATTTGTCAAATTTATTTTAATATTTTCAAAAATTCATTCAAAATGTAAAAACGTTAACTCCCTAAACTATGTGTATAAAGAACGTAGTTAATATCGTTAAAATCGGGAAAAAAATCGGAATGGTCAACTTTGTGAGTAAAAAATCGTCAAAATGCGGATAAATCGCAAAATTGGCAGCCCTGCTCTCAATAGATAACGCAAAATAAGTAACTCTTCAAACTCTACAAAGGTTTTGCTAAGGCACTGAGAGCACAAAATCTTACACTTTCGGAGATTTTTTTGTGGTTCTAACTAACGGCTATGGCTTATTATGTGTTAGCATGTTTGTTGCAAAAGCAAAACAGGGAACAATCAATATAGAAATGCCCACTAGAATCCTAAAAAACCAAAACTCATCGAATGGATTTGCCAGCAAATGCTCTCCAACTAAAACAAAAACAACAATCGAAAGTGTTTGTTAGTGGTTTTTTGAACTTAAGTGGGTATATCATTTATGTGTAAACAGAACCACGGCGAATAGCGGTAAACGGATCCCGCTTGTTCGGCCAGAAGCCATTGTCGCTTTTTCGTTATTTATATAAACAACTACGAGGGTGGCAGGTTTTTTGAGAGTATATAAGTAGTCTTTGGAAAAGGCGAATAATTATAATACAGATAACTGGTTGTCTTAAGATAAACGATGAAGAGGTCTCTTATTTACTTGACAATTTGTAGAGCTCTCTGAAATAATCATCCGTTATTCTTAAGAACAAACAAATCAACAATGCCCTGATACAATACATAGTTATTTTCATGGACTCAGAATTTAGTAACTTGTCTGTTAGGTTAGGTTAGGATAGGTTCACTTAGACTATTCAGTCCATTGTGATACCACATTGGTGAACTTGTCTCTTATAACTGAGTGCTGCCCGATTCCATGTTAAGCTCAATGACAAGGGACCTCCTTTTTATAGCCGAGTCCGAACCTTGTGTATGCAAGGCGGGCATGCTACCGTGGTGCAATGGTTGGTTTCGTAGCAAGACGTTATTCGCGGGGTATTGTAAAAAATTTAACAAAAAAAGTATTTGCCTATATTGGACATTTTCTAGTAAGTACAGTATGTAATTATAGTATGTCTTTTTTTATAAGTTTGTAAATTATATTCTCTATTGTGAGGTACATACTCCATATGTACATTATATAAGGTGCGTTCCCGTGAAGGCATCTTGCTATTATGTAATTAAATTATTCTGTCTGGTATTCTGTTTTGTGATATTTAATTTGTTCTTTAAATATATTTGAGAAATATACTTAGTTTTTGTTTAATATAATAGATTATAATAAATAAATAAATAAGAAAAAATTTAAAATTATTTTTTTATCGATTTTTTTTTTCTTATTATTACAATACTGAAATTAAGCTATTTATATATGTATCTCACAGTTACACTAATAGAAAAAATTGCGTTCCGCAATCGTGAACGGACGGTGACAAAATGTTCACGATTTCGTCCACGATTTCATGAACGGCATTCGTTTTTCTTTGGCCATGAAAATTCTTAAAATAATCCTTAGACGTTGTTATGGCAACTCCGCCGGTGGTGCAATGTGCTAAGGCGACTGCTAACGCGTATGGTACAGACGACACAGGTTCGAGTCACGGTAGCGGAAATCTTTTTTTTTTTAATTTTGTTTTTAAATTAGTAACCATTACGTTTTCAGATCATGAACGCTGGTTGTTGTTTTGACAACGCATGGTGCCATTTTAACGTTGTCAGATTGACCCCATATGTTCTCAGTTTGACAACACATGAGTGTTGATTCACTTTCATGAACGGATCGTTTTGAAATGACCACGCCGTTCATGATTTTTTCTATGGGTGTACTAGTTATTTCTTGTGCTAATTGTAATGCTAAGAGTATCCAATTGACTCCCTCCAATGACATCCCCGTGTTAAATTCCCCAGTTAAATACATGTCGAGTGATGGTGTGTTAATGTTATTGGTGTGTTAATCACGATAATGGTTATTTTAAAAATTCGGACCGGCTGTATTAGTTTTTTTAATTCAAATATCATAGTATCAAAAATTACAAAAAAATTATTGATCCAATTTATCTTTGTGTGTTGAATATTCGAATCAACTAAATTTGAAAAATAAAGATCCTATTTTTTCTGTGTGCACTTACAACATCGGCTTTTAAAATGTTATCACCTATACATCTACGTTAACAAGTATCCATCTACTGCTATTCGCTGTGGTTGTGTTTACACATAATTGATATATGCACTTAAGTTCAAAAAACCACTAACAACAAACAATTGTCGATTGTTGTATTTGTTTTAGTTAGAGTGCATCTGCTGGCAAATCCATTCGATGAGTTTTGGTTGTTTTAGGATTCTAGTGGGCATTTCTTATATTTTATGTTCCCTGTTTTGCGTTTGCAACACACATGCTAACACATAATAAGCCATAGCCGTTAGTTAGAACCACAAAAAAATCTCCGAAAGATTTTGTGCTCTCAGTGCCTTAGCAAAACCTTTGTAGAGTTTGGAGAGTTACTTAACTTGCGTTCTCTATTGAGAGAGTTTCTTGCAATATGCGAGAGAGAGTTTCTCGAAATTTAGGGTAGTGAGTTTCCGTCTCCAACTTTTGGAAACTTTTTATTTTGATGCATACACATCGACACAGTTAGTTCCGGTTTTGATCTTTTGGCGTGCGGTTGATTTTTATACCCTGCTCCACACTGTGGAACAGGGTATTATAAGTTAGTGCATATGTTTGCAACACCCAGAAGGAGACGAGATAGACACATGGTGTCTTTGGCAAAAATGCTCAGGGTGGGTTCCTGAGTCGATATAGCGATGTCCGTCTGTCCGTCTGTCCGTCTGTCCGTGAACACATTTTTGTAATCAAAGTCTAGGTCGCAGTTTTAGTCCAATCGACTTCAAATTTGGCACAAGTATGTGTTTTGGCTCAGAATAGATCCCTATTGATTTTGGAAGAAATCGGTTCAGATTTAGATATAGCTCCCATATATATATTTCGCCCGATATGGACTTATATGGCCCCAGAAGCCAGAGTTTTACCCTAATTTGCTTAAAATTTTGCACAAGAAGAACAATTAGTACTATAGTCAAGTGTGCCAAATTTTATTGAAATCGGTTCAGATTTAGATATAGCTCCCATATATATCTTTCGCCCGATATGGACTAATATGGACCCAGCAGCCAGAGTTTTATACGGATTTGCTTGAAATTTTGTATTAGCATAACACTTAGTCGTATAGTCAAGTGTGCAAAATTTGATTGAAATCGGTTCAGATTTAGATATAGCTCCCATATATATCTTTCGCCCGATATGGACTTATATGGCCCCAGAAGCCAGATATTTGGCCGAATTTGGTTGAAATTTTGCACTAGGAGTACAATTAGTAGTATAGTCAAGTGTGCAAAATTTGATTGAAATCGGTTCAGATTTAGATATAGCTCCCATATATATCTTTCGCCCGATATGGACTTATATGGCCCCAGAAGCCCGAGTTTTGGCCCAATTTAGTTGAAATTTTGCACAGGGAGTAGATTTAGCATTCTAGCTATGCGTGCCAAATTTGATTGAAATCGGTTCAGATTTATATATAGCTCCCATATATAGCTTTCGCCCGATTTACACTCATATGACCACAGAGGCCAATTTTTTGCTCCGATTTAGTTGAAATTTTGCACATGGAGTAGAATTAGCATTGTAGCTATGCCTGCCAAATTTGGTTGAAATCGGTTAAGATTTAGATATAGCTCCCATATATATGTTTTTCTGATTTCGACAAAAATGGTCAAAATACCAACATTTTCCTTGTAAAATCGCCACTGCTTAGTCGAAAAGTTGTAAAACTGACTCTAATTTTCCTAAACTTCTAACACATATATATCGAGCGATAAATCATAAATGAACTTTTGCGAAGTTTCCTTAAAAATGCTTCAGATTTAAATGTTTCCCATATTTTTTTACTAAAATTGTGTTCCACCCTGATGGATTAGCCAACATAAAATTTTGAGTCTATAGATTTTGTAAAAGTCTATCAAATTCTGTCCAAATCGAGTGATATTTAAATGTATGTATTTGGGACAAACCTTTATATATAGCACCCAACACATTTGACGGATGTGATATGGTATCGAAAATTTAGATCTACAAAGTGGTGCAGGGTATAATATAGTCGGCCCCGCCCGACTTTAGACTTTCCTTACTTGTTTATGTTAATACTGTGACCTTGATCATTTTATAAATTTATTTGTGTGAAATATGTGTTTAATGTGTATTATGTTATGTGTATGTATTTCATTTTCTTTGTTCCATTTTGTTAATAATAAGAACAGACTGATAATCGCAAAAGATAGTGCCAATGTTAAATTCAACATTATTTTAGTAAACTTAAATACACAAGCGGATACAATTAGGTATGTATTCACATTATTGAATGGAGTGTTTGTAAGCAATGAAATTGACTTGTTATCGTATGAGTTTGCAATTTGATTTCCTGCCGACTGTTTGCAATTCTATTTCTTTACCAAATTGTCGAGTAAATGTAGATTGTTTTTTATGTGTTATTTGAGATTCATGTTAAACTCAAGTACAGTTATAGTTTTATATTGGCAGTGTGCAAAATGTTTTTGTTTTTCAATTTGCTTAAATAACGTCCCCATTTAATTTGGTATGTTTACTATGTGGTTGTGTGAGCGTATACTTTGTATGAGAGTACATTCAAGTTACTCACATTTTCCATCAAATGGGCAAAAGCCCCAATCATTGTATTTTCTCAATTTGACCCCCTCTTCTCTCTCTCAATCTCTTTAAACAATTTCTATACTCAATTGATCCAATGTTGTTGTTGTGGCTGTTGTCCTCGAAGAAATTAGTGACTGCCGAGAGGCCATTACCCGATAAATAAGATGGAGACGGGAAGGCATAGAATGTATGTGCATAGTTTTTTTTGTGAAGTTATGAGTTGATCTACATACAGCCAGCAAAAAAAAAGTTGTACACCAATCAATTTGAAATAAATTGTGAAACGATTTACAGAGCATCAACATCGTTGACAAGGAAAGAGCGGCAAAATAAATCTACTTTGTAGATTCTACAATGGTGTGGTGGTTATAAAGGGGAACAAAGAAACCCAAAACAGCGAGTGAGAAATCAAGAGTTCAATGTTATGTTCTCTTCCGATAAAACAAAAATACACACAAACACTGATAGTTTCCGTTGCGTTAACATGAGTTGCATGCGTTTAATATCCGCTTCCTCTCCTTACACAACAGGTTGTTTTATGAAGTCCAAAATTGAAACTATCAGTTAGTTTTTGTACCCACCACCATAGAATGGTGACGGGGATATAATAAGTTTGTCATTCCGTTTGTAACATATCGAAATATCGATTTCCGACTATATATATTCTTGATCAGGGAGAAATTCTAAGACGATATAACGATGTCCGTTTGTCCGTCCGTCTGTCTGTTGTAATCACGCTACAGTCTTCAATAATGAAGCAATCATGCTGAAATTTTGCACAAACTCGTCTTTTGTCTGCAGGTAGGTCAATTTCGAAGATGGACTATATCGGTCCAGGTTTTGATATGGTCCCCATATAAACCGACCTCCCGATTTGGGGTCTTGGGCTTATAGAAATCGTAGTTTTTATCCAAGTTGCCTGAAATTTGAAATCTAGAGGTATTTTATGACCATAAAGATGTGTGCCAAAAATGGTGAGTATCGGTCCATGTTTTGGTATAGCCCCCATCATTAGCGTAGCTAGCCAATTTTCCTAGGGGGGGCTATAGCCCCCCTAGCTAAAAATTTATAGACTGAACTTATAGGTTCAATTAATATTTTATTTCATAAAATTGAATAAAAAATTAGACATCAAAATAACTCGACAATTAATTTATAATAAAGCAACTAAAAGTAGTTCCACACTTTTCCCAGCAAAAAAATTGTGAGTTGTTCTAAAGGCACAACTTTAAAAGTACTTCCAAAAATGTCCTCAATTATTTTAACTACACAGGAAGTTTTTTTACTTCATTTTTTTCATATTTTAATGTGTAATTTTTTGTTTCTTTTTTTTCAAATAGTTAAAAAAAAAGTAAGAATAAACAAATTATTCAAATTTTGCCACAAAACTGCTAAATCCATTATAGAAAAATCGATAATTTTGGAAATTATTCGAGGAAAAACGTTTCAAACAAGCGTCAGAATGCATTAAAAATCATAAAAAAATATAAAAATTATTTATTTGGGAAAATATCACAAAATTTTTTAATTCACATTCAAAACACTGAATCCGGATCTCACCTTAAGAAGTGATGCAAATTCATTACAACGGCTGTTGAAACGGCCGCCAATTTTGCACCACTTCTAGACCCAAAAAGAACATTTTCACTACTTTTTTGGCGACGCTTTTTCGCAGCATTATTAAGATATTAATTTATGAAAGAATAGTTTTAATATCAATTACTATTTTTTTAATTAAAGTGACTAAACTACATCAATCAAAAGGTCAACCACAGCTTTATTTCATAAATATCTGACTTCAAACATTGCCATCGGCAACTGCTACCACAACCCAAGTAATTCGATTGTTCATGAAAGTCTTTAGCGGAACTTTGTGCGATTGTATATACTTGTTAAATTTTTATAAAAATTAAAAAAACTATTGACATTTATTGAAAAATGGAAAATCTAAGCCCCTCCCCAGAGGCCTTCCTACGCTTATGGCCCCCATATAGACCGATCTCCCGGTTTTACTTCTTGGGCTTATAGAAACCGCAGTTTTTATCCTATTTGCCTGAAATTGTAAATATTCTGGTATTTTAGGCTCACAAAAACGTGTATCGGATTAAGTTTTTATCGGTCCATTTGGTAATGCCTCCATATAGACCGACTTCACTTCTTGAGGGTGTAGAAGGCGCACTGATCATGAAAATTGCTCGAAACTCAATGTAAAATTTCAAGATTTTACTTCTACAGATTTAAGATTTCAAATCAAGACGTTATTTTATAATTTTCTTGCACACTTACAAGAGATGTTAATGATTCCTCTAAAACTCAAACAAAAATGGTTCTTATAAATCCAGAATCTGATATAGTCCTCATAGGTGAAATCTTTAAATTTATCTTCGGGAAGTGTCCTCAAGTCCTCAATCCCTCCTGAAATTTCAAAGGAAACCCTAATATTTGGTTCATGGTGGTGGGTATTTAAGATTCGGCCCGGCCGAACTTAGTACTGTATATACTTGTTTGTTTTTGTTTCGTTTAGTTGGTTTTGGTTGCTACGATAAGTTTCTTCTGAAACCGTAAGCTATTTTTTTGGTAGGAAAATAAAATAAAATTTGTATTTCTTCACACACACGTATGGATTAATTACAAGCATATATTTCTTGAGGTCTGCCACCGTGATGCCCCGAAGAGCAAAAAGGACCAACAAAATATATAATAAATTCTAACATACCAGTTCTCATCATAAAAACTACTCCAGACAGAGAAAATTCAATGTCCTACAAAAGAAAATAAAAACAACAAAACATCCAAAGATGAATTTTAGAACTTTTGGGTATTGATTTCATTTGAAGCATTTTTAATTTTATCTACCCAAGTGTACAGCTTTATAAATGTTAGTGCTTATTATACTTTCATTCAATTCATTTTGATCAGTAATGACTCAAATTTCAAAAGATGTTTTTTCATACACACAAAAAATTTTTTTTCTGATTCAATCATGAAATTAATTGATCCAATTAATTTTTTTTATATTTAAATGTTTTAATGATATGAAATGAAATCACAGAAATGATAGTATCAATTAAAAAATTAATTGAGGGTCAATTAAAAAACAAGTATATACGGGGGTAAGTTCGGCCATGCCGAATCTTATGAACCCCCACCATGGATTGCGTAGCAACATTTACTAAAGACGGTCATCCACAACTGAATTATTTGGGTTGCGGCCGATGGCAAGGCATCTTAAAACTTCTAAACATCATCTTCTAAATTGTAAGTTAGTCCATGTGGGATATATATATATATATATATATATATATATATATATATATATATATATATATATATATATATATATATATATATATATATATATATATATATATATATATATATATATATATATATATATATATATATATATATATATATATATATATATATATATCCCACATGGACTAACTTACAATTTAGAAGATGATGTTTAGAAGTTTTAAGATGCCTTGCCATCGGCCAGGAAGATGTTGAAAAATATTCCTCTCCAACTAAGAGGTGCTTCATAAATTTCCTATAGAAATAAAAAATTTTGACAAATTTTTCTACAAAAATTTAATTCTGAAAAAATTTTCTATAGAAATAAATTTTTTAACAACATTTTCTATAGAAATTAGGTTTTGACAAAATTTTCTAAAGAAATAAAATGTTGACAAAATTTTCTATAGAAATAAAATTTTGACAAAATTTTCTATAGAAATATAAAATTTTGGTAGAATATTTTTGGCTGGAGTGGCAGTAGTGATTAAAGGGTGATACGGTCAAAATTTGGTCAAGGGAAAACGCGTGTAAATCGGTGAAATCGTTTATTTTAAAAATCAAATTAAATTTCTTTTTCAAGTTCAATTAGTATAAAATTCAGGAAAAATATTCAGTTAGGCTTTCGCTTTTCCAAATCCGAATTGCCGGGCCTCACGCTTGACACCTGCCATCAGATTTTGTACAGCCACCTTGTCCACCTTCTTCGCCACAGAAAGCCAGTTTGCCTTGAACTGCTGCTCGTCCTTAGCGGTTTTTTTGGTCTTCTTTAGGTTCCGCTTGACAATAGCACGTTGTTGGCGGCGTACCACTCCATGGCCTTTTTACCGTAATGGCAAGATGCCAAATCCGGCCAAAACAGTACGGAACAACCGTGTTTCTTCAGGAAAGGCAGCAGACGTTTATTCAAATACTCTTTCACGTAAATTTCTTGGTTGACAGTCCCGGAAGCTATGAAAATGCTGCTTTTCAAGCCACAGGTACAGATGGCTTGCCAAACCAGATATTTCTTTGCGAACTTTGACAGTTTTATGTGCTTGAAAATATCTACTACCCTTCTCCTTCCTTTTGCCTTATAAAACTCCTGTCCCGGAAGCTGCTTGTAGTCGGCTTTGACGTAGGTTTCGTCGCCTCCGGGATCGCGCTTTGGCCGTCGTATTTTGTTTATCATCGCGATTTGGAGTCACAACCTTCTTGTAAGTCGATAGTCCGGCTCGTTTTTTGGCTCGATGCACGGTTGTAGACGATACACCCAGCTTATTTGCGGCATCTCGGAGAGAGAGGTTAGGGTTTCGCTTGAAACTACCGGCAACTCTCTTTGTCGTCTCAGCGGCTTCCGGTTTTCGATTTCCCCCCGATCCAGACTTCCTGGTGTCGACAAACGTTCCCCAAACACTTTAATTACATTTGTAATGGTTGATTTGGCAACTTTTAGCGATTTTGCCAGTTTTGCGTGCGAGTAGCTCGGATTTTCGCGATGCGCGAGCAAAATTTTGATATGCTGCTCTTCTTGCTTGGACGGCATTTTGACAACTGAAGAGTGAATTCCAAAATCAAAATAGGAGCAACATTCTACACACACACCTTCAAAATGAGGGGTGTTTAGATTTTTTAAATGCAAAATTGAAAGAAATACGTCATGTTTATATTAACCAAATTTTGACCGTACCACCCTTTATGAACCGAAAAGGGCTAATTTTTCTGTGATTGCACTGAAAAAAAAAAGCATGATTTTGTCTTTACTTTAAAAATTGGTATTGATTCCGAGCCAAAGAAGCAGAGAATACAAGTAAGAATATTTTTAAGACACAATTCTCTTTAAATTTGGGTTTTGTGTACTTGCTTCTAGGAAGCAAATTTTAATTTTTCGCTTTTTAAGCTTCTTTTCATCATATACTATCAAAGTCCTTTAAAAACGAGTTAACGACAACTTTATTTTCTAAATTAAGACTCGATTTCCAGTAGAAATTTTGCTATGTTTCAAGTAAAAAATGTCTTTAAAATAAAGTGTTGAAAAACATGTCCTATATTTGAACGATATTTTGCTTTATAGTCAAGATGCAAAAAGACAACAAATTTAAAGGCAATTTCGTTAAATTTAAAGAATTTTTCTGAATTATTAAAGTCAAGTTGACCTTAGGCCAAACATTTTTTCTTTCATGTTATGATACCCCGTTTTTAATTGAACTCACTTAATTATAAGGACAATACGACTTCATTGAAATACGACTTCATTTAAAAGTTTATCGACTTTTGGACAAGGAAAAAATCTTTATATTAGAGAAATGCGTCTTCTATGCTAAGCAAAATTCGCATTTGTATTTTAAAGAAGTGAAATCTTTGACCTCACGACAATATTTTTTGCAGTGTGGGGATCGGTTTATCTCGGGGCTATATATAACTATAGATTGATATGGGACAATTTTGACATGGTTGTTATCGGTCATATACTAGCGCAATGTACCAAATTTTAATCGGATCAGATGAATTTTGCTCTTTCAAGAGGTTCCGGAGGTCAAATCTGGGGATCGGATTATATTCGGACTACACCCTCAAAAAAAATCGCTTCTTTAACATATGTTCCAAACATATTTTGCAGGAAGCACATATATTATTGGATACTGCCGAAACATTAATATGTTTGTTTTATGTGAACATATTATATGTTTGGAAGCATTTTGAGCCAAAAATATTATATGCTTGGAAGAATTTTTCCCAAACACGATTGTGCTCATTCCCTAACATACTCGTAATTTTCAAATTTTTTAGTTATTGGCACCTTTTTCTGTAATACAAATAATGTTGAAGAAATTATTCACTTTTATAAATTTTTTAAATTTTACCTTTCGCCTGCACGGAGAATCGAACCGAGGACCATACAGTTTGTAAGCCAACACACTATCCACTGGGCTACGTAGCTGTTATAGTCACCAGTAGATAATTATTGTTTTAAGTTACATTTATATAGCATAGTTTGCAGCGCCCACGAGCCCATGCAAACATTACATTATTTAACAGAAACATACATTTGTTTGCCACGTGGAGCAGTGGTTAGCATGTCTGCCTTGCATGCAAAGGGTCGTGGGTTCAATCCCTGCTCCGACCGAACATTTTTTTTTTTTTTTTTTTTAATTTACACATTTATATTTATACTACATTAAATTTTTATAATGAAACTTCGAAATGTGCGTTATTAAAGATTTATAGTCAGTAACAGTGCTTGATATAAACGAAATTGACTGATTTTTGGATAAAATATTATTTTTTATTGCAAAAATAACAATATTGTAATAAAAAACTGTTTTTGGACAAAACTTTAAAATTTGGAAGGAGTTCAAAAACTAACAAAAGAAGAACGTGGAGTCGAGTATAAACATACATACATAATTTTATAATATAAACATACATTTATTTAGGAGTGAACAGTTTTTTACTAGCATTTAACACCATCGCTCTAAAATTCCTTTTATTTTTCTTTAATAATTCATTTTAAAGAAAATAAACTTTTTAAATTGTTTTAGCTGTAAAACTCGAACTTAATGCCCGCTTTTATATTTGATGGTGTCCGTCAACTCCTCGTGGACTACTAAAGAGGAACTAAAGTTTGTTTTTTTACATTTTACTGTGTAATTTTTCACTATTTCCTCCTTATTTCATTTTACTGTCCCAACTCTAAAAAGTGTATAATGCCCTTTCGCTATTTTTATGAAGACCCCTGATTTCTTTTAACGAACCAAGAAAAAAATTGTGCCCATAATGCCAAAATGATAAACAAAACACATGTCCACACATACATAAAATGCTGCTCTCAAGGCGAAAACATATGCTGTTTGTTTTTCAAATGTCTATTCTCTTGGTTCGGAATGTCTATTCTCTTTACTCAAATTAAATAATATTTAGACTTAAGCATATCAAATTTTTGGCCTTATCATAAAACAGTTTTCCGAAACAACATACAAGCGGTTTCACAGAAATTGTTCTCTTTTGACTCTTTTGCTGTGTTATATTGATATCTTTCGTCAACTCTCCCGGTTTCCATATCTATTTCTCTCTATACTCTCTCTGTCGCTTTGAATAAAATATCACAACATATGTATGTTTAGTCGAAATTTGTAAATTTATATATGTTTGTATTCACACATATGATTTTTATGAAACATTCATGCCCCAAACATAATATATTCTAACATATTAACATAGATGTCCCAAACATTTAGTGTTAGTTTAGGAACATTACATGTTCGCACTTAAATATATTGTGGTTTAAAATCGTGCCCGAAACACATTTTGTTTATATCGGAACATATGAAAAACATATTTTTCTAACAGTGTACATATAATTATGAACCGATGTGGACCAATTATTGCTTGGTTGTTAGAGACCACATACCAACATAATGTACCAAATTTCAGCCAGATCGGATGAAATATGCTTCTCTTAGAGGCTGCGCAAGCCAAATCTAGGGGTCCGTTTATATGAGGGCTGTACGTAAAAGTGGTCCGATATAGCCCATTTGCAATACCACATCAATAACAACTACTTATGCCAAGTTTCAAGTCGATAGCTTGTTTCGTTCGGAAGTTAGCGTGATTTCAACAGACGGACATACGGACATGCTTAGATCGACTCAGAATTTCACTACGACCCAGAATATATATAGTTTATGGGGTCTTAGAACAATATTTCGATGTGTTACAAACGGAATGACATGGTGGAGGGTATGAAAATATTGGAGATATTTTTCTTTGTGATCGGGAAATAAATTTTTGTTTTTGTCTAACTTACCTTTATAATTTTTTTCACAAAATAACAACCACTAACAATTTATATCGTTATTTTTCCTTTTTTATTATTTTCATATACAAACTACGCATACATAATGTTTAGGATATACTAACAACTAATTGATAATTCCGTAATAAATGATATAAAAAAGTTTATTTTCTCTGTGAAAAATAAGGGCGGTATTTAAATTTGTTTTCTTTTTTTTTTGTTCTTCGTGTTTTATTCACTTTTACGATTAATTTTTATTGTTTCGCTTAATTTTTATTGTTTTTTTTTTCATTTTTAATTTTATAAAAAACTATGTGTATTTGTATTCATCATGTGTAAGTGTGTGGTACTTAGTATAAGTAATAGTTTATGCAAATTATTATATATAATAATTTAATTAAAATTTTTAAATGATAAGGATAAGGATACGTAAGTAGTTGCGATTACTAAACGCTATAGAAAAGTTTTCAAGCCATTAGCTTTAGTTTGTGGTTTCTTCATTAACATTTTCACATTTATGTGATTTTTGTTAAAAAAAAGAGAGGAAAATAATATATTCATCAATTCTTTATTTAATTTTTTTTGTTTGTTTTGTTTATATTTGTTCATGCAAAATACATTTACTTATGCAATTAGCATTTCTGATTTATTTGACAAAACCTAAATTTACATAGTGGGATAGGTTTTTGCTACAATTCTTTTTTTTACAAAAGTGGTCAGCAATATGTGTTGTGTAGTTGTTAATGCCTATAACCAAATTGTTTGGGAAATTTGTTTATTCTGTTTATTCTGTTTTTGTAGTTTTTTATTTTTTATTTAATTATTATTATTTTTTTTTTTATTTTATTAAGAGCATTTTTTGTTGGTTTATTTGTTTTTATTTTTCACTTAATTAGTGTTGATGGTGGTGTGAGTTTTATCTTGACTTTATGATTGTTTCTCAATTACATAAAAAACCTTATGAGTTCCCATCATTTGTTATTCAAATTAAATATATCGATTCTTTTTTGTTGTTATTTCATTTTATCATGTAATAATCATAGTATAATGGTAGTATAAAAATTAATGATTGTAACATTTCTATGTATATATATATTTTAAACAAATAATAACAATAATGAAAATTGAACATATTAAATTTAACCTGGCACTTTAAAATAATTTACTCAATTCTCTAACCCTGTTTTAGACATTATTTCAAACGATTTTACACATTCAAGAAACCGAGGCACCAAAGTCAATATATTATTTATTCATGAACATGAAAGTGTGCATACTTTTAGGAGCTTATTAAATCGATCATATAGAAATTTCTCATTCCTTGGAACAATGAAAATATCACACCAATAGATGGCGCTGAAATACCTACACCTAGAAATATATACATTTCACTGCACTACCAGAGAATGAAGCCGACCCATTTTTGTCGGCGGCGGCTAACACTAAATTTTTGTCTCCGGCGGCGGCGGCTTGACGGCTAAGCCGATAAAAAATTGTCTGTTCGGCGGCGCAAAATTATCTATTATAAAATCAATTTGAAGTTTTCCGAATTGTAATGAGATTAGGTGTACAACCAATCTTACAATTAAATTTACATTTCATTCAAATTTTTTGAGCAAAATTTTTGTAAAACTATTATAGCAACTTGATACTAATTGATTGAAAGTGGAAAGTTCAAAACTTTGGCAAAAACTATAACAAATATTATTAAATTTTTCTGATATAAATCAACATTTGGCGGCTAAATTTGAGTCGAGATGAGTCGACATATTCGGCGGCGGCGTCGACTGCTAAAAACGGGTCGGCGGCGCGACTCGGCGGGTTCATTCTCTGTGCACTACACTAACAGGTTGGCTGATAAGTCCCCGGTCTGACACATAGATGGCGCCGCTAGTATTAAATGCATATAATTTTTATATAGTACCAACCTTCAAATGATTCGTGTCAAAATTTGACGTCTGTAAGTCAATTAGTTTGTGAGATAGAGTGTCTTTTGTGAAGCAACTTTTGTTATTGTGAAAAAAAATGGAAAAAAAGGAATTTCGTGTTTTGATAAAATACTGTTTTCTGAAGGGAAAAAATACGGTGGAAGCAAAAACTTGGCTTGATAATGAGTTTCCGGACTCTGCCCCAGGGAAATCAACAATAATTGATTGGTATGCAAAATTCAAGCGTGGTGAAATAAGCACGGAGGACGGTGAACGCAGTGGGCGCCCGAAAGAGGTGCTTACCGACGAAAACATCAAAAAAATCCACAAAATGATTTTGAATGACCCTAAACTAAAGTTGATCGAGATAGCAGTGGCCTCAAAAGATATCAAAGGAACGTGTTGGTCATATCATTCATCAATATTTGGATATGCGGAAGTTCTGTGCAAAATGGGTGCCATGCGAACTCACATTTAACCAAAAACAACAACGTGTTGATGATTCTGAGCGGTGTTTGCAGCTGTTAACTCGTAATACACCCGAGTTTTTCCGTCGATATGCGACAATGGATGAAACATGGCTCCATAACTACACTCCTGAGTCCAATCGACAGTCGGCTGAGAGGACAGCGACCGGTGAACCGTCTCCAAAGCGTGGAAAGACTCAAAAGTCCGCTGGCAAAGTAATGGCCTCTGGTTTTTGGGATGCGCATGGAATAATTTTTATCGATTATCTTGAGAAGGGAAAAACTATCAACAGTGACTATTATATGGTGTTAATGGAGCGTTTGAAGGTCGAAATCGCGGCAAAACCACCCCATATGAAAAAGAAAAAAGTGTTGTTCCACCAAGACAACGCACCGTGCCACAAGTCATTGAGAACGATGGCAAAAATTCATGAATTGGGCTTCGAATTGCTCCCCCACCCACCGTATTCTCCAGATATGGCCCCCAGCGAATTTTTCTTGTTCTCAGACCTCAAAAGAATGCTCGCAGGGAAAAAATTTGGCTGCAATGAAGAGGTGATCGCCGAAACTGAGGCCTATTTTGAGGCAAAACCGAAGGAGTACTACCAAAATTGTATCAAAAAATTGGAAAGTCGTCATAATCGTTGTATCGCTCTTGAAGGGAACTATGTTGAATAATAAAAACGAATTTTGACAAAAAAATGTATTTTTCTTTGTTAGACCGGGGACTTATCAGCCAACCTGTTAGATACCGAATTTCATAATTTGTACCATAGATTTAAGTCATCTAGACCTTCTAAAATGTTAGTGGTAAACTGAAAAAAAAAAAAAAATATTTCACGAATACTTAACATAGAAGGCGCATGATATAAAAGTTTTTTCCTTGTCGATGATACACTTTTCAATGAAGTCGTCTTGTGTCCTTATGTGTTGCTTAGGTGATTCGATTTAAAAATGGGTATCCTGACATGTAGGAAAATTTTGTTTAACTAATGGTGTTTTCTTTTCTGAAAAAAAAGTGTTTTGTCTTCATTTTGTCTGTACAGAGTGTGCATTTTTAAAATATTGCCAGCAACCAATGTTGCCAAATTAGGGGTTTTCCCCAAATTTAGGGAGTTTTTTTCACGTTTAGGGGGATTTTTGGGGATAAAAAATATCTTAGACCTTATAGAGTGGAGCAATTCTCAACCAAACTATTAACAATTCTGGCATGAGTTTGGAGAAAAATGATGCAGGAAGTCAACCCAAGTTTCTAAATATAAGCAAATATTCATTAGCATTATTTTTTATTATCCTTTTCAATTGCTTCTGTCGAAAGGGAATTTGTAATATTTGACACATTTAAAAACAAATTAAGAAATCGTATTTTAATTTAGCAGCTGTTGTCAATTTAAATAAATTTGGACGATTTTCCCTATCACGAATAAATTGCTCATAGTTTACCACTTTAAATGCATAAACACTACGTAAGAAACAGTAGTGGAAATTCCTAAATTCTGTCTCCCAAGATGGCAGCGAACATTTTTATATCAAACATTGGGTGTTTTTTTTTGTTGCTGATTCTTGAAAGTCGAAATTTTTCCGTTTTAGAGTCTATAGCTTCGCGCTCATAAACGATTCTTTCTTTTAACGGAACATTTTGCATTATAGACACAACTAATTTTGCAAGGTACTAAAGCATATATTAAAGGATATATTTCTACAAAGATATTTGTGTCATTTTCTAAAACCAATATGATTTCTTCAGAATATTTTTTGAAGAAATAATATTTAACAGTTGCAAGTAATTGAAATTCCGATTGCAAGTAATTGAAATTCCAGGATTTTTGTCAAATTTTGTGAAAGATTCGGGACACTTCCTGGAGACGAAATTCCGGGACAATCCAGGCAAATCCTGGCCATCTGGCAAGCCTACATCCGTAACAAACAGAGAGAATAAAAACACAAGAGGGCGTAAATTTATCTTCTATAAAAACAACAAATGTCAAACATATATTTTAAAGAAATAATATTTTTTTTAAGAAGTAATATTTAACATCTAGCCAACATAAAACTAGTATTTCGATTGCAAGTAATTGTAGCAGATCAGTTCCACCAGTACGCTTCCCACAGATAAATGTAAAGATTTTACCTATGAAGACTAAATCAGATTCTGAATTTATAAGAAACATTTTTTGTTTGAGTTTTAGAGGACTCATTAACATCTCTTGAAAGTGTGCAAGAAAATGATGATATAACGCCTTGATTTGAAATCTAACATCTGTAGATTTTCATCCCAATTATTTAAATGATTACGAGAAGTAAAATCTGGAAATTTTGCATTCAGTTTCAAGCAATTTTCATGATCAGTGCGCCTTCTATACCCTCAATAAGTGAAATCGGTCTATATAGAGGCCTTACCAAATGGACCGATAAAACTAAATCATATATACTTTGTCTAAAATGCCAGTATATTTTCAATTTGTGGCAAATCGGAAAAAAAACTACGGATTCTAGAAGCCTAAGAAGTAAAATCGGGAGTTCGGTGTAACGGGACTATACCAAAACATGGAAGGTACACACAGTATTCAGCACATTTAATTGTAGTTCTAGAATCTAGACCCCAAATCGGAGGTCTGTACCGATACTCAATACATTCGGCACACCTCTTTATGGTCCTAGAATACCTCTAGATTTCCAATTTCAGGCAAATTGAATGAGATCGGTCTATATTTAACATTTAATTGTAGTTCTAGAATCTAGACCCCAAATCGGAGGGCTGTACCGATACTCACTACATTCGGCACAACTCTTTATGGTCCTAGAATACCTCCAGATTTCCAATTTCAGGCAAATTGAATAAGATCAGTCTATATAGGGTCTATATCGAAACATGGTCCGATAATCACCATTTTCGGCACATCTCTTCATTTTCCTAGAAAATCTCTACATTTCCAATTTCAGGGAAATTGGGTAAAAACTACAGATTCCAGAAGCCCAAGAAGTAAAATCGGGAGATCGGTCTATATGGAGACTATATAAAAACATGGACCGGTACTCACCATTTTCAGCACACATCTTTAGGGCACTAGAGTACCTCTAGATTTCAAATTTCAGGTAAATTGGTTCGAAAATTCTAGAAGGCCAAGAAGTAAAATTGGGAGATCGGTCTATATGGGTGCTATATCGAAACATGGACCGATACACCCCATTTTCGGCACACCTCTTTACGGTCCTAGAATACCTCTAGATTTCCAATTTCAGGCAAATCGGATAGAAAATGCACTTTCTACACGCCCAAGAAGCAAAAGCGGGTAATCGGTTCATATGGGGGCTATACCAAAACATGGACTGATAGGCACCATTTTCGGTATACTTTTTTATGGTCCTAACATACCTCTAGATTTCCAATTTCAGGCAAATTGGATAAAAAAGTACAGTTTTTATAAGCCCAAGACCCCAAATCTGGAGGTTGGTTTATATGGGGGCCAAATTCTGTGCCAAATTTCAGGACGGTAGCGCCACTATTGAAGGCTGTAGCGTGATTACAACAGACAGACGGACATGTTTATACCGTCTTAGAATTTCTCCCTGAGCAAGAATATATATACTTTATATAGTCGGAAATCGATATTTCGATGTGTTACAAACGGAATGACAAACTTATTATACCCCCGTCACCATTCTATGGTGGTGGGCATAAAAAGAACATTTGTTACTACAATGTAGGTTCTAAGTCCTATTTTCCTTACGTTTCGTAAAGCCGGCAGAGAACTGGGGGGTTACTCTGTATTGCGATGCGTAAGAAAAATTGTCGCGAATCTAGTAATTGGTACTCAGTAATTCGTTTTCGTATCTACCTTGCGCATCTAGTTTTCGCAAATCTGGCATCACCGCACTCTATAATGCGAAAGCGTATGTCAAACTCGTTCGTTGATCGCAAAAATCGTGCGCAAACAAAATAGCAATCGCAAAGTAACAAATATGTAAGTAAGCACAATTAAATTTTTATATTTGTATCTAAATTGTTTATTGTTTTAGGGAAAAACCAAAAAAGTTACAGACACAGCAACGTCAGTTCCAAACTTTGGTAGACTTTATGGTCTCTTCCGCAGTTACCTCAAATTGTATGTGCTTGGGACAAAGTATTCGTTCAATCACCTCGCAAACTTCTTGTAAGCAGCGCGACATAGATTGCTCTGATAGTCCTAAAAGATGGTCTTGGCCGATTTGTAGATAACCACCTTGTCCAAGCAATTTCAAAGCAGCGGCCACTTTTATTGGAGTTGGAATGGCTGTGGATTTATTTGGAACGACAAGGTCGTCTTTAATAGCGTTTAATACATACATAAACGCATCTTTATTAAGACGAAATCTATAAAAATGAAATATTCGAAAACGTTTGTCACATAATTTGAGTTTCCATTTTCTTACCCGTGGTCACTTAGGGAGAGTATATTTGACCGATCTCGCAAAATTCTTCTTGTAATTCGTTCATGTTAATTTTCTTCAAACCATAACGCTATCGAATCCATAATTATTACTTTTTTGTTATAAACGATTAGCAAGTTTTAAAAGAACACGCACCGAACGGAAGATTGTTTAAAATGTTTTTATTTACAATTTTTTGACATTTCTTTTTATCATTTTCGTTATTGTTTACATTGTGCAGCCAGCGTTGTCATATTTTCGCTTTATTTTGCTAAAGCGTTACCATATTTTCAGTTTACTTTGCGAAAGCGTTTGCGCAAGTGATACAGAGTACCGAATTGTACTCTTAACGCATTTAACTATCGCATCGCATTTGCTTTCGTATCGCAATACAGAGTAACCCCCCTGAACTGGATGACGCCGACGCAAACTGTATGATATTTGAGAGAAGCGCCAACAAAAACTGTATGATTGATATTAGAGAAATTTTTCTCATGACTGCCACCTACTGACTCAGTTTCGCTTCACAGTTTCGTTCTCTTGTATTTTTATTCTCTGTAACTAAGTTTAAGATACGAATAAAATTATCATTGAAAGCAGCATACATTTAGGAGTTTGTTGAACTGTTCCGGGATGAAGCATTAACAAATTCTAGAGGTAAGCATACATTTAGGAGCTTACTGAATTGTTCATGTAAAATGAGTTACCAATCAAATTGCAAAGGGAGGTATTCTAAACGACAATGTAATACTGAAATACATTTTATTTTATGTATCAATGAATGTGCAAAATGAAAGTTGTGGAAGTTGTATCATGTACGAAATTTTGGACATGGGAAATATTACGGCGCGATAGGCGATAACTTATTCCGGAAAACAAGCACAAGCATTTCAGAGAATAGTTAAACCGCTGATCAAAACCGGTGGACTGGTGGTTTTTTGCTAAAATTCCATATCCGGTGGACCGGTAGAATCGGTGTTATACCAATTTAATACAAATACAGCTGGGTATTTTAATACCCTGCAATAAAAAACACTTCAATTAGATGCGTATATTTTTGTATCCAACTTTTTTTTTTTCACTGCTTTAAAACAAAAATATTTTAAAATCATTGATTTTTTTAGTTTTTTTTTCATTGATTTTATTTTTAGTTTTTATTTCTATAGAAAATTTTGTCAAAATTTTATTTCTAAAGAAAATTTTGTCAAAATTTTATTTCTATGGAAAATTTTGTCAAAATTTTATTTCTATAGAAAATTTTGTCAAAATTTTATTTCTATAGAAATTTTTTTCAAAATTTTATTTCTATAGAAAATTTTTTCAAAATTTTAATTCTATCGAAAATTTTGTCAAATTTTTATTTCTATAGAAAATTTTTTCAAAATTTTAATTCCATCGAAAATTTTGTCAAAATTTTATTTCTATAGAAAAATTTGTCAACATTTTATTTCTGTAGAAAATTTTTTCAAAATTTTATTTCTATAGAAAATTTTTTCAAAATTTTATTTCTATAGAAAATTTTTTCAAAATTTTATTTCTATAGAAAATTTTGTCAAAATTTTATTTCTATAGAAAAATTTGTCAACATTTTATTTCTGTAGAAAATTTTTTTCAAAATTTTATTTCTATAGAAAATTTTGTCAAAATTTTATTTCTATAGAAATATTTTTCAAAATTTTATTTCTATAGAAAATATTGTCAAAATTTTAATTCTATAGAAATATTTTTCAAAAATTTTATTTCAATAGAACATTTTTTCAAAATTTTATTTCTATAGAAAATGTTGTCAAAATTTTATTTCTATAGAAAATTTCGTCAAAATTTTTTTTCTATAGAAAATTTTGCCAAAATTTTATTTCTATAGAAAATTTTGTCAAAATTTTATTTCTATAGAAAATTTTGTCAAAATTTTATTTCTATAGAAATATTTTTCAAAATTGTATTTCTATAGAAAATTTTGTCAAAATTTTATTTCTATAGAAATATTTTTCAAAATTTTATTTCAATAGAAAATTTTGTCAAAATTTTAGTTCTATAGAAAATTTTGTCAAAATTTTATTTCTGAGAAAATTTTGTCAAAATTTTTTTTCTATAGAACATTTTTTCAAAATTTTATTTCTATAGAAAATTTTGTCAAAATTTTATTTCTATAGAAATATTTTTCAAAATTTTATTTCTGTAGAAAATTTTGTCAAAATTTTATTTCTATTGAAAATTTTGTCAAAATTATATTTCTAAAGAAAATTTTGTCAAAATTTTATTTCTATAGAAAATTTTGTCAAAATTTTATTTCTATAGAAAATTTTGTCAAAATTTTGTTTCTATACAAAATTTTGTCAACATTTTATTTCTATAGGAAATTTTGTCAAAATTTTATTTCTATAGGAAATTTTGTCAAAATTTTATTTCTATAGAAAATTTTGTCAAAATTTTATTTTTTTAGAAAATTGTGTCAAAATTTTTTCAAAATTCTATTTCTATAGAAAATGTTGTCAACATTTTATTTCTATAGAAAATTTTGTCAAAATTTTATTTCTATAGAAAATTTTGTCAAAATTTTATTTCTATAGAAAATTTTGTCAAAATTTTATTTCTATAGAAAATTTTGTCCAAATTTTTTTTCTATAGAAAAATTTTTATTTCTAAAGAAAATTTTGTCAAAATTTTATTTCTGTAGAAAATTTTGTCAAAATTTTATTTCTATAGAAAATTTTGTCAAAATTTTATTTCTATAGAAATTTTTTTAAAAATTTTATTTCTATAGAAATTTTTTACAAAATTTTATTTCTATAGAAAATTTTGTCAAAATTTTATTTCTATTGAAAATTTTGTCAAAATTTTATTTCTATAAAAAATTTTATCAAAATTTTATTTCTATAAAAAATTTTGTCAAAATTTTAATCCTATCGAAATTTTTTTCAAAATTTTAATTCTATAGAAATATTTTTCAAAAATTTTATTTCTATAGAACATTTTTTCAAAATTTTATTTCTATAGAAAATTTTGTCAAAATTTTATTTCTATAGAAAATTTTGCCAAAATTTTATTTCTATAGAAAATTTTGTCCATTTTTTTTTTCTATAGAAAAATTTTTATTTCTAAAGAAAATTTTGTCAAAATTTTATTTCTGTAGAAAATTTTGTCAAAATTTTATTTCTATAGAAAATTTTGTCAAAATTTTATTTCTATAGAAATTTTTTTAAAAATTTTATTTCTATAGAAATTTTTTACAAAATTTTATTTCTATAGAAAATTTTGTCAAAATTTTATTTCTATTGAAAATTTTGTCAAAATTTTATTTCTATAAAAAATTTTATCAAAATTTTATTTCTATAGAACATTTTTTCAAAATTTTATTTCTATAAAAAATTTTGTCAAAATTTTAATCCTATCGAAATTTTTTTCAAAATTTTAATTCTATAGAAATATTTTTCAAAAATTTTATTTCTATAGAACATTTTTTCAAAATTTTATTTCTATAGAAAATTTTTTCAAAATTTTATTTCTATAGAAAATTTTGTCAAAATTTTATTTTTATAGAAAATGTTGTCAAAATTTTATTTTTATAGAAAATTTTGTCAAAATTTTATTTCTATAGAAAATTTTGTCAACATTTTATTTCTATAGAACATTTTGTCAAACTGAATTATATACGTATTTAATCGGCCTTTTTTGTGTTTAATATATACCCTGTATGGACTAAGTTAGAATTTAGAAGACGGCGATAAGAAGTTTTAAGATACCTTGCCATCGGCCGCAACCCAAGTAATTTAATTGTGGATGACAGTCTTTAGTAGAAGTTTCTACACAGAAAAAAATTTCCGTAGTTTAAAAAAAAAATTATTTGCTTGTAGTTAAATTTTATTATTTTTATCGAAATTTTCCACAGCTTAATGAAATCTTACTTTTTTTAAGTATGTCTCAAAAATTTTATGAACTAAACGTGAGTATAAAGTTCAATGACCGTACACATAAGTCCAATATGAACTAAAGCAAAAGAAGATTTTCGTACGATTCCCAAAAATAGTAAGAATGAACTACTGTATGATTAAAATGGTCATGATTTGGTGCCAATGATTTTCTTCTTTACTTTTAGTTAATTTTTTCTTCTATTAGAGGGTTCAATTTCGTGAACTGCAGTTAAAACGTACAACAGGGCATTAAATTTTCCTGGTTTCAACAACGCTTTGTGGAAATCTCAAAATGTGGAGTAAAATTTAGTTCAATTTTCGTGCGAAGTAGTTCATTCTTCCTATAAAACAGTTCACTTTTTTTTCGGTGTACGCAATCCATGGTGGAGGGTACGGCCGTATATTTATTTGAAATTTTTTGACGAAGTTCATGAAAATGTAGCAACATCGACGAAGTTTCACTTGGTCCGACCATCCGACTAAATTTAAAAATTAAATTGTTTTTGAACCAATTTTTGGTCCAAAATAGCAATGCTGGTCGCTATATGGTCCAAAATCCGATTTTATTCGATTCACCTATTGCAGCTATAATGTTTACCAGATTTCCTCGATATTAGAGTCTGCTTTTTTTTTGTTAGACTAGCTAGCTGATATTTGATGACTGGTAATGATGACATATCGAAGGATGTAGAAGCTTGGTCGTTTTTTATTTTTTTCGACAATAACTATTTTTTGGATCATTCTCGTATACCTTAATTCAAATATACGAAAAATAAGTGCCAGGGTTATATATTTTTTGTTGTTGTAATTTTTCTGGTTTGTTGTTTTGTGAAATATCGAGATTATTTATTACAAACTTTGGGAAAATCTATTAAATTTCTAAATGTGCCTTAAAATTAGTATTGAATACATATACAAAACAAGTTTTTTTTTCACTTCCTTTTTCAAAAAGAGTTCAATGTTGCACAATTTAATAATATTTCTCACTTAATTTGTTATTAAATCAAAAAAAAAAACTTATAACAACCTTAAAGATAATTATTAATAATAGGGGGGGTTCTTTTATACATAAAAAAAATCATACTTTTTCGTTCTAAGATGAATTTTTGGATCTTTCATTTGTTTGCTTAATTTAAGTTTTGTGTTTTTTTTGTCGTTTTCCGGTAATTAATAATAATAAAAGAAATTGAATCGAATAAAACAATACATATTCCAGTCCATGTATAGATCAAAAAATAGAATATAATCATCAAGTATAGAGTTCAAATAAGTAAAAAAAAATTATGTTATATTATATAAATTATAAATTAAGTAGTTCTTTTCATTTTATTTAGTTGAACTTAACCAACCGAAAAACATAAGAGATATGGAAGAGACATTTAATTTGCCTTTAAATACAAAATGAAAACAATTCAAAATTAATCTGTGGTCTGTGATTTGAAGTCCAATGCCGTATTTAACCTAAACTCGAAAATATCTCTACACTCAAAGAAATTTGTTAATACAAAAACAAGCATACAAATTTGTCAAAGCAAAAACTCAGTTTTTGGCTCATGGGCTCAAATTTTTAAATATAATCTCATTGGCTTAAATTGCTGGTGCTATTGCGACAGATAATTTTTGGCTGAAATAGCAAAAAAAAAAAAAATACTTAAATGAAATGATTATAGATTCAACTTATCAGAAAAAAATATTTTAATCATAAAAAAAGTCTACACGCACCAAAAATATACGAAATGTTATTAACAGCAGAACAATCACTGAGAGTTGTTTTTAGCAGACAAAAAATGCTGTTTTTTTTTTGTTTTACTGAAACAGCAAATAATCTGCTATTTTGAAAAGCAGAAATACTGCTGAAAATTCATTAGTTTATAGAAATTTTTCTGTTGATACGAAATTATAAATTCTCTTTGGACTATCTGAAAATATTTTATTATTATTATTGTAATAAGCCCAATACAGTCGAATGGTACACATTGGGCCTTAAAAATAGCTTCAAACATTAAAAAAACGTTAATAGTTTTTGGTTATACAATAACATTTGTAATCAAATTGCCCTTTTTAAAAGATAATCCCCACGGAGATTGTAATTTACATTTTAGTTAAAATATTTTTTTTTTTTTTATTAACCATGAGATTTTCCAACACCCAAAGAAATTTGTTAGTAGGGACAGCAGAAAAGTCTGCTAAAACATCAGAAAGTCTGCTGAAAAAGGGACAGCAGTCACTGTTTGCTGAAATAGCAAACATTGTCTGCTATTTTTTAAGCTTGATTACACTAAAACATGTTTTAGATTGGCTGAAACAAATATTAATGTCAACTTAGGAGCTATCCTAACATAATTAAAACAATATTTTATAAATATCTATAGTATTTGCCCAAAAATCTGAATATTTATCAAATTGAGGCATAACAGCAAACAAAATGTTTGCTGATCGTATTTAGGAGGTTGTAAGTATATTACAGTGCAAAAAAATGGGGAAAATTTATGACGTAAAAATTTTGTAATTTGCTGTTCGTTGGGCCCTGAAGTACAAAAATATAACAGCAGACATCGACTGCTGTTTTTAACAGACTTTTTTCTATGAGTGTACACTTAACCTCTATGTAAATGTGGTCAGCAGCAATATTAACATTTTTCATTTTTTTTTTTTTTGCAAAACACCTTTGCAGTATTTGGTTGCTATGTCAGTAGAACAAAATGTTTGCTTTCCCTTTATCAGCTGACAAAAGCTGCCGAATTAGAAAACATTTTTGCTGTTATAAATATTTTTTTTTTTTTGGGTGTAATGCTTCTGTCACAATCTTCGGTAGATGCATATATTGCTAGTCTACAAAAGTCTGATACAAAATGCAGTGCGATATTTCAGCCGGGATGTTTTTCAATATTTTTTAGCAAAACACCTTTGCTAATGCAGCAGTATTTGTGTGCTATTTCATTAAAGCAAAATTTTTGCTGTTGCAACTAACGCTTTGCGTTTTTCAACTGACAAAAGCTGCTGAATTAGAAAACATTTTTGCTGTTATGAATAACCATTTTTTTTTGGGTGTAGTGCTTCTGTCACAATCTTCGTTAGACGCATATATTGCTAGTCTACAAAAGTCTGCTACAAAATATCAGCTATTTCAACTATTGCAGTGTAATATTTTAGCCGGATGTTTTTCAAAAATTTTAGCAAAACACCTTTGCTAATGCAGCAGTATTTGTGTGCTATTTCAGTAGAGCAAAATGTTTGCTATTGCAACTAACGTTTTTCAACTGACAAAAATTACTGAATTAGCAAACATTTTTGTTGTTATGAACAACCATTTTTTTTGGGTTTAGTGCTTCTGTCACAATCTTCTTTAGACGCATATATTGCTAGTCTCCAAAAGACTGATATAAACTGTCAGCTATATCATGCAGTGTGATATTTCAGCCGGGCTATTTTTGAAAAATTTTCAGCAAAACCCCTTTGCTAATTCAGCAGTATTTATTTGCTATTTCAGTGAAGCAAAATTTTTGCTGTTGCAACTAACGCTTTGCGTTTTTCAACTGACAAAAATTACTGAATTAGCATACATTTTTGTTGTTATGAACAACCATTTTTTTTGGGTGTAGTGCTTCTGTCACAATCTTCTTTAGACGCATATATTGCTAGTCTACAAAAGACTGATACAACTGTCAGCTATTTCAACTATTGCAGTGTAATATTTTAGCCGGGCTATTTTTGAAAAATTTTCAGCAAAACACCTTTGCTAATTCAGCAGTATTTATTTGCTATTTCAGTGAAGCAAAATTTTTGCTGTTGCAACTAACGCTTTCCCTTTTTCAACTGACAAAAACTACTGAATTAGTAAACATTTTTGCAAATTTTTTTTGGGTGTAGAGAACAAAAATGCATCAATTTGTAGGTTTTAAAATGTTACCCAAAGTATTTTCAGTTGTCGAATGAACATAAAAGTTCCCAAATACACCCAAAGAAATTTGTTAGTAGGGACAGTAGAAAAGTCTGCTAAAACAGCAGAAAGTCTGCTGAAAAAGGGACAGCAGAAACTGTTTGCTGAAATAGCAAACATTTCCTGCTATTTTTTAAGCTCGATTACAGCAAAACATGTTTTATTTTGGCGGAAACAAATAAAAATGTCAACTGACATATATTGTCTTAACATAATTAAAACAATATTTTGTGAATATCTAAAGTATTTGACCAAAAATCTGAATATTTATCGAATTGAGGCATAACAGCAAACAGAATGTTTGCTGATCGTATTTAGGAGCTTGTAAGTATATTACCAAAAACTACTTTTGGTTCGTAAATATGCTTCGAGGAAAATTTTATAACCTAAACATTTTATAATTTGTTGTTCATTAGGTCCTGAAGTACAAAACTATAACAGCAGACATCGACTGTTGTTTTTAGCAGACTTTTTTCTATGAGTGTACGAATATTAAACTTCTGCCTTTGCAGTTATCTTTTAATTTGGGGCAAACAAAAAAGAAAAGGGGAAAGATTTGTTTCCAAAACAAATCTTTCCCTTTTTCAGAAGAATTTTTGCTGTTTTAGCAGACATTTCTGTAGAGTCTGCTAACATTTTTTTGCGTAAATTTTCTATGAATGTTGTGCATATTATTATTTTTTTTTATTGCTAAAAATAGATTTTGGATTATGAAATTTTCCTTTTTGGCATTATCGACTTCTTTCAGGCTAAAGAAAATTCGATTTTAAGGCAAACGAGAACTCCTTTGTCTCAAATACGTTAATAATATTCTACAACCATAGAAAAAAGTCTGATAAAAATACACAGAAACAATTTTCAAGAAAATTTTTCCAATTAAAATCTTAATTGAGTTTTAAAAAATATTCAATTAAAAATTTAATTGTTTCAACAATTTTTTTTAATTGAAACAAAAATCAATCACAAAAATTAATAGTATCAATTATTTTTTTATTGACTTTGAAAGTCAATTAGTATTTTTTTAATTGATACTATCATTTCTGTGATTGAAGACATTTCAATTCAAAAAAATAATTGCATCAATTAATTTTGTTATTGAATCAGAAAAAAATTATTTTTGTTGCACAGCTCCTGCTGTGTCTACTAACAAATTTCTTTGAGTGTAGGTTAAACAGCAATATTGCTTCAGTAATGAATGAAATATATATGTGACATATTTCCTTTTGTTTTTTAGCAAAATTTTACTGTCTTGGCAGAATTTTCTACAGCGTCTACTAACAAATTTCTTTGGCTGTAGGTCAAAACAACAATATCGCTTTGGAAATAAGAAATATGTATGTGATTGATTGCCCCTTTAAGCGGACTTGCTGTTGGGTCTACTAACAAATTTCTTTGAGTGTAGTATAAACAGCATTATCACTTTGGAAAAATTAAATATAAATGTGACTTTTTTTAACAGACTTTATGCTGATTAAGCATACATTTCTGCTGTATCTACACACAAAAAAAAAATTTCTGATTCAATCACGAAATTAATTGATCCAACTAATTTTTAATTGAAATGTCTTCAATCACAGAAATGATAGTATCAATTAAAAAATTAATTGAAGTACAATTAAAAAATTAATTGATCCAATTAAAAAATTAATTGATACTATTAATTTTCGTGATTGATTTTTGCTTCAATTAAAAAATTTGTTGATTCAATTAAATTTTTAATTGAATATTTTTTAAAACTCAATTAAAATTTTAATTGGAAAATTTTTCGTGAAACTTTTTTCTGTGTACTAACAATTTTCTTTGGGTATAGGTTAAACAGCAATGCCGCTTCGGCTTTTATCGAATTTGGTTTATCGAATTTCGATCTCTTATGTTTTTCGATTGTCAATAATAATTTTTAATGATAATAATAATAGTAATAGAATATAATATAATAAATATATATTTATATGTAAGTAGAAGTATAGTACAATATTATCATTATCTTCATCGTCTTGCAGTCGTATAAGTATTATGAACATCGAGTTTATTTTTCGGTTATTTGTTATTTGTTTCTTTCCGATTTCGTATTAAATAAGTTATTGTTTCATTCCTATATATATACTAAATATATATATGTAAGTATGTATATATATAACTGTTTTCATGATTTCCGTTTCCGTTTACTTTTGACACTTAATTCCATAAATACATGTATGTATATGTAAATGTAGATGTATGTATGTATTCATATTATTAATTCAATGTTTATATGTATATATGGTTTATGTATAGTAGAAGTATCAAGTATTATTATAAATAATTTTTTTTGTGTTCTTTTATAATAATTATTTATAATTAAGTATTTATTGTATTCAAGTTGTTTGTTGGTTGGTATTGTTTGTAGACATTAAATTTGTGTGTGGTTTTTGTTTTTAAATTTCTGTTTATGGCGTTTGTTTTGCTTATTTGCAGGTTCCTTATTACATATTTTGTTTGTGTGTATGTGTGTGTGTTGGTTTTGTTTGTATGTGGGCGTGTGTGTATGTGTGTTATTAGATTAATTTTGTTTTTTTTTTTTTAATTTTATCAATTATTCCTTAGAGCTTGTCTTAGACTTCCTCTCCTTTGCATTTAAGGTGATACATATGGTGGGGGTTTACGATATGATGGTGTAGCTGGAGATTTCCCTCTGGCCTCACGACCACCTACCACCACTGCTGGTGGCGGCACATATTCATCGCAATCATTATCACCTAAAATTAAACTTGATTACTTTAATGATTTTTTAATCAACTACTACTACGTGCATATGAGTGATGAGTGTTTTTTTCTATGGGGATGGTCACAATGATGAACTTACCATTCATATTTGATGTATTATAGGAGGGTGGCAGCAATGGTGGTTTCTCATTCTTTAAGATTATAGGACTCTTGTTACCAATTTCAGGTTTCTCATCCAATTCATCTTGGAATATAACAGGTATACCTTTGGGCCGGAAGGATTTTCGTTCTTCTTCATCGCCTGTAAAATAATGAAATTTTTCTAAGGTTATAACTAAATATCTGCATCATTTGAGGATAAATGACTATAGAAATCCATCAAAATTTGAGCCAAAAAAAATGAAATGGAATCTATGAAATAGTAACTAAATAAAAGGTGGCTAATAAGAATTTCCATGACATGTTCATATAAAATGCATCAGAATTTCACCCTCGATTGCCATAGTAGGTAGCATTCTACCAAAAATGGTAGATTTTTACTATTTGGTAGATTGATGTTTTTGTAAATTTTCTATCAAAAAAAAAATGTTGACAAAATTTTCTATAGAAATAAAATTTTGGCAAAATTTGCTATAGAAAAAATTTTCTATAGAAATAAAATTTCGACAAAATTTTCTACAGAAATAAAATTTTCTATAAAAATAAAATTTTGATAAAATTTTTTATAGAAATAAAATTTTGACAAAATTTTCTATAGAAATAAAATTTTGAAAAAATTTTCTATAGAAATAAAATTTTGACAAAATATTCTATAGAATTAAAATTTTGACAAAATTTTCTATAGAAATAAAATTTTGACAATATTTTCTATAGAAATAAAATTTTGACAAAATTTTCTATAGAAATAAAATTTTGACAATATTTTCTATAGAAATAAAATTTTGACAAAAATTTTTATAGAAATAAAATTTAGATAATTTTTTTTATAGAAATAAAATTTTGGCAAAATTTTCTATAGAAATAAAATTTTTGGCAAAATTTTCTTTAGAAATAAAATGTTGACAAAATTTTCTATAAAAATAACATTTTGAGAAAATTTTCTATAGAAATAAAATGTTGACAATATATTCTATAGAAATAAAATTTTGACAAAATTTTCTATAGAAATAAAATTTTGACAAAATTGTCTATAGAAATAAAATATTGGCAACATTTTCTATAGAAATAAAATTTTTGGCAAAATTTTCTTTAGAAATAAAATGTTGACAAAATTTTCTATAGAAATAACATTTTGAGAAAATTTTCTATAGAAATAAAATGTTGAAAAAATTTTTCTATAGTAATAAAATTTTGACAAAAATTTCTATAGAAATAATTTTTTTTCCAAATTTTCTATAGAAATAAAATTTTGACAAAATTTTCTATAGAAATAAAATTTTGACACAATTTTCTAAAGAAATAAAATTTTGTCTAAATTTTCTGTAGAAATAAAATTTTAAGAAAATTTTATTTTTAGAAATAACATTTTAACAAAATTTTCTATAGAAATAAAATTTTGACAAAATTTTCTATAGAAATAAAATTTTGACAAAATTTTCTATAGAAATAAAATTTTGATAAAATTTTTTATAGAAATAAAATTTTGACAAAATTTTCTATAGAAATAAAATTTTGACAAAATTTTCTATAGAAATAAAATGTTGACAACATTGTCTATAGAAATAAAATATTGACAAAATTTTCTATAGAAAAAAATTTTGACATAAATTTTCTATAAAAATAAAATTGTGATAAAATTTTCTATAGAAAAAAATTTGAAAAAAATCTATAGAAATAAAATTTTGTTAAAATAAAATTTTAATAAAATTTTCTTTAGAAATAAAATTTTGACAATATTTTCTATAGAAAAAAAATATATATAAATTTTTTTATAGAAATAAAATTTTGGCAAAATTTTCTATAGAAATAAAATTTTTGGCAAAATTTTCTTTAGAAATAAAATGTTGACAAAATTTTCTATAGAAATAACATTTTGAGAAAATTTTCTATAGAAATAACATTTTGAGAAAATTTTCTATAGAAATAAAATGTTGGCAAAATTTTCAATAAAAATAAAATGTTGGCAAAATTTTCTATAGAAATAAAATTTTGACAAAATTTTCTATAGAAATAAAATTTTGACAAAATTGTCTATAGAAATAAAATTTTGGCAACATTTTCTATAGAAATAAAATTTTTGACAAAATTTTCTTTAGAAATAAAATGTTGACAAAATTTTCTATAGAAATAACATTTTGAGAAAATTTTCTATAGAAATAACATTTTGAGAAAATTTTCTATAGAAATAAAATTTTGACAAAAATTTTTCTATAGAAATAAAATTTTTACAAAAATTTCTATAGAAATAATTTTTTTCCAAATTTTCTATAGAAATATAATTTTGACAAAATTTTCTATAGAAATAAAATTTTGACACAATTTTCTAAAGAAATAAAATTTTGTCTAAATTTTCTGTAGAAATAAAATTTTAAGAAAATTGTATTTTTAGAAATAACATTTTAACAAAATTTTCTTTAGAAATAAAATTTTGACAAAATTTTCTATAGAAATAAAATTTTGATAAAATTTTTTATAGAAATAAAATTTTGACAAAATTTTCTATAGAAATAAAATTTTGGCAAAATTTTCTATAGAAATAAAATTTTGACAAAATTTTTTATAGAAATAAAATTTTGACAAAATTGTCTATAGAAATAAAAATTTGACAAAATTTTTATTTCTATAGAAATGTTGACAACAATGTCTATAGAAATAAAATATTGACAAAATTTTCTATAGAAAAAAATTTTGACATAAATTTTCTATAGAAATAAAATTTTGACATAATTTTTGACAGTTTTATTCTATAGAAATAAAATATTAACAAAAATTTCTATAGAATTAAAATTTTGACAAAATTGTCTATAGAAATAAAATTTGGCATAATTTTTTACAGTTTCGATGGAACCTGTTAAACTATATCTCTTTTTAAGGATACCAAAAATTACAAACTCACCTAATTCCATTTTGCCGCTCTTACGTCTCCTACGATGCAAACAGCAGGCAATAATGGAAGCAACAATAATCATTGTCACAATTATAATAGCTGGCAGGATAATTGTATAGAGATAGTCATCCGAAAAGGTTGACTTCAGCAGTGGCTCTTCAGGCTTGTTGGGTACATAGTCACGATGTGTAACATCAGTGTAGGCTGGAAGGAAAGAAAATTTCAGTGGTCTAAAAATATGTTTCTCTATCGATTCACTTGGTGATCTTACCATTACAGGTTAATGTATGCACTTGAAGATTTGAAATGTTCAATTCGGGACCCAAGGTCTTCCTCACTCTATCGCGCATTGTACCATCCTGTAGATAAACATTTCGCACAGCATCCATTTCCTCTTCGGGACAACGATTGTGTAATTTATATAAGGTGGTATTGTAGAATGTGACCAGAGTACTATCCGAATCATGTATGGTATTTACGGCACGTATTTGAATATTTTGTGTGGAGGCATCACCAAACAATTGGGCAATACGTTCAACAAATTTACGATGTAGATCAGCATTGAAATTTTCATGTTTTATGGCCAAATAGGCTTTGTAGTAGACAGTGTAATCGCGTTTGGGAGCGGGATTAACTTGCACCACCAAAGCATCGGTTGTTTTAAGACCCCCAGCATCTTCAGCCTCTAGAATGTATTCTTCGGAGCCAATATCACCATTTTTGGGAACACCATAGAATTCTTCATTTTTCGAATCGAATTGCAACCAATGACGTGGACTAAGTTCCTTGTTATCTTTGGTCTTGAGGCTCAATGTTAGTTTGCCATCATCGAAGAATGTATCACTGGGTACTTTATATACCAATAAATGACCGCCTGTGGCAACTACACGATCAACTTGATTCCGTGATACTGGAGGAATATTCTTGACACTGATCGCCGGGGTTTTAGGTTTGGCAACAGTTTTCTGGCATGGACCAATCAATTGACCCGTAATCGATTTGATACCCAATGTTGGATAAACTAAATCACTTAAACGATTGGCATCGAGACGTTTAACCAAATTATTCAATTCTGTTTCGGGACATTCACTAGTGGGTAGAGTTTCATTGAAATACACCAATGTGGCAATCGAGGGATCCTGAGGATTGGCTCTTATTTCTCGGACAACAATCGAGTTGGTGTTATCATCACCCAAAGTTGTGGCAATGGCTGGAGGAGGAAGAAGGCGAATGTTAAATAGTTGTTTACTTTATTCATATGAATCCCACTTACCCTTGATCAATTTCATTTGCCAGTCTATGTAGTGCATATTCTTTTCATTGATTTTTACTGCAATATTAACTTCATGATTGACAGTTCGTACACCACGATGCTGTTGCACTGATATTTCTAGGGTTTCTACAACTGAATCGTTACCGGAATCAGTGGCTGTCAGACGATACAACCATTTCGATACAGAGTCATCCAAGGGCCTGGAAGGGATAGTAAAAGAAAAATGTGAATTTATGATTGTGGAAATACACCCAAAGAAATTTGTCAGTAGACTACCCAGAAAAATCAGCTAAAAGAGCAAAACATTCCTATGGGAAATTGGTACAAATTGCCACTGACGGACCTATCAAAGAACTGGTACCTGTGCTCCAGTTGCAATTTTTAAATAGTCGTAATTTATTTATTTCCGTAATTTATTTATTTTCACATTTAGTGAAATAAAATTATCAGAATAACCTATTGTTCGATATATTTCAAGTTTTTTGTTTTCATTTCGGGTTCGATTGGGATGTCTAAATTGAAACAGACTTCTAAGAGTTTGTCCGAGACTGGTTCCTGAGGACCTAACTATGGGGTGCTCCTGCTAAATTGTCCAGGACGTGTCCTTTGGGGTGAGTTCAAGACGCGTTCTAAAATGTAAATTTACCCCTTCAATAACAAACCCATGTTAAAGTGACCGGTCCCTTCCATACGTTTTGACCAGAACTGGGACTGGTCCATACAAACCCAGGGACTAGTCCTGTACCGGTTCTGTGGTTGATCCATTTCCCGTAGGGATTTGCAGAAATAATGGAAGGAGTAACTGCATCAGTTGGGTTGTCTCCAAAGAAATCTGTTGGCGGGAGGGGTAGGTTTGGCTGGGAAAGCATTTAATGTGGCCTTTGGTTGCGGATGTAACACACGTTAGCTACGGCGCTATTAATCACTGATAGGAATTGAGGCGGTTGACCTGAACCTAATTGGGCCAAAATTATCCGTGGTCGGCCATGAAATGTCTCTTCCTCCAGTGCTACGAGCGGTGGTCGGACTTCGAGAGCAGGATTAATTGCTTCTCACCGCTTTAGCTACTGTATCCTCATGAATCCTGTTCAGGTCTTCCTGATATGCTGATCAAGAGGTTCTCTTTTATAGCGCTGGATCATTCGTTACATTCCAGTGTGGTGGTTACCTATCCACTATATGATGGTGATTTGGAAGGTTACAGCGATAATAACTCAGGAGATATTGCTTTGACAACATGTAATTTTGTGTACGCACTGGGATGATCTTGGTCTCCACTTAAAAGTTTAAGTACAGCGTTCTGGAAGGTCCAATGTGTATCGTTTGTCTGAGCTGACCGGCCAATTGCCTCACAGGTAACAAGGTTTCTTTGTCCGCACCTGAAGTATCGTTGGCAAGCGACTTGAGTGTATTGTTTATACCGTGGCATGGGTGAACATATCAAATGCCTCCGATAGGTCAAGCACTATCAGGACCATCCAGTGAACCCATCCTTGGAAACTCCCTGTTTCACTCTACGGGGTCTTGACTTCCTATTCTTAGATTCCACGAACGAATCTAACCGTTGGTTCCTGCTGGCAGGGACGTGTACTTGATATCCTCGAAAAGTCTGGCAAATTTAACCGTTGGTCCCTGGTAGGGACGTGTACTTGATATCCTCGAAAAGTTTGGCATGGCTGAACGTATCAAATGCCTCCGATAGGTCAAGCACTATCGGGACCATCCAGTGAACCCACCCTTGGAAACTCCCTGTTTCACTCTACGGGGTCTTGACTTCCTATTCTTAGATTCCACGAACGAATCTAACCGTTGGCTCCTGCTGGCAGGGACGTGTACTTGATATCCTCGAAAAGTCTGGCATAGCTAAACGTATCAAATGCTTGGGCTGGTTGGGTCTTCTAATTATGCATTCTGAAATAGTTTGTAAAGCTGTTGGTTGGCTCTGGAAAATTATCCAGAAGGTGCCTCAAGTGTATTGTCTATGAGCGAGAGAAGAGAGATCGGATTCACCCTAGCTCGAGTATTTGCTTGGCTTTAGTAGTGGTATCACACTACAGACTTTCCAGATATCGAGTATAATGATGATTCCAAGGATAAATTGAGTAGTCTAGTCAAGTACTCAACTCTCAGTATGTTATTCCCAGATGCTTCCGCATTGGATGATTTCTGTGTGCATGACAGAGCCTTGGATGATTTCTGTGTGAATGACATTGGAAACTTTGGCTTTGGTAAAATGTAGAATATTGCTGGCTTGGAGTCGTGGACGACGACGAATGGCTCTCCTTTACGCTCTATCACTTTCGGGATGCTCGACAAGTTTGTCGGTTGAAAAGTCTGGCGCATCTCTTCGGATCGGTCACCGTCTCTCCGCCAAAACTGACTGCGACCCCATCTTCCCTTGTACCGGGGACCCCATCTTCCCTTGTAGCTAGGTTACATTGCTTCAGGTGCGTTAACCATATGTTCCGCTAACGCTCTTCGACCATCATACTAATCTTCAGATTCAGTTACCTGATTCCAGGATCGGTAGAATTAGCACATTAGTATTCATTATGCTCGTCTGCGAGTCCCGTCGCTTCTGCTGAGAAGTTGGCCGCAACTGCGCAATTCGACCAGCGGATATGAAGCAAGCGACTTATTCGTTTATGATGTCCCGGAACACTCTTTGGGAAACGTGAACATGGAAGGGGGACAGGAGCTCACTGCAACGGCGATCGGTGTATTACCTGAAGTTGCGTTTAGAGGTTATGAAATCGGAGAATCGGCTAATCATTGGAATTAGGGGGAGCTGATCTTATCCAAGTGAAATGACGGGTTGTCAGGATACGTCATCTATCAGATCAGGCGACGCTAAGGAAATGTTTGGTGAACTGCTGCAATCACCCACAATCGTCGTGGGACCTGTTCGTACACCGCGGAGAGAATGCCAAATTTCATGGTGGGCATTAAAGTATCCTAGCATTAATCGATTACGCGCACAGAACAGCCACTCAATGTGTGTGGACAATAACCTGGAGCATAGATACCAACCGGCGGTATGTACACATTGTATAGCTCTATCTCGGCAGACCCATACTTGACTGCTACCTCCATACATTCCATGTAGGGGTCACCAGTGTCTGGCACAGCCGAGATAGGTACACGGAACGGTGCACTTATTTTGTGATTCTTACGTAGCACATTGTATCCATCACAATGGTGCAAGCTATAGATGGTATTCAGCTTCGTCTCTTAGATCGCCGCCACCCTGATTCTCATCCGATTCATAAAGTCTACAATCTCACTAATCTTACTTCGGAGCCCGTGACAATTAAATTGTAACAAGTATAAACGGCCGTAAGTTCGGCCAGGCCGAATCTTATGTACCCTCCACCATGGATTGCGTAGAAACTTCTACGAAAGACTGTCATCCACAATCGAATTACGTGGGTTGTGGTATCTTAAATCGTTTTCTAAATTGTGAGTTAGTCCATACGTGGTATATATTAGACAAAAAAGGTACGTGTAGGTAAGTCTACAAATATGTTAATTACGAATCGATATGGACTTTTGCACGGTACGTAGGGAGTCAGAATTGAAATATGGGGGTCGCTTATATGGGGGCTACATACAATTATTGATATGGACTAATTTTTGTGTGATTGAGGATCGATTTATCTGAGGGCTATATATAACTATAGACCGACATGGACCTAGTTAGGCATGGTTGTTAACGGCCATATGCTACCACAATGTACCAAATTTCAACTGACTCGGATGAAATTTGCTCCTCCAAGAGGCTCCAAAACCAAATCTCGGGATCGGTTTATATGGGGGCTATATATGATTATGGGCTGATATGGACCACTTTTGGCATGGTTGTTAAATATCATATACTACCACCACGTACAAAATGTCAACCAGAACGGATGAATTTTGCTTCTCCAAGAGGCACCGGAGGTCAAATCTGGGGATCGGTTTATATGGGTGCTATATATAAATATGGACTGACATGAACCAATTCCTGCATGGTTGTTGGATGCCATATACTAACATCACGTACCAAATTTCAACCGAATCGGATAAATTTTGCTCTTCGAAGGGGCTCCGGAGGTCAAATCTGGGGATCGGTTTATATGAGGGCTATATATAATTAAGGACCGATTTCGACCATTTTTTGCATGGCCATTAGAGACTGTATACTTACACCATGTACTAAATTTCAGCCGGATCGGATGAAATTTGCTTCTCTTAGAGGCTCCGCAAGCCAAATCGAGGGATCGGTTTATATAGGGGCTATATATAATTATTGACCGATGTGGACCAATCTTTGCATAGTTGTTAGAGACCATATACTAACACCATGTACCAAATTTCCGCCGGATCGGATGAAATTTGCTTCTCTTAGAGGCTCCGAAAGCCAAATCGGGGGATCGGTTTATATGGGGGCTATATATAATTATGGACCGATGCGGACCAATTTTTGCATAATTGTTAGAGACCATATACTAACACCATGTACCAAATTTCCGCCGGATCGGATGAAATTTGCTTTTCTTAGAGGCTCCGAAAGCCAAATCGGGGGATCGGTTTATATGGGGGCTATATATAATTATGGACCGATGTGGACCATTTTTTGCATAGTTGGTAGAGACCATATACTAACACCATGTACCAAATTTTAGAAAGATCGGATGAAATTTGCTTCTCTTAGAGGGTCTGCAAGCCAAATTTGGGGGTCCGTTTATATGGGGGCTATACGTAAATGTGGACTGATATGGCCCATTTGCAATACAATCCGATCTACATCAATAACAACTACTTGTGCCAAGTTTCAAGTCGATAGCTTGTTTCGTTCGGAAGTTAGCGTGATTCAACAGACGGACGAACGGACGGACATGCTCAGATCGACTCAGAATTTCACCACGACCCAGAATATATATACTTTATGGGGTCTTAGAGCAATATTTCGATGTGTTACAAACGGAATGACAAAGTTAATATACCGTCATCCTATGGTGGAGGGTATAAAAATGATGTATTTTTCGGATCTGGTTCAACAATATTGGGTGCCAGATGCCGCGGCGGAGCGTATTGTTGTGCGGAGGGAGTGTCGCATAATCTGATGGCCCACAGTATCACTATACTCCCGCAGCGATATTAAGCCAGAGAAATTCCGGAAGTGCACCCAATCCAGGCATCGAGTATACCTCATCGAAATCGAACGATGTTGAAATTTGTTTCGCCAAACCGAACAGTAACATGGTTCGGGGTTTTCTTCTATCCCGACTCGGACCAAAAGCAATTGGAGGACAGGTTTCGGAAATTTGAACGGTACTATAGTCCGAGGTTTTCTTCTATCCCGGCTCTGATCATAATCAAACGGAGGAGAAACCCCCCGGTATACACCGAACAGTACCATGGTTCGGGGTTTTCTTCTATCCCGACTCGGACCAAAAGCAATTGGAGGACAGGTTTCGGAAATTTGAACGGTACTATAGTCCGAGGTTTTCTTCTATCCCGGCTCTGATCATAATCAAACGGAGGAGAAACCCCCCGGTATACACCTCCTCCAAAACAAAAAGACAGACGTAACAACAATTACAATGATGTGGCAGCCGCTGATCGCTAAGTTCGGCCCATATGGTCAATCCGGTGCAGAGAATCCCAGAAAGATACAATTTAATCTGATAATTAAGTACATCTATTCCTCACTTTGCATAGAAGATACTTTCAAAAAAAAAAAAAAAAACACGACGCAAAGTGAATTATTAGCTTCTATTGAGTGAAGCTAATAGTGAATTATTAACCATGCAAAGATTGGAGGTAGATAACAACGCAACTTCGAAAATCTAACGACGCAAAGTGAAAACTAGTACTAATTCAGTAGCGACGCAACTCGGAAACAAAGCAAAACGAAACGACGCAAAGCGAGGTCTAGGTGTAGTAGTAAATTTTCAGCAGACAAAAACTGCTGAAGCAACGAACTATTTTTCAGTTATTACTTATTTTTCTTTTGAGTGTAAATCCAGAGTTTTTGAAACATATAGTGAAGTTTTTGTATTAAAACAAAAGAAACAATATAGGGTGAATTTTGTAAAATCATTGGTGTTTTTCTTTTTGCAAAATGGAGTGTTTCTCCCCATTAATCAACGGTTACTTACAATCCATAAACCTCTTTGGTTTCAGCATTAAATTGTAGCCATGAATTCGATTTCAATTCTCGACCTTCTTTATCGGTTAATTCCAAGCGTAAATTGGTCATATCTTCGGCATCATAGAATGTATCTTCAGGAATGCTAAACTTAAATGATTTGCCAGAAGTAACAGCAAATTTCTGGAGACGACTTTTAATCATGGGTGGTGTATTTTCCATTTTTGGTTCAATATAATCGGGTACTGCTGAAGTGGAAACGGGAATTTCTTGAGTGGTTGAGGCAGGTGAAGAAACAACCAATTGCGGTGTAGAAGTAGGAGGATTAATAGATGAGGAAGCAAAATAGATGGACTCCTCCATGGGTGTGGTGGATGAAGGCTGAAAACGAGAGAGGGAATGAGATTAAGATAGTGGGTTTTTTTATTTAAAACAAAAAGAATAAAAAAACTTACAATTTTACTGCTGTGAGCATCCTGATTTTCAACCGGTTCCAAAGTGGTATCATAATAAACACCCTAGAAATGGTCATCATTGGAAGAAAAAAAAAAATAATTATGAAAAATATTAATAAAATTTAGGAAATTTAATATATCGTTTTCACAAGTTCTGGTGATCATGCTTATAAAGAGAGAGAGAGAGAAAAAAAACTTCAATCAATGCTGAAAATATTTGTAAAAAGAGAGATTATTGGAATGGGGAGTATTTGAAAGGTAAAAACAGGGGGGAGGTGGTTGGTGGTGGTGGTGTTGTAGGTGGTGTCTATAGGTAGTTATCAAAAAATTACTTAGAGTTTTTATTTACAGATTATTTAAAAAAAATAGCATTTTTTTTGTTTAGAAAAAAAACAATTAACATATAAACAAAACATGCAAAAAGCCAACATAGATGATACCCAAATACAAGGAGTAGTACACAACCATAAATACCAGGGGTTTGTAGGGAGACAAAAACAACAAAACATTACCAATAACCAAAATACCCGAGTGTATAGTGCAAAACAAAAAGTAAATAGTAAAAATACAATTTTTACAAAAATCAAAAAAAATATTTAAACTTATTTTATAGAAAAAAAAATTATATTTCAAAAATTAAATTGAAAAAAAACGAACGAACGAACTGCTGCTCTCAAAGTAAAGACGTAGTAAAAAAAAACGTACAAAATTAAGAGAAATTTTGTAAAATCGTTGGTGTTTTTTTTTATTATTTATTTTCGTTCATTGCAAAATGTTCAAAACAAAACATGCGCTTGCATGCCTTCTGTTTTTTCTGTGTTTTTTTTATATTGATTTTTTGATGCTATATTATTTCAATACGATCGTACGATTTAGCATTTCCAAAAGAAAATTTCCAAAATATTCTTAGGATTGAGAGGTTTAATAATGGATGGCTTGATTATAGCTTTCAAAATATATACGATTTTGGTCACACATTCATATTTAAGCAAAATTGTGCCATTCTCATTGGTTTATTGTTATAAATGATTTTTTTTTGTTTTTTGATTTTTTTTTTTTGGTTTGGGTGAAAGTTTGGAAAAAAACGTTTTGAAATTTTCACCTTTTTGCCAGTGTCGATATTTTCTATGGGTACCACTTCATCAGGGTCTTGTGTATTTATGGTGGTTGTGGTTGGTGAGATTGATGGTGGTGTTGTTAGTATAAGGTATGGTGGCAATGTTGTGGCCATTGCCATTTCATTGCTGGAAGCTGAGGCTGATCCATCTGCCGCTGACGCCGCCGCTGGTGAGGATGATGACGATGTTGGCAAAAAGTTATTCAAGTCCTCCATATCTCCATTGAATGAAGAAGGTGTCGTTGTCGTTGTGGCCACATTATGATGTGTGGTTGATGCTGATACTTCAAAATCCAATGAAGAGCCATGCGAATGATGACGTGGTGGTGGTAATGGAGGCATATTTGTATTTACAACACCCCTCATATTTTCCATAAAAGTTAAACGCTTGACAAATTCCTCATCTTCCTTGGTAAGATCTCCATCGGCTGCATCGTCTTCATCATCTTCGTCATCGTCAACATCGTCATCATCGTATTTGTTGACATCGACTTTAAACATTTTATTTGTCTACTCAAGGCCAATTAAATATTTGTGTTCATTTTTGTTTTTAATTGTTGTTTTATTTTTTTAATTTTGAAAATTGGAAATTATTTTCAAAAATTTTGTTTATATCGCAAAGTTTCCCATACGCATATGTATATATGCGAAAATGTTTTTTAAATTATTTTAGAAGAAAGAAAAAATAATAAAAAAGTGTAAGATAAAATTATAGTGTACCACATATTTGTATTTTTTTATTTATTTTTTTTTTTCGAATATATACAAAATTAATATGTACATAATAGAATTTATATACATATAATCTTTGTACATAAAAAAGATAGTGAGTAAGATCGCTCAGAGACTATCAAAAGTGAGAGGACTATCAAAGGATTCCGGGAAATTATTAAAATTATTTCAATACAAAACAAAATGGCTAAAAGTCTTGAAGCGAAATTATTATTCTACCCATAAAACAACGGAAAATATTTTTATACATAGTTACAGCATAATTCTTTGAAAAAAAAAATCCAGGTAAATACACACAAAAAATTTTTTTCTGATTCAATCACCAAATTAATTGATCCAATTATTTTTTTAATTGAAATGTCTTCAATCACTAAAACAGTTTTAATTGGGCATAGAAAAAATTCTTGATTAAAAAATTAATTGATTTTTCAGAAAAATTCAATTAATTTTTAATTGATTCAATTAAAAATGTAATTGATGTTGATTGCAAAACTCAATTAATTTATTAATTAAAAAAGGTAACTATTTTTAATTACTTTCTGAATTGGCTTAGAGTTTTTATTTGGATTAACAAATTATTGTTTTAAATACATTTTTAATTAAAAATTAAAAAAAAAAAATTAATTGTATCAATTAATTTTTTAATTAAAAATGTTAAAATTTTCAATCATTGACTTAATTAACTTAATGTTTCTATCATGATTAAAAAGTTCATTGTATCAATTAATTTATTAATTGAAAAAAAAAAAAAATCAACTTCAATTAACTTTTTAATTGGAAATATTTTGGTGATATTTTTTCTGTGTAATGTTCGGTTGTTTACAACAGATTTTTTGGCACATTTTGAAAAACAATGAAGCGATTTTCTATGATTAATATTTTTATAACCTCCACCATAGGATGGGGGTATATTAACTTTGTCATTTCGTTTCTAACACATCGAAATATTGCTCTAAGACCCCCATAAATTATATATATTCTGGGCCGTGGTGAAATTCTGAGTCAATCTAAGCATGTCCGTCCGACCGTCTGTTGAAATCACGCTAACTTCCGAACGAAACAAGCTATCGACTTGAAACTTGGCACACGTAGTTGTTATTGATGTAGGTCGGATGGTATTGCAAATGGGCCATATCGGACCCACAGATTTGGCTTGCGGAGCCTCTAAGAGAAGCATATTTCATCCGATCCGGCTGAAATTTGGTATATGGTGTTGGTATATGGTCTCTAGCAACCATGCATATCGGTCCATAATTATATATAGCCCCCATATGATCCGATCCCCCGATTTTGGCAAAATTTTATTTCTATAGAAAATTTTGTCAAAATTTTATTTCTATAGAAAATGTTGTCAAAATTTTATTCCTATAGACAAATTTGTTAAATTTTATTTCTATAGAAAATGTTGTCAAAATGTTATTTCTATAGAAATTTTTTCAAAATTTTATTTTGATAGAAAATTTTGTCAAAATTTTATTTCTATAGAGTTTTGTAAAAATTTTGTCCGTCCGTCCGTCTGTTGAAATCACGCTAACTTCCGAACGAAACAAGCTATTGACGTGAAATTTGGCACAAGTAGTTGTTATTGATGTAGGTCGGATGGTATTGCAAATGGGTCATATCGGTCCACTTTTACGTACAGCCCCCATATAAACAGACCCCCAAATTTGGCTTGCGAGTCCTCTAAGAGAAGCAAATTTCATCCGATCCGGTTGAAATTTGGTATATGGTCTCTAACAACCATGCATATCGGTCCATAATTATATATAGCCCCCATATGATCCGATCCCAAAATTTTATTTCTATAGAAAATTTTGTCAAAATTTTATTTCTATAGAAAATTTTGTCAAAATTTTATTTCTATAGAAAATTTTGTCAAAATTTTATTTTTATAGAAAATGTTGTCAAAATTTTATTCCTATAGACAATTTTGTTAAATTTTATTTCTATAGAAAATGTTGTCAAAATGTTATTTCTATAGATTTTTTTTTCAAAATTTTATTTTGATAGAAAATTTTGTCAAAATTGTATTTCTATAGAGTTTTGTCAAAATTTTATTTCTATAGGGTTTTGTAAAAATTTTGTCCGTCCGTCCGTCTGTTGAAATCACGCTAACTTCCGAACGAAACAAGCTATTGACGTGAAACTTGGCACAAGTTGTTGTTATTGATGTAGGTCGGATGGTATTGAAAATGGGTCATATCGGTCCACTTTTACGTATAACCCCCATATAAACGGACCCCCAAATTTGGCTAGAGAAGCAAATTTCATCCGATCCGGCTGAAATTTGGTACATGGTGTTAGTATATGGTCTCCAACAACCATGCAAAAATTGGATGACATCGGTCCATAATTATATATAGCCCCCATATAAACCGACCCCCCGAATTGGCTTGCGAGGCCTATAAGAGAAGCAAATTTCATCCGATCCGGCTGAAATTTGGTACATGGTGTTAGTATATGGTTTCCAACAACCATGCAAAAATTGGGTGACAGCGGTTCATAATTATATATAGCCCCCATATAAACCGATCACCAGATTTGACCTCCAGAGCCTCTTGGAAGAGCAAAATTCATCTGTGGCCATATATTACGTGGTGTTAATATATGGCCACAAACTCCCATGCAAAAATTGGTCGATATCGGTGCATAATTATATATGGGCCCCATATAAACCGATCCACAGATTTGACCTCCGGAGCCCCTTGGAAGAGCAAAATTCTTCCCATTCGGTTGAAATTTGGTACGTGATGTTAGTATATGGTATCCAACAATCATGCAGGAATTGGTTCCTATCAGTCCATAATTATATATAGCTCCCATATAAACCGATCCCCAGATTTGACCTCCGGAGCCCCTTGGAAGAGCAAAATTCTTCCCATTCGGTTGAAATTTGATTCGTGATGTTAGTATATGGTATCCAACAACCATGCCAAAAGTGGCCCATAGCAGTCCATAAACATATATAGCCCCCATATAAACCGATCCCGAGATTTGGTTTTGGAGCCTCTTGGAGGAGCAAATTTCATCCGAGTGAGTTGAAATTTGGTACATTGTGCTAGTATATGGCCGTTAACAACCATGCCTAACTAGGTCCATATCGGTCTATAGTTATATATAGCCCTCAGATAAATCGATCCCCAATCACACAAAAATTGGTCCATATCAAGTTCATAATTGTATATAGCCCCCATATAAGCGACCCCATATTTCAATTCTGGCTCTCTACGTACCGTGCAAAAAGTCCATATCGATTCGTAATTATTTGTAGACTTAACTATACATAACTTTTTGTATAATATATACCACGTATGCACTAACTCACAATTTAGAAAACGATGTTAAGAATGTTTAAGATACCACAACCCAAGTAATTCGATTGTGAATGACAGTCTTTCGTAGAAGTTTCTACGCAATCCATGGTGGAGGGTACATAAGATTCGGCCTGGCCGAACTTACGGCCGTTTATACTTGTTTAGTTTAATATACATAAAAAAAATCTGATTCAATCACGAAATTAGAAGATCCAATTAATTTTTAATTGAAATGTCTTCAATTACAGAAATGATAGTATCAAGTAAAAAATTAATTGAAGGTCAATTAAAAAGTTAATTGATCCAATTAAAAACTTAATTGATACTATTATTTTTGTGATTAATTTTTGTTGCAATTAAAAAATGTGTTGAATCAATTAAATTTTTAATTGAATATTTTTTAAAACTCAATTAAAATTTTAATTGGAAAATTTTTCGTGAAATTTTTTTGTGTGTATGCAATATAATCATTGACATAAAGAAATTGTTCTTTAGTACAGTGCAAATGTTCATTAATAGAAATATTTCGTTATTTAATAGAAGAATCATTAAAATAACAAAAAAAAAGCAGCTAACATAAATACAATGAACTTTTTGTCGTTATTGTTCTGATTCCTCTATAAAAAAACGAAAAATTTCATTCTACTAATGAACAGTTGCGTTGTATCAATAAAATTTTTTTATCTCAATCGGTGGCTCAATATTAATGAGATTTTCTTTGTGTGTAGCAAGCTTTTCATTGGCATAACAAACAGTTTTCATTAATATTTTTCTGATTCAGTCACGAACTTAATTGATCCAATTAATTTTTTAATTGAAATGTCTTCAATCACAGAAATGATAGTATCAATTAAAAAATTAATTGACAGTCAATTAAAAAATTAATTGATACAATTAAAAACTTAATTGATACTATTAATTTGTGTGATTGATTTTGATTTCAATTAAAAAAAATTGTTGAATCAATTAAATTTTTAATTGAATATTATTTAAAACTTAATTAAGATTTTAATTGGAAAATTTTTCATAAAATGTTTTTCTGTGCAACGCAAATGTCCATCAAATTTTTCCTTATTTATAGAGGAATCATAACAATAACGAAAGATTTCACTGTATTTATGATTCGTTGTCTCAATTTTCAAAAGAGTGATAAGAGTAGCTGAGCTTGCATGGACGTGCAATTCTTGAACTCCCAAAATGATCGAGTTTGCTCATTTAGACTAACAAGTCCATTTTGGTATAACATATGGTGAACTTCTCGCCCATTTGTATGTAAGTCTTTTAATATCTTAAGGGAGCTGCTTCGATGCTTAGGAATATCAGCAGCATTAATGTATCAGATAAAAGATAGCAGAAAATTCGTTTTGTTTTGGTTTATGTTTTCATTTCTACGTTATGAAGGATTCAATGAAATTGTATAATAGTAAAGGATGATAACAGCTTGTAGCACAGTTTTTGCTAATGTTGAATATGTTTGTTGTTGGTTGGAGTGGCTAAACTCAGTTTTGATAGAGTGGTTAAACTCACACACACACATTCCTACAATTTGTAAAAGGTTCAATGAAATTGTATAACAGTTTTGCAAAATAATGAAAACTTGTAGCACAGTTACGGAAGTGTTATAAAATTATTAACATTTATACCTTATAAATGATATGAAATTTTAGATTTGGTTAAAAGTTTCGAAAAGACATGGATATGCCCTCTTATTAAACCTTAATTTTTTATATTTGCCATATTATTCACATATATCGTCTACTCTCCGACATAAGATAGCGAAACATAGTATTACCATTTACATTCGAAGGTATCCAGAAAAAGGAGTTTAAAATTGAGAAAAGTATTAACAATAAAACACAACGAGTAAAACACATATGAAAAAAATAACAACAAATTGAAACAATAGAATATGTATGTATGTATATGCACAAAAAAAAAACCACCAAGATAGATACAAAACAAAATCATCGCATATATTATGTAGATAGATTCCTACATATAATATTATGTGAGTAAGTCGCGATATATCTTTAGGTTGTATTAAGTGTGTGTATGATAGAGAGTATAGTTAATACAGTACATTTATAATATGACACATTATTATATCACTATACAGTACATAAAGACATATAACGTACTGTATAAAATTAATATAAGAGTTCAGTGTTGCCAGAACTACAAAATGAAACCTAGTCACGGTTGCCGCAGTTGGTAGAATTCTACGAAAAATGGAAGATTTTTTACGGAAGATTTTTTTTTTGTAGATTGGTAGACTTCTTGATGATTTGGTAGATTTTGCAAAGAGGTACTTAAATAAAATTTTGCAAAATTTTCTAAACAAATAAAATTTTGACAAAATTTTCTATAGAAATAAAATTTTGACAAAATTTTCTATAGAAATAAAATGTTGACAAAATTTTCTATAGAAATACAATTTTGACAAAATTTTCTATAGAAAATTTTTCTATAAAAATAAAATTTTGAAAAAATTTTATATAGAAATGAATTTTTAACAAAATTTTCTATAGAAATGAAATTTTAACAAAATTTTCTATAGAAATGAAATTTTAACAAAATTTTCTATAGAAATAAAATTTTTGATACAATTTTCCGTAAAAATAAAATTTTGACAAAATTTTTTATCTAAATAAAATTTTGACAAAGTTTTCTATAGAAATAAAATTTTTATTGTTGTTTTTGATCTCAGCTTAAAGCCATGCATTGACTAAACTACAAGCTACAATCTAAGCTACACTTGTAGTTTAGTCAATGCATGGCTTTAATCTGAGATCAAAAACAACAATAACGATTGAAGAGAAGCCAACAATAACAAACAAAACGAAACACGCTCAAAAACAAACCCAGCCAACTACATTTAAATCGATGATTTGAGTTTGGCAAAGGAAAAGAGATACGCTTGCAAATTTGTTTAGGCAGTAGCCGACTATCAAACCTTTTTTCGGAAGGTTCAAGTGCAGTTCACTTTGGGTTGAGTGAATTACCCGAATTTATTCTGATAATTGGTTGATAGTTTTGCTGCAAGTAGAGGATGCTGATGAGGAATGTGGTAATTCCGAAACAGCTGTACATCCAACCATCTTGCAGTCTATAGGGCTTTGCCCAAATAAATTTGACAAGCATACTTTTCCTCTGTTGGTTAAGCTACACTTGTAGTTTAGTCAATGCATGGCTTTAAGATGAGATCAAAAACAACAATAACGATTGAAGAGAAGCCAACAATAACAAACAAAAAGAAATAAAATTTTCACAAAATTTTCCATAGAACTAAAATTTTGACAAAACTTTCTATAGAAATAAAATTTTGATAAAATTTGCTATAGAAAAAAGTTTTAATAAAATTGTCTATAGAAATAAAATTTTGACATAATTTTCTATAGAAATAAAATTTGTGACATAATTTTCTATAGAAATAAAATTTTTGACAAAATTTTCTGTAGAAATAAAATTTTGACAAAATTTTCTATGGAATTAAAATTTGACAAAATTTTCTATAGAAATAAAATGTTGACATAATTTTCTATAGAAATACAATTTTGACAAAATTTTCTATAGTAATAAATTTTTCGTGTTTTGTTTTTATTGTGGGTTTGTACTTCAATCATATTTGTTGTTTTGATCTCTGCTTTAAAACCATTGTGTTGACTAAATTACAAGAGTAGCTTAACCAAGAGAGGAAAAGATGTTTGTCAAATTTATTTTGGACAAAGCCCTATAAACTGCAAGGTGGTTGGATGGACGCACGTTTCGGAATTACCACATTCCTCATCAGCATCCTCTACTTGCAGCAAAACTATCAATCAATTATCAGAATAAATTCAGGCAGTTCACTAAACCCATGGTGAACCACACTTGAACCTTCCGAAAAAAGGTTTACGATAACCGGCTTACGCCGAAATAAATTCATACATACATTTCTCTTTTCCTTTGCTACCATCAAATCATCGATTTGAGTGCAGTTGGCTGGGTTTATTTTGAGCGTGCTTCCTCTTTCATTCGTGTTTTGTTTTTATTGTGGGTTTGTACTTCAATCATATTTGTTGTTTTGTTTGATCTCAGATTTAAAACCATTGTGTTGACTAAACTACAAGTACATTTGACAACCATCTTTTCCTCTGTTGGTTAAGCTACTCTTGTAGTTTAGTCAACACAATGGTTTTAAAGCTGTGATCAAAACAACAAATATGAAATAAAATTTTGCCAAAATTTTCCTTAGAAATAAAATTTTGCCAAAATTTTCCATAGAAATAAAATTTGGACAAAATTTTCTATAGAAATAAAATTTTGACGAAATTTTCTATAGAAATAAAATGTTTGACATAATTTTCTATAGAAATAAATTTGTTTGATAAAACTTTCTATAGAAATAAAATTTTGACAAAATTTTCTATAGAAATAAAATTTTTGACAAAATTTTCTATAGAAATAAAATTTTACAAAATTGTCTATAGAAATAAAATTTTGACAAAATTTTCTATAGAAATAAAATTTGTGATAAAATTTTCTATAGAAATAAAATTTTGACATAATTTTCTATAGAAATAAAATTTTTAGAAAAATTTCTATAGAAGTAACATTTTGACAACATTTTCTATAGAAATAAAATTTTGTTAAATTTTGACACAATTTTCTATAGAAATAAAATTTTGATAAATTTTTACAAAATTTTCTATAGCAATAAAATTTTGTAAAATTTTGACAAAAATTTTCTATAGAAAAAAAAATTTTAAGAAATAAAATTTTGACATAATTTTCTATAGAAATAAAATTTTGACAACATTTTCTATAGAAATAAAATTTTGACAATATTTTCTATAGAAATAAAATTTTGACAAAATTTTCTATAGAAAAAAATGTTTGACAAAATTGTCTAAAAAAATAAAATTTTGAGAAAAATTTCTATAGAAATAAAATTTTTAAAATTTTGACAAAATTTTCTATAGAAATAAAATTTTGACAAAATTGTCCATAGAAATAAAATTTTGATAAAATTTTCCACAAAAATAAATTTTTTGATAAAATTTTCTATAGAAATAAAATTTTGACAAAATTTTCTATAGAAATATAATTTTGAATAGAAATAAAATTTTGACAACATTTTCTATAGAAATAAAATTTTGACAATATTTTCTATAGAAATAAAATTTTGACAAAATTTTCTATAGAAATAGAATTTTGACAAAATTTTCTATAGAAATAAAATTTTGTTAAATTGTGACAAAATATTCTATAGAAATAAAATTTTGTTAAATTTTGACAAAATTTTCTATAGAAATAAAATTTTTTTAAATTGTGACAAAATTTTCTATAGCAATAAAATTTTGTTAAATTTTGAAAAAAATTTCTATAGAAATAAAATTTTGTTAAATTTTTACAAAATTTTCTATAGATATAAAATTTTTGACAACATTTTCCATAGAAATAAAATTTTTGACAAAATTTTCTATAGAAATAAAATTTTGACAAAATTGTCCATAGAAATAAAATTTTGACAAAATTTTCCATAAAAATAAAATTTTGACAAAATAAAATTTTGACAAAATTTTCTATAGAAATATAATTTTGAAAAAATTTTGAATAGAAATAAAATTTTGACAACATTTTCTATAGAAATAAAATTTTGACAATATTTTATATTGAAAAAAATTTTGACAAAATTGTCTATAAAAATAAAATTTTGAGAAAAATTTCTATAGAAATAGAATTTTTAAAATTTTGACAAAATTTTCTATAGAAATAAAATTTTTGAGAAAATTGTCTATAGAAATAAAATTTTGAGAAAAATTTTCTATAGAAATAAAATTTTGGCAACATTTTCTATATAAATAAAATTTTTACAAAATTGTCTATAGAATTAAATTTTGACAAAATTTTCTATAGAAATAAAATTTTAACAAAATTTTCTATAGATATAAAATTTTGAAAAAATTTTGAATAGAAATAAACTTTTGAGAAAATTTTCTATAGGAATAAAATTTTGACAAAATTTTCTGTAGAAGTAAAATTTTAACATTTTCTGTAGAATAAAATTTTGACAAAATTTTCTACAGAAATAAATTTTGATAAAACTCTCTATAAAAATAAAATTTTGAAAAAATTTTCTATAAAAATAAAATTTTGACAAATTGTCTATAGAACTAAAATTTTGACAAAATTTTCTATAGAAATAATATTTTGTCAAAATTTTCTATAGAAATAAAATTTTGACAAATTTTTCTATAAAAATAAAATTTTGACAAAATTTTCTGTAGAAATAAAATTTTGTTAACATTTTCTGTAGAATAAAATTTTGACAAAATGTTCTTTAGAAATAAAATGTTGACAATATTTTCTATAGAAATAAAATGTTGACAAAATTTTCTATAGAAATAAAATTTTGACAAAATTTTCTATAGAAATAAAATTTTGATAAAATTTTCTATGGCAATAAAATTTTGACAAAATTTTCTATAGCAATACAATTTTGATAACATTTGCTGTAGAAATAAAATTTTTGACATAATTTCCTATAGAAATAAAATTTTGACAAAATTTTCTACAGAAATAAAATTTTGACATAATTTTCTATAGAAATAAAATTTTGACAATATTTTCTATAGATATAAAATTTTGACAAAATTTTCTATAGAAATAAAATTTTGGGAAAATTTCTCCCAAGTTTGGTAGAATATTTTTGGCTCGAGTGGCAACCGTGAACGTAGTAGGTAATTTCTAGACAAATTTCTGGAATGTTGATTTATTAAAGAAACAACCTTTTCGATTTGTTGCTTTAGATCATTCCCCTCGAAACCTCGATTTCAACACCAAAATCTCTTTACAAATCTCAAGTGCTCATAGCGACAAAAATTGAGATTTCGTTCATTGGTGAATTTAGGTTAGATATATAATTTTAGGCTCACTTGAGACTATTCGGTATATTGTGATACCACAAATGGTGAACTTCAGAAGTGAGTTCTAATTGTGATGACATTCATCATATGTCTCAACTATTATCATCTACATTGGTAGAAAAATAATCAAATTGTTAGATAATATTTCGTTATAATTTTTTGAAATTGTTTGAGGTAAATTCTTAAAAATTTTGCTGTGACAATTTATTAAACTCTCAGTGCCATATTTGATCTCTATAAAAGAGAATCTATCATTATCTTATTTCAAAAATGACTGCGTTTTTTTTTTGTTATACAAACACAAATCACCAATTAAGAAAAAAGAAATACATTATAAAGATCCGGAGAAAAAACAGAAACAAAGATGAGACTAAAATTTCTTAAATATGGACGATTATGGAGGAACACAAAAAGAAGAACAAACAAAGAACACAATTACGAATTAATTTTCAAAAAAGGTCAAAAAAGTATCAAAAGAAAACAGCGAAATTTCGAATTATAATACTTTTGAAGATTTGTTTGAGCTGGATCGGAAATGCATTTGGTTTTTGTTTCTATACAGTACAAGACAAGACACACATTACCTTATTCGATTTGGCAGACGTATTATTGGTGGTTGTTGTGGTCGTGGTTGTTGTTGACGATTGGTATACTGTTGTATTTGCGGCAATGATCGTTGATGATGATGAAGAGGAGGAGGAGGACGAGGATGTGATGGAAAGAATATCATTGGATGATGGTGGTTGTGGTGCTGGTGGTGGTGGAGTGATTGATAATGTCGTTGAATCGATAAGAATAACTGGTGGCGGTGGTGGTAATAAAGTTGTGGTGGAGGTGAGATCAGTTGATGTCGACGACGACGACATATGGTGATGGTGGTGGTTTTGTTGCTTATTTTCCTCATTTTCACCACCGTGGTGGTGATGGTGATTATCATGATTCAATACGGGTGTATTAGGTGGTGAATTTTCATTTTCTATTATATGATTGTCTTTATTATTATTATGGGTGGTTTTATGATGGTGGGTGCTAGGTAATGAAGTTGTGGCCAATCCGGCAACATCTACATTCTCTTCTAACTTTACCCCAGCAGCTGTAGATGTTTGGGGTGATAGGGAATCTAAAACCTCAGCCACATTAAAATCATTTTCTCCATTCGTATTATCATAGACACGATTCACATGATCTGGTTTCAAAGAAATATCATCTGAGGTTTGTGAAGTTTGCTGCTGCTGCTGCTGGAGAACTTCCTTTAATAAAGCATCTTCAGGTTGTTCTACCACAATCTCGGGAATATCCTCTATATGTTTGGTATTCTCAATAGTTTTTGTTATAACCGATTCTAATTTGGATAGGCTCTCATCAATCTCCTCATTTAGGGGAGCTTTTTTGTGTAAAATGTTGTCACCGGGTTCGGAGTCAGTATGTTTCAAAGCTGTAATATCATCGCGATTATGGACTATAGAATCCCCTACAGTTTCCACTTCTAACTTATTTGGATTCATTTCCGACTGTTTTTGAAAATATTTTCCCCACATGTACCCCACACACGAAATCGGGCGCCATTGGTTAGACAAATGACAAATGTTACATGAAGAAAGTGTGGTGGGTTTTTGGATACCAAACCAGATGTTATAGTCGAACACACACACAAGTAAGGTGTAAATGCGTTGGTGAATTTAGACATTTGTGTGAGACAATGTGATGCAGCAAAGATGGTGAGTTCGGTATTCGCCGAGAGAGAGAGGTTGTTTTTTTTTGTGGTGTAGGAAAAGAATATTTACGGTGTTATATTAAATGTGCAGGTTATATTATGAGTATGATAGTGATGGTAGTGTGTTAATATTTGTGTTATACCAGTGTTATACAAAGTGTTATACCATATATTACAGACAAGTGAATATATGGACCCAATTTTCATGTTTGTATAATAGTTTTTGTTTTATTTTAAATGAAAGAAGAAACAATACAAAAGAAAGACAAAAAAGAGAAAGAGATCAAGAATGAAACAACATTGGAATTAATACACAAGAATTAGTCATGATAATCTCAACAACACAATGGCCATAAGAAGGTAGTATGACAAACAAATCTCTTCCCATAAGCACATACTATGTTGTTGTCGTATTTCTTTTTCTGGGGTTAGCCTTGCTTTCGAAGGCAGTGATTGTGGTATGATGTGGTGTAAAAGTGTTGCGTATAACAGAAATTAATGTTAATAACAAAAATGAAATATACAAAAAAGTGCAATTTGTTTTAGTTTAGAATAATGTCATAGTAGTAGGAGTAGTAAAAGAAATTGTCGTTTAGAAAACAAAACCAATTATCAATTTAATTAAATGTTATTTATATTAATATTATGGTAAAATATAACAGTTTTTGTTTTTTTTTCTTATCGTTTGTTTTTTCTTGTTTATAATAATAACCCAAATAACATTTAGATATTAGAATTAATTAGTTTTAGTTTCTTTTTGTATATGTATAAGGAGTTTTTTTTTTTGCTTTGTTTTGTTTGGTTTTGTACGTAGAAAAAACTTAAATTATAATGTATAACAACCAATAACTGTAATAATAATAATAGAAAAAAACTATACAAATTTAATTTGTCACATACCTCATCATCATCTTCGGTATTGGTATTGGTAGCTGCTGGTTGACCATAAGTATTATGTGTAGTAGTAGTACTAGTACTGGAAATAGGTTGTGCTTGATTTACACTTTATTTATTTTTTGGAAGATAGAAAACATTTGATTTTATTTATCTGTTATATTCTCATTCAAGTCTTGGTAACATTTCACTTACATTTCTTCTTCATCTTCGTACTCATAGTCGTCTTCTTCATCACCATCTTCATCGTATTGAGTTCCGGATCCCTCGACTTGGCGACGATTACGTATGGCTCTGGTCTTGTAGTGTTTGCGCCATATTACCCACCAACCGAATTTCTCACCGGTGATATTATCTAGAGCACCATCTTTCATTTGTTGTTCGATTTGTTTGACAATAGGCTCAGTAATGCTGAAATATTTTGAATGACAACCAATCTAAAAGAAAGAGGGATCAAAGTCAATACACATAGATTTCTAATGATGGTAAATTTGTTTGTGCCAAGAAATGAAAAAAAAACAGACAAGCAAAAAATACGCAGGGAAAATGTGCTATTGTCCGTTTCTGAAGCTTTGCCTTGGAAGATCTCTTCAAAGTAGAGAATTATTTTTATACTCTGTGAAACAGTGTATATGTTTACAACACCTAATATGCTCAGGGCCGGCCCCTGAGTCGATCTAGCCATATGCTCTGTCTGTCTGTCCGTCCGTCCGTTTGTCTATGAACACATTTTTGTGATCAAAGTCTAGGTCGCAGTTATAGTTCAATCGACTTCAAATTTGCTACAATTTGGTCAGAAAGGAACCCTATTGGTTTTGGAAGATATGCTCGATATGCACTTATATATAATCAAGTTTTAACAAAATTTTCTATAAATAAGAATTTTTGACAAAATTTATTATATAAATAAATTCTTGACAATATTTTCTATAGAAATACAATTTTTGACAAAATTTTCTATAGAAATAAATTTTTTTACAAAATTTTCTATAGAAATAATCACGGTGGCCACAGTTGGTATAATTTTTTATATTTCGGTTGATTGTGCAAAGATGAGAACTCAAATCTTGACAAAATTTTCTATAGAAATAAAATTTTTACAAAATTTTCTATAGAAATAAAATTTTTACAAAACTTGCTATAGAAATAAAATTTTTACAAAATTTTCTATAGAAATAATTTTTTTACAAAATTTCCCATAGAAATAATTTTTTTACAAAATTTTCTATAGAAATAAAATTTTGGCGAAATTTCCTATAGAAATAATCACGGTCGCCGCAGTTGGTAGAATTCTTTATAATTTGGTTGATTGTGCAAAGATGAGAAACAAAATCTTGATAAAATTCTCTATAGATATAAATTTTTTACAAAATTTTCTGTAGAAATAAAATTTTATTCTATAGAAATAAAATTTTAACAAAATTTTCTATAGACATGAATTTTTGACAATATTTACTATAGAAATAAATTTTTGACAATCTTTTCTATAGAAATGAAAATTTTGACAAAATTTTCTATAGAAATATAATTTTGACAAAATTTTCTACAGAAATAAAATTTTGACAAAATTTTCTTTAGAAATAAAATTTTGACAAAATTTTCTATAGAAATAAAATTTTGACAAAATTTCTTATAGAAATAATCACGGTCGCCACAGTTGGTAGAATTCTTTATATTTTGGTAGATTGTGCAAAGATGAGAAATAAAATGTTGACAAAATTTTCTATAGAAATAAAATGTTGACAAAATTTTCTATAGAAATAAAATTTTGACAAAATTTTCTATAGAAATAAAATTTTGACAAAATTTTCTATAGAAATAAATTTTGACAAAATTTTCGATAGAAATAAAATTTTGACAATATGTTGTATAGAAATACAATTTTGACAAAAATTTTTATAGAAATAAAATTTTTATGGAAATAAAATGTTGACAAAATTTTCTATAGAAATAATATTTTGACTCAATTTTTTAAAGAAATAAAATTTTGACAAAATTTTTTTAAGAAATAAAATTTTGACAAAATTTTCAATAGAAATAAAATTTTGACAAAATTTTCAATAGAAATAAAATTTTGTATGGAAATTAAATTTTGACATAATTTTCTATAGAAATAAAATTTTGACAAAATTTCTATGAAAATAAAATTTTGACAAAATTTCTATGAAAATAAAATTTTGACAAAATTTCCTATAGAAGTAAAATTTTTGACAAAATTTTCTATAGAAATAAAATTTTGAAAACATTTTTGACAAAATTTTATAAAGAAATAAAATTTTGACAAAAATTTCTATAGAAAATTTCTATGAAAATAAAATTTTGACAAAATTTCCTATAGAAGTAAAATTTTTGACAAAATTTTCTATAGAAATAAAATTTTGAAAACATTTTTGACAAAATTTTATAAAGAAATAAAATTTTGACAAAAATTTCTATAGAAATAAAGATTTGACAAAATTGTCTATAGAAATAAAAATTTTACAAGATTTTCTATAGAAGTAAAAATTTGACAAGATTTTCTATAGAAATAAAACTATGACAACATTTTCTATAAAGATAAAATTTAGGTCAGAATGGAAACCAAATAAATTTGACAAACATTCTTTTCCTCCTTTGGTTAAGCTACTCTTGTAGTTTAGTCAACGCAATGGTTTTTAAGCTGAAATCAAAACAACAAATATGATTGAAGTACGAACCAACAATAACAAAATAAAACGAATGAAATAAAATTTTGACAAAATTTTCTAAAGAAATAAAATTTTGACAAAATATTCTACAGAAATAAATTTTTGACAAAATTTTCTAAATAAATAAAATTTTCACAAAAATTTCTATAGAAATAAAATTTTGACAAAATTTTCTATAGAAATAAAATTTTGAAAAAATTTTCTATAGAAATAAAATTTTGAAAAAATTTTCTATAGAAATAAAATTTTGACAAAATTTGTTTAAGAAATAAAATGTTGACAACATTTTTTTAAGAAATAAAATTTTGACAAAATTTCCAATAGAAATAAAATTGTGTATGGAAATCAAATTTTGACATAATTTTCTATAGAAAGAAAATTTTGACAAAATTTCTATAAAAATAAAATTTTTGATAAAATTTCCTATAGAAGTAAAAAGTTTGACAAAATTTCCTATAGAAGTAAAGATTGTGACAAAATTTTCTATAGAAATAAAATTTTGAAAAAAATTTTTTTGACGAAATTTTCTAAAGAAATAAAATTTTGAAAAAAATTTCTATAGAAATAAAAATTTGACAATATTGTCTATAAAAATAAAAATTTGACAAGATTTTCTATAGAAAAAAAAAACTATGACATTTTCTATAAAAATAAAATTTAGGTCAGAATGGAACCCTATTGGTTTTGGAAGAAACCACTTCAGATTAAGTTGTAGCCCCCATCTATATATCTCGCTCGATATTTTAACAAAATTTTCTATAGATGTGAATTTTTGAAAAAATTTACTATAGAAGTAAATTCTTGACAATATTTTCTATAGATATAAAATTTTAACAAAACTGTCTATAGAAATTAAATTTTGACATAATTTTCTATAGAAATAAAATTTTGACAAAATTTTCTAAAGAAATAAAATTTTATTTCTATAGAAATAAAATTTTGACAAAATTTTCTATAGAAATAAAAATTTGATAAAATTTTCTATAGCAATAAATTGTTGACAAAATTTGCTATAGAAATAAAATTTTATTTGTTGTTTTGATCTCAGTTTAAAAACCATTGCGTTGACTAAACTACAAGAGTAGCTTATCCAAATTTTCTATAGAAATAAAATTTTGTCAAAATTTTCTAAAGAAATAAAACTGTGACAACATTTTGTATAAAAATAAAATTTTGACAAAATTTTCTATAGAAATAAAATTTTGACAAAATTTCCTATAGAAATAAAATTTTGGCATAATTTTCTATAGAAATAAAATTTTGACAAAATTTTCTATAGAAATAAAATTTTGACAAAATTTCCTATAGAAATAAAATTTTGGCAAAATTTTCTAAAGAAATAAAATTTTGACAAAATTTTCTATAGAAATAAAATTTTGACAAAATTTTGTATAGAAATAAAATTTTGAGAAAATTTTCTATAGAAATAAAATTTTGACGTTTTCTGTAGATATCAAACAATCGTGCACCATGAAGGGTATAGATTAGCAAACGAAGTACGCTATGGTGCTAGGAAATTCTCAGGCAATATTATCACCCCATGGTTTTTTCGCAGTCCAAGTTTTAAAGTTTGTGTGAAATATATACTCCCCACATTGATGATTTTAAAACACCACCCACTACAAATTGCTTTAGCATACATTTTAAAATTCACCCTTTGATGCCATGAATAAAACTCTTGGAACTTTTACAATACACATCCTGCATCCTTTCTAGCTGGTTTTCGCAGGAATATTAACAAAGAACCTTTTCTGATGCCTTTAGAATTTAAAGGAACACAAAAATGTATTTAGTGGCGCTGATTTGATTAATAGCTTCCTTTTGTGCTCTTTCCAATTTCCGCTTTTTAGAATTCCTTTCAAAAAAAAAAAAACAATCCAACAAAAAAGGTTTAAAGAGCGACACCCGTATACTTGTGTGTGGCGTGCATGACAATGTGAATGCAGAGGGACAACAATAACCGTTAGGTATGGTGACAAAGGTGATTCGGCGGTGATTGTGATGTTTAGCTTGACTCTCTATTGCAGATACTTACGATGAAATCAACACGTCCCAATTTACGATGATTATTGGTATGGCATTTATTATTTCCCTTCTTCAATGATTCCTTTTGCATTTCATATAGATCATGTTTGCTGGCACTTTCCGTGACAATAAATTCCTGGAAAGAGAGAGAGAGAGAGAAACAATATAAGAGAAAGTCAGTAAATTGATGTGAGATACTAGAAATCTCTGTTTTCTAAATTTATATGAAAATAAAATAAGACGATTTTATTAAAATTGATCCAAAAGATAAATATTTATTTATTGTTTAATTATATTTACAATTAACTAAAATATAAATAAAATTGTTAGGTCCTAAGATGATGATATTCCTTGATATAATAAAACTTTTTCTTAACGCCATGCCACATTTACATAAATAATATGTAATATTGCCACAATTAAGAGAAACTACTTACAACAACGAACAATTACATTCAGTTTATGAACATTTTTCATATTACGAAGTAAAAAGAAAATGTTCATATATTTTGTACAAAACGTAATTTATTCATAGATACAAAGAAATATTTTCTTTAAGATAATGACAATTTCCATAAATAGAAGAAAAACCCTATGAGAAATTGGTGCAAATTGCCACTGATGGACTTTTCAAAGGACTGGTATCGGTAATTATACCCTAAATCACATAAAATATATACCGATCTACTCAGAATCACCTCCTGAGTCGATCTAGCGCTTGGTGTCCGTCCGTCCGTCTGTCCATGTATTTGTTGTTCGCAGGATTCCGATCGCAATTATTAACCGATTTTTGATGAAATATGGTACAGATGTATTAGCCGATCGAACTTACATATAGCTCTTACATCAATATATTGCCAGATTTTCACAAATATGGCTACATTATCCACACTAATGAGCGATTCCCTATTTTTTAATAATGAACTCAATATTAGTGGCTTACCAACTCTGTAGGTGGGAGCCACAGTGGTGCAATGGTTAGCATACTCGCCTTGCAGGGTCGTGGGTTCAAACCCAGTTCCGACAATCACCAAAAAAGTTTTTCAGCGGTGGATTATCCCATCTCACTAATGATGGTTACATTTTTGAATGTTTCAAAGCTTCTCTAAGTGGTTTCACTGCAATGTGGAACGCCTGCTTTAAAAAGGAGGTCCCTTGTCATTGAGCTTAACATAGAATCGGGCAGCACTCAGTGATAAGAGAGAAGTTCACCACTGTGGTATCACAGTGGATTGAATAGTCTAATGAGACTGATATATCGGGCTGCCACTATACCTAATCTGACTTAACTCTGTAGGTGTAAAACGAAGTATGTTATAGCTGCTAATATCAGGCGTTTCTGTTCAGATTGTGATAAAATTGCAATAAACATGTACTCCTTAATTTTCATAAATAAGGAAATGCGGTTCATCTCCCAAACCAATGATACCCCCCAAATGCTTAAAGGGTGATACGGTCAAAATTTGGTCAATATAAACTTGACGTATTTCTTTCAATTTTGCATTTAAAAAACCTGAACACCCCTCAGGTTGCTCCTATTTGATTTTGGAATTCACTCTTCAGTTGTCAAAATGCCGTCCAAGCAAGAAGAGCAGCGTATCAAAATTTTGCTCGCGCATCGCGAAAATCCGAGCTACTCGCACACAAAGCTGGCAAAATCGCTAAAAGTTGCCAAATCAACCGTTACAAATGTAATTAAAGTGTTTGGGGAACGTTTGTCAACAGCCAGGAAGTCTGGATCGGGGGGAAATCGAAAACCGGAAGCCGCTGAGACGACAAAGAGAGTTGCCGGTAGTTTCAAGCGAAACCCTAACCTCTCTCTCCGAGATGCCGCAAATAAGCTGGGTGTATCGTTTACAACCGTGCATCGAGCCAAAAAACGAGCCGGACTATCGACTTACAAGAAGGTAGTGACTCCAAATCGCGATGATAAACAAAATACGACGGCCAAAACGCGATCTCGGAGGTTGTACACGACGATGCTGACGAAGTTTGACTGCGTGGTAATGGACGACGAAACCTACGTCAAAGCCGACTACAAGCAGCTTCCGGGACAGGAGTTTTATACGGCAAAAGGAAGGGGAAAGGTAGCAGATATTTTCAAGCACATAAAACTGTCAAAGTTCGCAAAGAAATATCTGGTTTGGCAAGCCATCTGCACCTGTGGCTTGAAAAGCAGCATTTTCATAGCTTCCGGGACTATCAACCAAGAAATTTACGTGAAAGAGTGTTTGAATAAACGTCTGCTGCCTTTCCTGAAGAAACACGGTTGTTCCTTGCTGTTTTGGCCGGATTTGGCATCTTGCCATTACGGTAAAAAGGCCATGGAGTGGTACGCCGCCAACAACGTGCAGGTGGTTCCCAAGGACAAGAACCCTCCCAACACGCCAGAGCTCCGCCCAATTGAGAAATACTGGGCTATTGTCAAGCGGAACCTAAAGAAGGCCAAAAAACAGCTAAGGACGAGCAGCAGTTCAAGGCAAACTGGCTTTCTGCGGCGAAGAAGGTGGACAAGGTGGCTGTACAAAATCTGATGGCAGTTGTCAAGAGTGAGGCCCGGCAATTCGGATTTGGAAAAGCGAAAGCCTAACTGAATATTTTTCCTGAATTTTATACTAATTGAACTTGAAAAAGAAATTTAATTTGATTTTTTGAATAAACGATTTCACCGATTTACACGCGTTATCCCTTGACCAAATTTTGACCGTATCACCCTTTATGTTTACTAATTTATTGGGGGTGGTTTAGGGTATGATATAGTCGGCCCCGACCGACTTTCTACTTTACTCACTTCTGTTTTTTTTATTTTTTATTTATTTTTTTTTACTGCAGAATATTTTTTTACTTTGGCATTATATCATATTAGAATTGATTTTAACTTTTACCAAAATCCCCCACCCCTCCCAAAAAAATATATTATCTTTCTAAATATACATTTCTTCACCTTTACTTTGTAGTTTATCTAAACAAATTTTGAATACTTATCGGACCATCCATATATATATATATATATATATATATATATATATATATATATATATATATATATATATATATATATATATATATATATATATATATATATATATATATATATATATATATATATATATATATATATATATATATATATATATATATATATATATATATATATATATATATATATATATATATATATACTATTTACAGAATTTATATCTAAATATTTTTACATTGCCGTTAGATTATATCATAATTGTGTTTTAGATTTTTTTATAATTTTTACCAAAATCCGCCCTAATATACATTTTATTTCTTTCTGACTATGTATTTCCTTACCTTTGGTATGGCAAAAAATTTCGATAGTTTATCCATCACTTTAGCCTTGCGACTTTCATTGAGATCATGCCAGTTGTAATTTTGTAGAACGAGTGATAAGACCAACTCATTATCACCATAACGGCAATGTGACAATTCCAGAGCATAGGGGTCCTGATGTTGATGTGGCTGTTGTTGTTGTTGCAGCTGTTGCTGGTGATGATGATGCTGGTGTAGATGTGTGTGAGTTTCACTTAATGTGGGTTCATCTTTGGGTTCAAGTAAAGGAACCTGGAAATCAAAAATAAAGACATTTATTATAGCAAAGAGGGGGTTATTTGTTATGAATGACAACACTATTAAGGGATTTCAATATTTAGACCTGGATATGTATGTGTGTGATCTCAGTCCACAGACATTGTGTGATGACAGTTATTATGGGTTGGCAGAGAGAAGTAGAGAGAGAGAGGAGAATGAAAAATTCCTTTAATAATACCCTTACAAGAAATGATTAATGTTAATGCTTATTTGAAAGAGTCACCATACTCTTTCTCCCTTTCTCTCTCTCACGCTCTCTGAAGTCATTTCAAATGCTTTGTTTGCTTACTAATTGTTTGTATATAATTGTAAATATACTTAATGATACATAAAGTGTGGCATTCAGCCATCTTCCTGCCAGCCTGTTGTCGCTGTTATTCCTCTTGATGTGATATCTCCAAAGTTCAGTGTCCCTATCCTCACAATTTGTAATAATGAAAACACCAGAAAAATGTTCTTTTAATTTTACAGTGTTGTTGTTTGTTTTATTTGTTTCATTTGTTGTTGTTTCGAAATTATAAATAATGAGAAAAAACGCACAAAGAGGAACAACCAGAGATAACGGAGGAGCCATACAATTAACTACCCCTTTTTCCATATGCCTCCTTATTTCATGAAAAATGATTAATAGTCCTGAAGTACTGAATTCAAATAAATTTACGTTTCATCATCAACATGAAGGGATCTCTGGATACTCCATCTTTATACATTTTCAACTCATACATCTGCATATTCCTAATATTTTTTTATGGTCCATGACATGGGCATAACATTCAGATGGTTGTTTTTTTTTTGTGAGGGAGGACTAATGTTTAATCGTACAAAAATCACCTGCCTGCTGTTTTTATCCACACCAGTGTTGCCAGTATTTTTCTGGCTCTTGTCCCCAAATTATCATGTTTTCGTCCCCACAAATACACAATTTAAACTTAAATTCCTCACAAAAATCAATAGATTTTTGACAAGTTTTTTCTTTTTGAAAAAAAAGAAACAAACAAAGCAAAAGGCTCTGCAGTAGAAAATCAGTAATACATTAAAAATAAAATTTTGTCAAATCCAGCAAGCTGCAAAAAGACCAAGATTTCAAACCACAACACCAAAAGACTGATGATTGTCTTCCAAATGCTGGAGATATGAAAATGGGAGTTCGGTCACCTTGTATTTATGAACGAAAATTTACTTCTAAATATTCATGTAGTAAAATTGGGTGGTATCACTTTGCCAAAATTGGTAGAATTCTATAGAAATAAAATTTTGAGAAAATTTTCCATAGAAATAAAATTTTGAGAAAATTTTCTATAGAAATAAAATTTTGAGAAAATTTTCTATAGAAATACAATTTTGAGAAAATTTTTTATATAGAAATACAATTTTGAGAAAATTTTCTATAGAAATAAAATTTTGATAAAATTGTCTATAGAAATAAAATTTTGATAAAATTGTCTATAGAAATAAAATTTTGAGTAAATGTTCTACATACTCGTAGAAATAAAATTTTGAGAAAATTTTCAAGAGAAATAAAATTTTGAGAAAATTTTCAATAGAAATAAAATTTTGAGAAAATTTTCTATAGAAATAAAATTTTGAGAAAATTTTTTATATAGAAATACAATTTTGAGAAAATTTTCTATAGAAATAAAATTTTGACAAAATTGTCTATAGAAATAAAATTTTGAGTAAATGTTCTACATACTCGTAGAAATAAAATTTTGACAAAATTTTCTATAGAAGTAAAATTTTGACAAAACTTTCTATAGATGTAAAATTTTGAGAAAATTTTCTAGACAGAACTAAAATTTTGAGAAAATTTTCTATAGAAATAAAATTTTGAGAAAATTTTCTACAGAAATAACATTTTGACAAAATTGTCTATAGAAATAAAATTTTGAGTAAATGTAGAACATTCTACATTCTACATACTCGTAGAAATAAAATTTCGACAAAATTTTCTATAGAAGTAAAATTTTGAGAAAATTTTCTACATAGAATTAAAATTTTGAGAAAATTTTCTATAGAAATAAAATTTTGAGAAAATTTTCTATAGAAATAGAATTTTGAGAAAATTTTCTATATAGAAATACAATTTTGAGAAAATTTTCTATAGAAATAAAAATTTGACAAAATTGTCTATAGAAATAAAATTTTGACAAAATTTTGTATAGAAATACAATTTTGACAAAATTTTGTATAGAAATACAATTTTGACAAAATTTTCTATAGAAATACAATTTTGACAAAATTTTCTATAGAAATAAAATTGTGAGAAAATTTTCTATAGAAATTAAATTTTGAGAAAATTTTCTATAGAAATAAAATTGTGAGAAAATTTTCTATAGAAATAAAATTTTGAGAAATTTTTCTAAAGAAATACAATTTTGAGAAAATTTTCTATAGAAATAAAATTTTGACAAAATTGTCTATAGAAATAAAATTGTGAGAAAATTTTCTACATAGAATTAAAATTTTGAGAAATTTTTCTATAGAAATACAATTTTGAGAAAATTTTCTATAGAAATAAAATTTTGACAAAATTGTCTATAGAAATAAAATTTTGACAAAATTGTTTATAGAAATAAAATTTTGAGAAAATGTTCTACATACTCGTAGAATTAAAATTTTGACAAAATTTTGTATAGAAATACAATTTTGACAAATTTTTCTATAGAAATAAAATTTTGAAAAAATTTTCTATAGAAATAAAATTGTCTATAGAAATAAAATTTTGAGAAAATTTTCTACATAGAATTAAAATTTTGAGAAAATTTTCTATAGCAATAAAATTTTGAGAAAATTTTCTATAGAAATACAATTTTGAGAAAATTTTTTATATAGAAATACAATTTTGAAAAAATTTTCTATAGAAATAAAATTGTCTATAGAAATAAAATTTTGAGAAAATTTTCTACATAGAATTAAAATTTTGAGAAAATTTTCTATAGCAATAAAATTTTGAGAAAATTTTCTATAGAAATACAATTTTGAGAAAATTTTTTATATAGAAATACAATTTTGAGAAAATTTTCTATAGAAATAAAATTTTAACAAAATTGTTTATAGAAATAAAATTTTGAGTAAATGTTCTACATACTCGTAGAAATAAAATTTTGACAAAATTTTCTATAGAATTAAAATTTTGACAAAATTTTCTATAGAAGTAAAATTTTGATAAAATTTTCTACATGAATTAAAATTTTGAGAAAATTTTCTATAGAAATAAAATTTTGAGAAAATTTTCTATAGAAATAAAATTTTGACAAAATTGTCTATAGAAATAAAATTTTGAGTAAATGTTCTACATACTCGTAGAAATAAAATTTTTACAATATTTTCTATAGAAGTAAAATTTTGAGATAATTTTCTACATAGAATTAAAATGTTGAGAAAATTTTCTATAGAAATAAAATTTTGGGAAAATTTTCTATAGAAATATAATTTTGACAAAATTTTCCATAGAAATAAAATTTTGACAAAATTTTGTTTAGAAATATAATTTTGACAAAATTTTCTATAGAAATAAAATTTTGACAACATTTGCTATAGAAATAAAATTTTGAGAAAATTTTCTAAAATTTTGACAAAATGTTCTATTGAAATACAATTTTTACAAAATTTTCCATAGAAATAAAATTTTGACAAAATTTTCCATAGAAATAAAGTTTAAACAAAATGTTCTATAGAAATAAAATTTTTAGAAAATTTTCTATAGAAATAAAAATTTGACAAAATTGTGTATAGAAATAAAATTTTGAGAAAATGTTCTACATAGAATTAAAATTTTGAGAAAATTTTGTAAAGAAATTTAATTTTGACAAAATTTTCTATAGAAATAAAATTTTGACAAAATTTTCTATAGAAATAAAATTTTGAGAAAATTTTCTACATAGAATTAAAATTTTGTTAAAATTTTCTATAGACAATACAAATCTGACAAAATTTTCTATAGAAATAAAATGTTGACAAAATTTTCTATAGAAATGAAATTTTAAGAAAATTTTCTATAGAAATAAAATTTTGAGAGAATTTTCTATAGAAATAAAATTTTGAGAAAATTTGCTATACAAATAAAATTTTGACAAAAATTTCTACATAGGAATAAAATTTTGACAAAATTTTCTAGATAGGAATAAAATTTTGAGAAAATTTTCTATAGAAATAAAATTTTGTTAAAAAAGATTAAATCGATTTCTCGAAAAACCCCCAAATTTATGGAAATTCCCCAACAATTCCCCAACTCAGAAATTTCGTCCCCATTCACGAAAAAATATCCCCAATTTGGGGAAAAATCCCCAACACTGGCAACACTAATCCCTACCAACGAATGATTATACAAGCATTCATATATCATAAATTTTGATTATTTGTATGGCAATAGGCAATTAAAATTTTGTGTTTATGTATCTGTATTTGTTTTTTAATTTCCTTCCATATAAAAAAAAACGAGGGGGGGATTCTATTCATTAAGAGGAGGGTAAGAGAACACTTGGAGAAATTATATTACAGAAGGCAAAAGAAATTATTGGATTTATTTTCAATGATGTTTTATCGATCGGTAATGTGAAAATAATTATGGGTTTACTGCCCTCTAGACTATTGGGATAAAATAACCATTTGTGGGGCCTAGTAATTTGTATACCATGTACACTCCAAATCCAGATGATTGAAAAGTTCTTGAAAGTCGTCCATGAACAATGAACTCCTTTGAACTATAACTAGAGACTAAATATTTTCCCTACAAAAGTCATTCAACCTTGAATACTATCCTTTCATGGAAATTTATTTCTAAACCACACCATTACTCATCTTTAAATATTTATTCACAATTCTAGGAATTCATGCAATGATTCTCATTTAAGATTTATCACTCACCATGTAATACATGTTGCCCTATGAATGAATGAATGTTGATTGGACAGACAATCATTATTATTTATGATATGATTTCGTCAAAAGGATGAGACCCATGTGTGCAAAATAAATTTCTGTGAAATTATTATGAAATTGGCAAGATTAGAAGGGATTTTGAGGATGATGATAATAATGAACATGTCAGCCCTATAGTCTTCAACGCATCTGCAGGCATTAAATGTAATTGATAGGGGGCAACATTTGTTGCTGCTTAACGGGGGGGGGAATAATTTTGAAGAACCTTAAAGAAAGCTTAAAGGATATTCTGAAGGATAATTGGGATGGGACGTGTGATATTTTTAAAATTTTATTTTTTTTTTAATTTTGGTGTATGGTTGATATCACAAGTGGTGAACTTCTCTCTTATCAATGAGTGCTCTCCGATTCTATATTTAGCTCAATGACAAGGAACCTAATTGCCCAGACCAAATTTGTGAAAATTTCTTCCAGTAATATCCATCAAAATGGGGAAGTTCAACGACTAGATATTCCGGAAAAAGACAACGAAAATTTTTATAGCCGATTTGAATTTTTTCAGTTCATGTAAAGTAGGTGGGTGCATTAAGTTGAATTTTGCTAAATATGAGAAAACTTTTCTATTTTTTAAATTATTTTTTGCTTACTTTATACAAATGACACAATTTTACTAAATGTGAAAAAAGTTCATAGTTTCCTAAAATGGACGAAGTTAGCTGAAACTCAGTTCATACGTTTCTCAAATGAGTAAATTTTACTTAAATTGTGCCTGTCTAGAATTTCAAATAGCGTTAAAAAATTTTAACAATTTTTAATTGCAATTTTTTCGTAAAAAATATGAAATTTTCTTACAACAGAAAATAATTTATTCTTTTTTATACAAACGGATCAACCCCAGGACCAGAACAGGGTTAGTCCCTGGTGGTTATTGACCGGTCACAGTTCTGGTCCAAGCGTATGGAACGGACCGGCCACTTTAACATGGGTTTGTCATTGGCTGGGAAAATTTACACTTTAGGACAACACTTGGACTCATACCAAAGGACACGTCCTGGAACAACTTAGTAGGACTTCCCCTTAGACAACTGCTCATGAAACAGTCTGGGACAAACTTTTAGGACCCTGTTTCCATCTGTATCGCACCAGAAAGGAATATGTTGAACAATAAATAATTCTGATAGTTGTATTATAGTAAAAGTGTGGATTAAAAAAAAAAAAAAATATGATATCAAGTGAGTATAAAAATCAATAAATTATATGACAATTAAAAATGTTGATAAAGTGGAGCACTAGTACCAGTCCTATTATGGGTTCATTAGGGGCAATTTGGACTAATTTCCCGTAGGGTTCTCTTCATTATGCAAGTACTAAATTAGTTTAGTGAAAACTTTCTAATGTAAACCTACATTGTCATATATGGTGGGTTCATTTTTTTTCTGGGTGTAACATAATATGGGTCTTTGAGCTTCACATTGTAAATTTCGTATAAACTTGTGAGTTAATCTTTCATGAGTGGATCTTGCTTGGACAGTCCGCCCAGAAATATGGATCCTTGATCTTCACACGAGACTTTGCGAATAATCTCTTGAGCCAATTTTACTCTGACTGTTCGTCCGTCCGTCTGGGAATTTTTTATTGTTCGCTAGATACGGCTTGAACATTTTATATGATCCTTATGCAAATTAGATGAAAATTAAGAATTTTGTCAGTTGATTCTAGAAGCTGCAGGTTTTATAAAATTTGATGGCATTACTTATTTGTGAAGAAAATCGAGTGAAAATCTTTTGAAATTGTACCAGAGTTTTACGTCTACAATCCCTTAACTCGATGCCAAGTTACGGTGGCGCCGTTATTACTAATATAGGTAATTAAATGTTTAACCGATTATACCGAAGCATTTTAGGTTTTTATACCCTAAACCACATAGTGGTCAGGGTATAATAACATTGATCTGCCAAAAAATGTGCCTACCATTTGGTATGTGGCTTTTTTTTGATACAAGGACGAACGCTATTGAATTTGGAAAAAATCGGATCAAATTTAGATATAGCTCCCATATATATGTATCGCCCGATTTCGATAAATGGGATCACGTTGCGCTTTATGTATGCCAAATTTCATTGATTTAGATGTAGCTTCCATATATATGTATCGCCCGATTTTTTCAAATTTGGCCATAACGTATATATGCAGTGCCCGATTTTGAAAAAATTGTCCCCAATAACTTTATTTTTGACCATAGTGACCTCATATATTAAACGACCTTACTCCTCAAATTTAGCACAAGGTAATATGCTGTAATATGAACCAAACCTGCAAAATGTTATTAAAATCGGTTCAGATTTAGATATAGCTCCCATATATATGTAGCACCCGATTTTGAAAAACTTGTCCCTAATAACGTTATTTTTACCATAGGACCTCATTTATTAACCGTACTTACTCAAATTTAGCACACAGTAACACTCTGTGGCATCAACCAAACCTGGAAAATATAATCCAAATCGGTTCAGATTTATATATAGCTCCCATATATATACATCGCTCGATTTTCCTAAATGTGGCCATAATACTCTTATTTATTAACCAATACTACTCAAGTTTCAATTTTTTTTTAGGGTATGATATAGTCGGCCCGCCCGACTTTCTGCTTTACTTACTTGTTTTTTTGTTTATTTTTGATACATACCCCATGAACTCCCACAATACAGAAGTCACAATTTTATATCATATTTCTAAAATTTGGAAAATTATTGATTGATTCCTAATACTCGCTTGAATCGGTCTTAATCAGATAGTCCATCCAGAATTAGGGGTCTTTGAGTATTACATTTAAAATTAAAATAGTCAAAAACTAACTTGAATAGACCCACCGTCTAGCCATCTTTTCACTTTTCGTAAGTTATAGGTTGAAATTTTTATCCAATCTTCATACAAAAATCTCGCAAATTGGCTTAAAATTTAGGTTAAAAATGTCGGAGCTACCATTTATACATTTAAGTAGCATTGTGATTTGTAAAACAACTTATTTACCTACCAAAATTTTAGTCCCTCGAACAGTCGCACCTCCACCTGAGGGAAATCGTTCAGTATACACGACCGCGGCCGAAATAATAAAAACTATTCAACTATATGCTATTGTTGTGGGTTCTTTAAAACAAAAAACCCTTAAATAAACACTGTGAAAACTTGCTTGATGTCAAAGTATCGTGGCGGCTTTATTACTGATATATGTCTGCTAACCTAAAGCAGTTTTGGTTTTCATTGGTTAATTTTGATATCAAGTCCCCCAATATAGGAATCACCGTCTTATATCATATTCCAACAATTCGGAAAATTATTTGTAATATTCCCATAGATTCCCAATATTTCCGTGAATCCATCTTGATCAGATAATCTGTCCAGAAATATAGATCTTTGAACTTCACATTAAAAATTTCAATAGACTTAGAATAATATTTTTAATTAGCTCAGACTATCCAACCAACCGTCTGGCCATTTTGCTATTATTCATAAGATACAAGTTGATAATATTATTCGATCTTCATACAATAGATATGTCCGAGACCAAGACTAATCAACTATAGGTTATTATTTTGGGTTGTTATCAAAAAATCCCTTAAAAAAGATTGTGAAAAATTATTGAATTGGATTGTTACGTATTGTGGCGCTGTTATTACCAATATAGGTCGTTACATTTTCAACCCTTTAGCCTGAAGCTGTTGTCGTTATCTTTGGCAAATTTTTATATACATACTCTCCTGATACAAAATCTCGTGAATTAATCGTGATCAAATACTCCGTCCAAAAATATGGCTCTTTGAGCTATTGATATAGATTTAGAATAATCTCTTGAATCGATCTTAGGTTAGGTGGCAGCCCGATGTATCAGGCTTACTTAGACTATTCAGTCCATTGTGATACCACAGTGGTGAACTTCTCTCTTATGACTGTGTGCTGCCCGATTCCATATTAAGCTCAATGACAAGGGACTTCCTTTTTATAGCCGGAGAAGCTTTGAAACCCTCAGAAATGTCACCAGCATTACTGAGGTGGGATAATCCACCGCTAAAAAACTTGTTGGTGTTCGGTCGAAGCAGGAATCGAACACATTACCTTGTGTATGCAAGGCGGTCATGCTAACCATTGCACCACGGTGGCTCCCGATCTTGACCAGGCTGTCAATCCGACCTAGCCATTTTGCTATTGTTTGTAAGATACAAGTTGAAATTTTTATCCTAGATTAGGTTAAAGTGGCAGCCCGATAAAGTTTCAGGCTCACTTAGACTATTCAGTCCATTGTGATTTATTGTGTTGAAAATTTTATTCTATCTTCATACATATATCTGGCAAATTGAAATTCAGGCTGTTCTTAGTCGGCTGAAAAAGTCGCAGTTTTTTAATGTTAATTTATAAAATTTAATAGAATTGTGCTTTGTGAAACAAGTTTCTTGACCCATCAAAATATAAGTCGTTCGAACAGTAGGACCTGGAGGAAAATCGTTTAATATGTTACATATGGCCCCGGTCATACTAATAAACTATAGGCTATTATTCCGAGTTCCTTTAAACAAAATCCGTTATAAAACATTGTGAAAAATTATTGAATTCAATGACCAGGTATTGTGACGCCGTTATTACCAATATAGGGTAGGTCAGGTTAGGTTGAAGAGAGGAGTCGGATTTCTCCGTCTCATGTCATATGACATACACTTAAGCCGGAAACCGGCTTGTTGTGCGCTCTAGTTTATAATTATAACCCCATGCCTATTTTAAGAATTCTGTGCTTTCGACGAATTCCTTAATTTGTTTCCATTTTACTCCCTTCAATCGGTTTAAATTTGGAATGTTTTCGACTCCCAAATGTTGGGACCTGTATCTTGTAAATGCCGGGCAGTGACACAGATAATGTTCAAGTGTCTCTTCGTCCTCTCCACATGCCCTGCATAAACTATCATTTATTACACCTATACGGTGCAATATGTTACATATGGCGCCGGTCATACTAATAAACTATAGGCTATTATTCCGAGTTCCTTTAAACAAAATCCGTTATATAAAACATTGTGAAAAATTATTGAAGTCAATGACCAGGTATTGTGGCGTCGTTATTACCAATATAGGTTAGGTTATGTTATGTTGAAGAGAGGAGTCGGATTTCTCCGTCTCATATCATATGACATACACCTAAGCCGGAAATCGGCTTGTTGTGCGCTCTAGTTTATAATTATAACCCCATGCCTATTTTAAGAATTCTGTGCTTTCGACGAATTCCTTAATTTGTTTCCATTTTACTCCCTTCAATCGGTTTAAATTTGGAATGTTTTCGACTCCCAAATGTTGGGACCTGTATCTTGTAAATGCCGGGCAGTGACACAGATAATGTTCAAGTGTCTCTTCGTCCTCTCCACATGCCCTGCATAAACTATCATTTATTACACCTATACGGTGCAAGTGAGCCCTGAGTTCCAAGTGTCCCGTGATGATTCCAATAGCCCTACTGATCGTACTCCTACTCTCCTTCAGTTGTTCTTTTGTTTTATCTTCATCGGGATCTCCCCATATGATCTTCGTGGTCCTTCTGACTATTTCACTGTTCCACAGCTCTACATGTGCTCGCTTCGCCCACATTTTTAACTCGGACCGAGTAGCCCCGAAGGGCTTGGGGTTATCCAAGTTTACTTCCTCAGCTTCCCTGGCTTTTATCGCTAGGTCATCCACATGCTCGTTTCCATCCACCGCACAGTGAGCAAGTACCCAGATGATTCTAATGGAGCCATACACGGAGTGGGAATTTATTATATTTTTGCATTCTAAAACGGTTCGTGATTTAACCGTATTGGATGCTATAGCTCGTATAGCCATCTGGCTACCGGTGAGAACATTTACAGTTAGTGGCATTGTGTTTGTGCTGAGCCATCTTACACACTCCGTGATCGCTCTGATTTCTGCTTGCAGAATAGTTGTATGGTCTGGCAAGCGAAAGGAGATTTCGGTGCCAGAGTCTTCTAAGTATACCCCCAATCCCGTTCTATCCCCCATCTTCGCTCCGTCTGTGTAACAATTGTTACCATAAGGGGCTTCCATAAGGGTTCCATTAGACCATGATTGTCTCTCAGGTATGAGAATTTCACACTCGGACGCTAGCGTTTCTTCAGGTATGCGATCATGGAGCACTCCTAAATCTGCCGTCTCTCCTATCGTCACCTCAATTATCCTCTACAACTATAGGCTATTTTACTGGAATCTTAACACCAAAATAACTTAAACAATACTGCGAAAAATTATTGAATTCGATATTAAAATATTGTGGCGCCGTTATTACCAAAATAGGTCATTCAATTTTTAATTCATTCGCCTTAGAAAATGTCTAATTTTTTGTCTATGTAACAATGGCATAAAAAAATTGTTATCAACTGATAATACATTTATATTCAGCATCTCAAAATGTCTCAAAAACTAATGTAAACATATGTAACGTGACATTAAGTGATTGATTGATACATTCATTTCCACAATAATCATCGAGAATTATATTCCTAATCCTCAATCCGCAATTATTGTTTTTTTCTGTTCGAATATTAGATTCGAAAACAATTTCAAGTTAAGATTGACATTTCAGTGATTTATTCTTGTTGCTTAAATTACGTGAAATGAAATTTTAATGCCATATTTTCATATAATTCCAATTATTTTGTAATTGTAATATGCCATTAATTTCAAATAGAGGAAGATGGCTATTTTCTTTTGTCAAAAAGTCTTCGTGAGTCTTCATAGACACAATTCACTTGGCCTTGTATTACATTCAATTACAAAGAGACTACCGGTCATTACATGTAACCTTGATAATGAATAATTTATACTGTAAACCGCCAACGAAGCAAGTCAACCATATTTACCAATTGAGTTGGCAAAAAAAGCCCTCCTCCATTTTTAAATATGGAACATGGCTAACAATTTGCCAACCCTAAATGGATAATGGTAAAGGAAATACATTTATGTCAAATATTTATGTCTCTTGATGTAGCTCTTTGATAGAAACATGTGTATTTGTGAAGTGACTCACCATTATCATCATCATCGCTAGGTGAATAATTGATACGTTTTCGGAATACGAAATCTAATACCAAATTCTAATATAGGAAGTTATTGGCGAATAGCCAAACGGTAAATATGACCAATTTAATAATAAAACGGTTCGAGCAAGCAGTGGTGAAAAGTAAAAAAAAAATTAATAAAAAAAAAGCTTTAAAATCATGAGAAACCTATGCTACTTCAAATCTGCTGAACAGTGTCAGAAAAAAAATTATTGGGAAGCCGATAGCCTTTGTAGCTAGTGCTTTAATGTTTATTATAGTTTTTAGAATTGTAATAAATAAATAAATAAATAATTATTGGGATAGAAATATTTGTTGCTTTTTTTACTTATTTATTGAATTATTTTTTAAAGTTGTGAGAGAAAGGGTGATTTTGTAGCTCTTTCTTTGCAAGAATTGAAGCCGAACGTTCAACCGCAACGCAGAATTTTTGGTGAATGAACTTTCGAAGATTTGGCCGATGATCCACTTTTTTTATCGAAAAATTGTGTTCAGTGACGATTCACCCTATTTTTTGCTCGATGGGTACATAAATAAGCAGAATTGTCGAACAACTAATATTCTGGGTTCTTATAAGAAAAAATCCCATAAATAACACGGTGAAAAGTTATCGAGATCGATGTCCAGGTATTGTGGCGCCGTTATTACCAATATAGGTCATTCAACTGCTAACTCATTCGCCTAAAGCTGTTTTGATTTTCATTGGTCAAATTTGATATATAGTCTCTTGATACAGAAGTTACAGTTTAATATCATATTCCTAAAGATATTAGAAACCTTTCCATAGATTCCCAATAGTCTTTTCTGAATCGATCGTGCTTAGAGTATCCATCCGACCGTCTGGCCATTCGTGATAGAATTCATAGATACATGTGGAAATTTTTATGCTATCTTCATCTGGATGATGAATGAACAATTAAGTTGTTCTTAGTCTTAGATTGATTGTGTCTACTAAATATAAACTAAACAACCATAGGTTATTTTTTTGATAGATTATATAAAAAATCTTTAAACAATACTCGAAAACTATTGCATTTGATATCAAGGCATTATGTCCACGCATGCCACTCCACAAAAAATTATCCACCAAAATTTGAAGAAAAATGTACAAAAAAAAAACTACCAAATAAAAAATTTTATTTTGCAGTTTTTGATCAAATTGTTGTGTTTATTATGAAAAAAATTGCTTCTTCGAAAGAAATGTTTTATTAATTTGTTTTAGAAGTTTATTTATGATTTTATGATCACTCTCAATAGCGACAATTAATTTGTGTCTAAATTTTAAATAATTTTATATAAAATTTTGTTTTCTACTGCAAATATGTAATTTCTAAAGAATTTGTCAACATTTGATTTCTATAAAAAATTTTGTCTAAAATTTTTTTCTATAAAAAATTTTGTCTAAAATTTTTTTCTATAGAAAATTTTGTCTAAAACTTTATTTCTATAGAAAATTTTGTCAAAATTTTATTTCTATAGAAAATTTCGTCAAAATTTTATTTCTAAAAATAAAAAAAATTTTGTCAAAATTTTATTTCTATAAAAAATTTTATGATTTTTTTTGTCAATTTTTTTTCTATAGAAACTTTTTGTCAAAATTTTATTTCTATAGAAAATTTTTTAAAAATGTTATTTTTTTAGAAAATTTCACCAAAATTGTATTCCACTAGAAAATTTTGTCAAAATTTTATTTCTATAAATAATTTTGTCAACATTTTATTTATATAGAAAATTTTGTCAAAATTTTATTTCTATAGAAAATTTTGTTAAAATTTTATTTCTATGGAAAATTTTGTCAAATTTTTATTTCTATAGAATATTTTGTCAACATTTTATTTCTATAGAAAATTTTGTCAAAATTTTATTTCTATAGAAAATTTTGTCAAAAATATCTTTCAATAAAAAACTTTGTCTAAAATTTTTTTTCTATAGAAAATTTTGTCAAAATTTATGAAATTTGTTTTTATCGAAAATTTTGCTAAAATTTTATTTGTATAGAAAATTTTGTCAAAATTTTATTTCTATAGAAAATTTTGTCAAAATGTTATTTCTACAGAAAATTTTGTCAAAATTTTATTTCTATAGAAAATTTTGTCAAAATTTTATTTATATAAAAAATTTTGTCAAATTTTTATTTCTATAGAAAACTTTGTACAAATTTTATTTCTATAGAAAATTTTGTCAAAATTTTTTTTCTATAGAAAATTTTGTCAAAATTTTATTTCTATAGAAAATTTTGTCACAATTTTATTTCTATAGAAAATTTTGTCAAAACTTTATTTCTATAGAAAATTTTGTCAAAATTTTATTTCTATAGAAAATTTTGTCAAAATTTTATATCTATAGAAAATTTTGTCAAAATTTTATTTCTATAGAAAATTTTATGATTTTTTTTCTATAGAAAATTTTTGTCAAAATTTTATTTCTATAGAAAATTTTGTCAAAATTTTATTTTTTTAGAAAATTTCACCAAAATTGTTTTTCAATAGAAATTTTTGTCAAAATTTTGTTTCTACAGAAAATTTTGTCAAAATTTTATTTCTATAGAAAATTTTGTCAAAATTTTATTTCTATAGAAAATTTTGTCAAAATGTTATTTCTACAGAAAATTTTGTCAAAATTGTATTTCTATAGAAAATTTTGTCAAAATTTTATTTATATAAAAAATTTTGTCAAAATTTTATTTCTATAGAAAACTTTGCACAAATTTTATTTCTACAGAAAATTTTGTCAAAATTTTTGTTTCTATAGAAAATTTTGTCAAAATTTTATTTCTATAGAAAATTTTGTCACAATTTTATTTCTATAGAAAATTTTGTCAAAACTTTATTTCTATAGAAAATTTTGTCAAAATTTTATTTCTATAGAAAATTTTGTCAAAATTTTATATCTATAGAAAATTTTGTCAAAATTTTATTTCTATAGAAAATTTTATGATTTTTTTTCTATAGAAAGTTTTTGTCAAAATTTTATTTCTATAGAAAATTTTGTCAAAATTTTATTTTTTTAGAAAATTTCACCAAAATTGTTTTTCAATAGAAATTTTTGTCAAAATTTTGTTTCTACAGAAAATTTTGTCAAAATTTTATTTCTATAGAAAATTTTGTCAACATTTTATTTCTATACAAAATTTTATGAAATTTTTTTCTATCGAACATTTTGTCAAAATTTTATTTCTATAGAAAATTTTGTCGAAATTTTATTTCTATAGAAAATTTTATGAAATTTTCGATAGAAAATTTTGTCATAATTTTGTTTCTATAGAAAATTTTGTCATAATTTTGTTTCTATAGAAAATTTTGTCAAAATTTTATTTCTATAGAAAATTTTTTAAAAATTTTATTTCTATAGAAAATTTTGTTAAAATTTTATTTGTATGGAAAATTTTGTCAAAATTTTATTTCTATAGATAATTTTATGAAATTTTTTTCTATCGAAAATTTTGTTAAAATTTTATTTCTATAGAAAACTTTGTCAAAATTTTATTTCTATAGAAAATTTGGTAAACATTTTATTTCTATAGAACATTTTTTAAAATTTTGTTTCTATAGAAAATTTTATCAAAATTGTATTTCTATAGAAAATTTGTTAAACATTTTATTTCTATAGAAAATTTTATGACATTTTTTTTCTATAGAAAATTTTGCCAACATTTTATTTCTATAGAAAATTTTGTCAAAATTTTATTTCTATAGAAAATTTTGTCAAAATTTTGTTTCTATAGAACATTTTATCAAAATTTGATATCTATAGAAAATTTTGACAAAATTTTATTTCTATAGAAAATTGTGTCAAAATTTTATAGTTTACAAAATCTACCAAAACATCAAGAATTCTACCAATCTACCAAACAGTAAGAATTCTACCATTTTTGGGAGAATTCTACCAACTGTGGCAACCGTGATAGTGTCGCTGTTATTACCAATATAGGTAATTCAATTGCTAACTCTTTCGCCTGAAGCTGTTTTGATTTTCATTGGTCAATTTTGATATATATTTTCCTGATACAGACATTACAGTTGTATATCAAATTTCTAGAGTTATTAGAAATCTTTCCATAGATTACCAATAGTCTTTTTTGAATCGATCTTGATCAGATAGTTTGTCCAAAAATATGGGACTTTCGAGCATCACATTGAACATTTAAATAGACTCAGAATAATTTTTTGAATCGATCTTGTCGGTCCGACCGTCTGACCATTTTGCTATTTTCGTAAAATACATGTTTGAATTTGTATCCGATCTCCATTCAAATAGCTGCAAACTTGAATGAAAATGTAGGTTATTTTTTAAAAAGTCGCAGCTCTTTAATGTCCATTTATAAAACTTAGTAGAATTCGGTTTTGTGAAACAAGTTTTTTTTTTGCCACCAAATTATGAATGACTCGAACAGTCGAACCTCAATCCGAAGGATATCCTTTTGCAACTGTGTCCGAGAACAATCTAATATAATCTAAACAAATATAGTTTATTATTCTGGGATCTTATATAAAAAATCGTTAAAGAACACTGTGAAAAGTTGTCGAACTCGATGTCTAGGTATTGAATATGAATATGAATTTGATGTCAAGGTATTGTGGCGCCTTTATTACCCATAAAGGTCATTCAACTAACATGAATTTGATATCAAAGGATTGTGGCGCCTTTATTACCAATATAGGCCATTCAATTACTAACTCATACGCCTGAAGCTGTTTTGGTTTTTTATACCCTCCATCATAGGATGGGGGTATATTAACTTTGTCATTCCGTTTGTAACACATCGAAATATTGCTCTAAAACCCCATAAAGTATATATATATTCTGGGTCGTGGTGAAATTCTGAGTCGATCTAAGCATGTCCGTCCGTCCGTCTGTTGAAATCACGCTAACTTCCGAACGAAACAAGCTATCGACTTGAAACTTGGCACAAGTAGTTGTTATCGATGTAGGTCGGATGGTATTGAAAATGGGCCATATCGGTCCACTTTTACGTATAGCCCCCATATAAAGGGACCCTCAGATTTGGCTTGTGGAGCCTCTAACAGAAGCATATTTCATCCGATCCGGCTGAAATTTGGTATATGGTGTTGGTATATGGTCTCTAACAACCATGCAAAAATTGGTCCAAATCGGTCCATAATTATATATAGCCCCCATATAAACCGATCCCCAGATTTGGCTTGCGGAGCCTAAAAGAGAAGCAAATTTCATCCGATCCGCCTGAAATTCGGTACATGATATTGGTATATGGTCTCTAACAACCATGCAAAAATTGGTCCACATCGGTTCATAATCATATATAGCTCCCATATAAACCGATCCCCAGATTTGGCTTGCGGAGCCTCAAAAAGAAGCAAATTTCATCCGATCCGCCTGAAATTTGGTACATGATATTGGTATATGGTCTCTAACAACCATGCAAAAATTGGTCCACATCGGTTCATAATTATATATAGCCCGTATATAAACCGATTCCAGATTTGGCTTGTGGAGCCTCTAAGAGAAGCATATTTCATCCGATCCGGCTGAAATTTGGTACATGATGTTGGTATATGATTTCTAACAACCATGCAAAAATTGGTTCACATCGGTCCATAATTATATATAGAACCCATATAAACCGATCTCCAGATTTGGCTTGCGAAGCCTCAAAGAGAAGCAAATTGCGCCCGATCCGGCTGAAATTTGGTACATGGTATTGGTATATGGTCTTTAACAACCGTGAAAAAATTGGTCCACATCGGTCTATAATTATATATAGCGCCCATATAAACCGATCCCCAGATTTGGGTTGCAGAGCCTCAAAAAGAAGCAAATTTCATCCGATCCGCCTGAAATTTGGTACATGATATTGGTATATGGTCTCTAACAACCATGCAAAAATTGGTCCACATCGGTTCATAATTATATATAGCCCGTATATAAACCGATTCCAGATTTGGCTTGCGAAGTCTGCAAGAGAAGCAAATTTCATCCAATCCGGTTGTAATTTGGAAAATGGTGTTAGTATATGATCTTTAACAACCGTGCCAGAATTGGTCCAATCACACAAAAATTGGTCCATATTGGTTCATAATCAAGGTTGCCACTAGAGCCACAAATAATCTACCAAAATTTTATTTATATAGAAAATTTTGTCAAAATTTTATTTCTAGAGAAAATTTTGTTAAAATTTTATTCGGTTCATAATAAAAATTTCATCATTGTCAAAATTTTATTTCTATAGAAAATTTTGTCAAAATTTTATTTCTATAGAAAATTTGTTCAAATTTTATTCGGTTCATAATCATGGTTGCCACTCGAGCCAAAAATAATCTACCAAGATTTTTTTTCTATAGAATATTTTGTCAAAAGTTTATTTCTATAGAAAATTTTGTTAAAATTTTATTTCTGTAGAAATTTTTGTCAAAATTTTCTTTCTATAGAAAATTTTGTCAAAATTTTTATTTCTATAGAAAATTTTGTGAAAATTTTATTTCTATAGAAAATTTTGTTTGAATTTTATTTCTGTAGAAAATTTTGTTAAAATTTTATTTCTGTAGAAAATTTTGTCAAAATTTTATGTCTACTTTGTCAAACTGAATTATATACGTATTGGATCGATCTTTTTTGATTTAATATATACCACGTATGGACTTACATACAATTTAGAAGATGGTGTTAGGAGGTTTTAATATACCTTGCCATCGGCAAGCGTTACCGCAACTTAGGTAATTCGATTGTGGACGGCAGTGTTTAGAAGAAGTTTCTAAGCAATCCATGATGGAGGGTACATAAGCTTCGGCCTGGCCGAACTTACGGCCGTATATACTTGTTTTTGGCTAATTTTGATATTTGAAAATTTGAAACAGAAGTCACGGTTTTATATCATATATATCATAAAGTTATTACAAACCTTCCAATAGATTATCAATAGTCTTTTGAATCGATCTGGATCATATAGTCTGTGCAGAAATATGGGACTTTCAGCTTCACATTAAACATTTCTTTAATCTCATCATAATCTCTTGAATCGGTCTATCCATTCAGACCATTTTGCTATTGTTCCAAACTAATATAAGTTAAGCACCTATAGGTTATTATTCTGGATCTATTTTGGGGTCTCAACTATCAATAGCATTTTGTTTTTGGAGAATTTAAGTTCTTGCTTTGAGTAATAAAATTTTATAATCCAATAAAATTACAACTCCCCATTTCAACATGCAATGGGTGTTGTCTCCTCTGTGAATTCCCTGTACATTGTATGGAATTGATTTCCCAGAATTGTTATATGGTCAAGAGCCCACATCATGATTATCAAGTAGGGCATAATTGTGGCTTGTTGAACATTTTCAAAGCACTTAATCGACATTATTGCTTCCAAAAAGCCATAACATTAAAAACCGACACATTCAATTTAAATGATCTTCCCCTTCTCTCTGCCTCTGCCTCTTTCGCTCTTTTGCGCGGTTACAATTTCAAATTTCAATTTGTATCGTTTGTAGCCAAAATGACAAAACTGGGCAAAAGATTGACTTTGACCTTTTTTGGCCACCATTGGCAGGTAGTTGATGATAGCCTTTGCCTGCTGTATGGCCAGCATGTTTGCTTAATGACCATAATTTCCTTTTAACTTGGCCTTAGTTGTTGATAGCTTGCTCTAGCTCTTGCGAGTCAGGAAGAATTAGAAAGACATCAGGAACATTAAACTAATATGGAGAATTGAAACATTGAAACAACAGCTCTTGGAACTCATGGACATGATGAGGCGCCTTTTCTGAATAATTCAAAAGTTTAAACATTGGCAGATGCCAAAAATAAAATGTATGCCCATCTATTGACCATATCTGGATGGGGCGTAGCATTGTTTTTTTTTTGTATTTGCGATTGGCACGGTGCCTAATATGATTTGGGCTCCACCGCCTGGTCTGCTTCAATTGTAGCTTATTGTCCGCTCCAACATTAGAAGAAGACATAGCAACCAGACATAGTCAGCCCACCACCATAGTCAGAGCAATGACCAGCATTTCTGATATGGTGTTGAGTTCATACGTGTTCATATTGCCTCCACCGATTTCATATTCAAAATTTGTCCAAATGGCTACCACATTGATTTTTGATTTTATCGAATGACTTTTTAATTAAAATCAATTTCGATATTTACCAAAATTTTTCAATAAGAAATTTCTTTTGTATCGATTTAATTAGTTTTCTGGTGTTTTTACCATGTTGGCCATCAAATTGAACTTCCGGTTTGTTTTAGTTTGGAATAGCGGGCGAATGCATATTTGATATGAGAACCAGCTAATGAGTGAACTTATGGTCATCCATAGGGAGAACAATGACCCTGTAGCGGTTAGCTTAAATATTTAAAGTAGTTTGTTTGAAAATGGATACATTTCGTTTCATATTCGACTACGATGGATTTTAAATATATTTGTGATAAAGGCACGTGTTAACGTCGTTTAATCGGGCTCATATTTTGGCTATCCCAATATCTGGAAAGGGGATTCGTTTTGTGGGGTTAAGGCGAACAAGCTTCCGACATTTTTTTTGCCCCATATAAGTTGCGGTCACTCTAGTCCTTATATAGGATAAGGACTAAAGAAGTCTATGTGGTCAAAAATTCAACCGAGCCAAATATTAAGTTTCCCTCAGCATATATCGCATAAACGGATGCACATGGCGGGCTACGACTCCATTCATAAACTGAATGAAATGATTTCTATTATGCATGAAATGTACATTCCATTTGACACTGAAAAATATGTACTTTTACTATTTTTCCTATTAACGGATGAGGCCCATTAAAAAATTTATTAATATATTTTATTAATAAAGCTCACAAAAAATTGCCATTGATGGATTTCATAAATTGTATGAACAATTTTCATAAATTAACAAACATTGATTTTGAATGGTAACGAATGCATTCATAAAACGAATGAAAAATATATGAACTTTCTTGTGTTTTAATTCATTTATTTTATTCATATAGCTCACATAAAATTTTCAATTATGGATTTACAAATTGTATGAACAATTTTCATAAACAAAAACAAATACTGAATTTTTTTTTATTCATAAATAACAAACACTGGTTTTGAATAAAATGAATGAAAAACATATTTTTTACATAATATTTACGAAAAGCTTCATACAATAAAGGAATTTTCTTGTTTGTTTTTTGATTTTTTAAAGTTAATGGCATTATGGCATAATGCCATTAACTTTGACATTCCGTTTGTAACATATGGAAATATTGCTCTAAGACTCCATAAAGTATATATATTCTGGGTCGTGGTGAAATTCTGAGTCGATCTAAACATGTCCGTCCGTCCGTCCGTCTGGTGAAATCACACTAACTTCCGAACGAAACAAGCTATCGACTTGAAACTTGGCACAAGTAGTTGTTATTGAAGTAGGTAGGATGGTATTGAAATTGGGCCATATCGGACCACTTTTACGCATAGCCCCAATATAAACCGACGCTCAGATTTGGCTCAAGGAGCCTCTTGAAGGAGCAAAATTCATCCGATCCGGTTGACATTTGGTACATGGTGTTAATATATGGTCTCTAACAACCATGCAAAAATTGGTCTATATCGGTCCATACTTACATATAGCCCCTATATAAACCGATCCCCAGATTTGGCTTGCGGAGCCTCTAAGAGAAGCAAATTTCATCCGATCCGGCTGAAATTTTGTACATGGTGTTAGTATATGGTCTCTAACAACCATGCAAAAATTGGTCCACATCGGTCCATACTTATATATAGCCCCCATATAAATCGATCCTCAGATTTGGCTTGCGGAGCCTCATGGATGAGCAAAATTCATCCGATTCGGTTGAAATTTGGTACGTAGTGTTAGTATATGGTCTCTAACAATCATTCAGGAATTGGTCCATATCGGTCCATAATTATATGTAGCCCCCACATAAAGCGATCCCCAGTTTTGACCTCAGGAGCCTCATGGATGAGCAAAATTCATCCGATTCGGTTGAAATTTGCCATTCAGGAAAAAGTCCATATCGGTCCATAATTATATCCCCCATATAAACTGATCCCCAGATTTGACCTACGGAACCCCTTGGAAGAGCAAAATTCACCCGATCCGGTTGAAACTTGGTACGTGGTGTTAGTATATGGTCTCTAACAACCATGCAAAAATTGGTCCATATCGGTCTTAATTATATAACACCCACCGTGGTGCAATGGTTAGCATGCCCGCCTTGCATACAAAAGGTCGTGGGTTCGATTCCTGCTTCGACCGAACACCAAAAAGTTTTTCAGCGGTGGATTATCCCACCTCAGTAATGCTGGTGACATTTTTGAGGGTTTCAAAGCTTCTCTAAGTGGTTTCACTGCAATGTGGAACGCCGTTCGGACTCGGCTATAAAAAGGAGGTCCCTTGTAATTGAGCTTAACATGGAATCGGGCAGCACTCAGTGATAAGAGAGAAGTTCACCAATGTGGTATCACAATGTCTAAGTGAGCCTGATACATCGGGCTGCCACCTAACCTAACCTAACCCCCATTTCAACCGATCCACATATTTGACCTCCGGAGCTCTTGGAGGAGCAAAATTCATCCGATCGGGTTGAAATTTGGTACTTGGTGAAATTTGGTACATTGGGCTGGTATATGGCCGCTAACAACCCTGCCAAAATTGGTCCATATCGGTCTATAATTATATATAGCCGATCCCCACAAAACAATCTACCAAAATTTTATTTCTATAGAAAATTTTTTCAAAATTGTATTACTATAGAAAATTTTGTCCAAATTGTATTACTATCCCAGCAAAAAAAGCGTCGCCAAAAAAGTAATGAAAATGTTCCTTTTGGATCCAGAAGTGGTGCAAAATTGACGCAGAAGCGATGAATTTAACATGGGCTTGTCATAGGACGGAAGTCCTCCATTTCAACAGCCGTTGCACCGAATTTGCATCACTTCTTAAGGTGTGATCCGAATTCAATGTTTTGGATGTAAATTAAAAAAATCTATGATATTTCGTCAAATAAATAATTTTTATAATTTTTTATAATTTTTAATGGATTCTAACACTTGTCGGAAACGTTTGACTTCAAATATTTTCAAAAATTCACAATTATTTCAGATTGGATTTAGCATTTTTGTCGACAAAATTTAAATGATTTGTACCATTTTATGAATTCTTACTCTGTTTTTAACCTATTTGAAACAAAAAAAGTTAAATTTATCCATTAAAAATATGAAAAAAACCAAGTTATAAAAAATTGAAATAAAAGAACTTCCTGGGTAGTTAAAAAAAAATAACATAATTGGGAGTGCATCTTCTGGAAGTGCTTGTAAAGTTGTGCCTTTGGAAGAACTTTCAAAATTTTTTTTGCTGGGTATACATAATTTTGTCAACATTTCATTTCTATAGAAAATTTTGTCAAGATTTTATTTCTATGGAAAATTTTGTCAAAATTTGACAGTCTATAGTAAAAGTTTCTATGCAATCCATGGTGGAGGGTACATAAGATTCGGCCTGGCCGAACTTACGGCCGTATATACTTGTTTGCAAAAGTAAATTAATGTTTTTGTTTTACAAAAAAACTAGATTTCATAAATTAACAAACACTGGTTTTCAATGGAAAACATTTATGCTATTGAATGGCAAAGAGTTCATACATAAAATGAATGCAAAATATATAGATTTTTACATAATATTTACGAAAAGTTTCATACATTAAATGAAATTGTCTTGTTTTCGTTTTGATATTTTTTTCAAAAAAAATGTTCAATTATAAATTTCATAAATTGTATACAGAATTTTCATAAATGAACAAATACTGAGATTGAGTGGCTATGAATGCATATGCGAAATGAATGAAAAATATGTATTTTTACGTAATATTTATACATTAAATGCATCTTTCATTGTTTTATATTGATTTGCTTCCCAAAAAAGAATGATTCGAATATTAAAATTACGTCCAGACATTTTTGTCAGAAACAATATTTGAACATATCAAATTTGATTTGATTACACATCGTGCACATAAAAAAATTAATTTATTTTATGAATAATGTTAATAAATTATGTCTGACAATGCTCTAATTCTCAGTATGACTGATAATGCCACCAACTTCAAGTAGCTACAATTTCTAAACCGTTCGTCTGAGAGCGAACATATTTATGCTCGTGACAGTTTATTTTATTGTTTACAAGCTTACAAAAGAATTTTGATTTATTGCATTCTTTTGTTTCTCGTACCATTGGTGATACTGGCAGTGTTGAATCGCGTCCAAAAAGTGCACGAATTAAAACGGTTACAACAACAAAAATGTTCGGAGATGTAAATTCCTGATTTGATTGTAATCCATGCCGATAACAAAAATCGTGGTAGAAAACTTTCTCTTGAGCTAAATATGTCACAAGAACGGATGTAACACATATTTAAACATGAGCTTGGGCTAAAGTCATGAAAGTTCCCAAAATTGCAAGAGCTTGCCGATGCACAAAGAAATCTTAAATTAGAAAGGGTCAAGGGCTAGTTGCTTCGTTCGCACAAAAGTGGCTAATTACCAAATTTGTAACAAACAAACTTATCGGATTTATTTAACAAAGAGATCAGCTGAAAATTGACACCTTCGATTGGTCGCCAGAAAAATGTCCTAAAGACAGTATTGAAGCTCTGGTCAGATAAACATTTTGGCCGCAGACCATGAACATTCCAACTGGACTCAGCACCATCGCAGCCAGCATGCGTCAACTATGAATGGCTTAAAATGGTGGCTCCTCCTTTTATTTCTACCACATAATGGCCACAAAAATCTCTGGATCTCAATTGAGACGGCACTTTTCCGAAAATAGATCAAAATATCGGAGAGCCAATTTTGTGCTGCGTGTGATGACATTTTTGAGCCGTTTGAAGGTCATAATTCGTGCCAAATGTAGCCAATTCGAACAAATTTAAACAGATTCTAAAATTTGATTTTATTTCCAACATAACATAGTATTAGAGTCGTTAGTTCGATTTTATTTTAAGGAATCAATTACATCTAATCGATATAAATTTGGACTTCAACATCGATTTTTTTATAAAGTGTCGATTGGTAAATGTTGGCACACCGGAAAGGTTGGTTAGGCGATTTTGAAAAACTCAAACAGATAAGATTTGAAATTTTACAAGACATCATTTTCGAGGTATATTATTGGCTAATGGTTCCAATATTATTCATATCTACTTTGGTTTCCATTGTAATGCTAACGCTACTCATAAAATAAGATTTTTTAGTACATGGCCTTGCAATCTCAATGCCACCAAGGGGAGTGTCACAAATTTTTGATGATTTTTTTTCCATTACCTTGGTAACCGTTGAAGATTCCACATCAAACATGTTCCCGTCTCATTGATGAACGAGTAGCCATCCCCCCCTTGTTGTATTATGATGCAAAACAATGGCCACATCATAATTCCTGATATCATCTATCATCCAATAAGTCCATGGCACAATATTATGGGCTTAGTTTCACGCTTTTGTATTTACAAAGTCGTTCAGTCAATATTGTCAGATGGTCAATAATGCTCGCATTTCAGAGGCTAACTGCATCAGCAATGGATGGATGGATGCATTGGAATTTTTTCCACATAGCTGTGTCCTTCATTGGATTGATTCTATCATTGATTTTCAATAAAAAGTTGTAGTTGTTTTTGTTGTTGTTTTTAGCCATGGTATTTGCCTGGCCTCATAGTTTAAAGGAATATAAGAGAAGACGTGATTTTGTTTTCATTGATATTCTGATGGCTTGACTGGATCCAAACAAGTAGACCAAAATGAACCGTCTGCCATAGACAATTGGTTTTTGTGGAACATATTCGCTTGTCTGGTCTGTTGGGTCACCAGACACCAGAAGCATAGTTCTGTTGATTTTAGCAAATTGATTTTCATGTGATCTGCAAATACATTACCCAAGTCTTCAGCGTCTGCATTGTCTCTTTGTTGTTAACCATAGCGCGTTTTTTCATCCTGTTGTTGTTGTTGGTTTGGTTTTGTTCGTATTCCGTAAATTGATGGTATCCAATTTTTTCACATTTAAAAAGAGGACGACGAGACGTTGACAACCACTTTGACCACAGAACGCAATACAAATAATTTTTAATTGAATACAATTGTTTCGTTTCATGCGTTTAAATATTCTTGGCAGTTGTATGCTGCAGCAACATATTTGTAAATATTTAATTTACACTCAAAGAAAAATTCGAGATATTTGACGAACGGAAATATTAATAATGAAGTCAATAGTCAAAATTTTATTTCTAAAGAAAATTTTGTCAAAATTTTATTTCTATAGAAAATTTTGTCACAATTTTATTTCTATAGAAAATTATGTTAAAATTTTATTTCTATAGAAAATTTTGTCAAAATTGTATTTCTATAGAAAATTTTGTCAAAATTGTATTTCTATAGAAAATTTTGTTAAAATTTTATACCTATAGAAAATTTTGTAAAAATAAAATAAAATAAAATATTTCTATAGAAAACTTTATCAAAATTTTATTTCTATAGAAAATTTTGTCACAATTTTATTTCTATAGAAAATTTTGTCAAAATTTTATTTCTATAGAAAATTTTGTCAACATTTTATTTCTATTAAAAATTTGTTCAACTTTTTTCTATAGAAAAATTTTGTCAAAATTTTATTCCTATAGAAAATTTTGTCAACATTTTATTTCTATAGAAAATTTTGTTAAAATGTTATTTCTATAGAAAATTTTGTTAAAATTTTATTTCAATAGAAAATTTTGTCAAAATTTTTACTTTTTAAATTTTTACTAACAAGTAATCACCTACGAAGGAAGGACATATAGTAAATATTAAGCAGCTAATGGTGTTCTTTCAAGGACTAGTCAGTCACTTGAATCTTGAGTCGATTTCGAAATCATTATCAACTTTAAATAATTTGTCAAAATTTTATTTCTATAGAATATTTTGCAAAAATTTTATTTCTATGGAAAATTTTGCCAAAAATTTTATTTCTATAGCAAATTTTATCAAAATTTTATTTCTATGGAAAATTTTGCCAAAAATTGTATTTTATAGAAAATTTTGTCACAATTTTATTTCTATAGAAAATTTTTTCAAAATTTTATTTCTATAGAATATTTTGCCAAAATTTTATTTCTATGGAAAATTTTGCCAAAAATTTTATTTCTATAGCAAATTTTGTCAAAATTTTATTCCTATAGAAAATTTTTTCAAAATTTTATTTCTATAGATATTTTGCAAAAATTTTATTTCTATGGAAAATTTTGCCAAAAATTTTATTTCTATAGCAAATTTTGTCAAAATTTTATTTCTATGGAAAATTTTGCCAAAAATTGTATTTTATAGAAAATTTTGTCACAATTTTATTTCTATAGAAAATTTTGTCAAAATTTTATTTCTATAGAAAATTTTGCCAAAAAAATTATTTCCATAGAATATTTTCTCAAAATTTTATTTCTATGGAAAATTTTGTCAAAATTTTATTTCTATAGAAAATTTTGTCAAAATTTTATTCTATAGAAAATTTTGTCACAATTGTATTTCTATAGAAAAATTTTGTCAACATTTTCAAAAAAAGTTATTTCTATAGATAATTTTGTCAAAATTTTATTTCCATAGAAAATTTTGTCAAAATTTTATTCTATAGAAAATTTTGTAAAAATTTTATTCTATAGAAAATTTTGTCCAAATTGTATTTCTATAGAAAAAAATTGTCAAAATTTTATTTATATAGAAAATGTTGTCAAAATTTTATTTCTATAGAAAATTTTGTCAAATTTTTATTTCTATAGCAAATTTTGTCAAAATTTTATTTCTATAGAAAAGTTTGTTAATTTTTTTTTTTCAATAGAAAATTTTGTCAAAATTTTATTTCTATAGAAAAGTTTGTTAAATTTTTTTTTTTCTATAGAAAATTTTGTCAAAATTTTATTTCTATAGGAAATTTTGTCAAAATTTAGTTTCTATAGAAAATTTTGTCAAAATTTTATTTCTATAGAAAAGTTTGTCAAAATTTTATTTCTATAGAAAAGTTTGTTAAATTTTTTTTTTCTATAGAAAATTTTGTCAAAATTTTATTTCTATAGAAAATTTTGTCAACATTTTATTTCTATAGAAAAGTTTGTTAAAATTTTATTTCTATAGAAAATTGTTTCAAAATGTTATTTCTATAGAAAATTGTGTCAAAATTTTATATCTATAGAAAATTTTGTCAAAATTTTATTTCTATAGAAAATTTTGTCAAATTTTTATTTCTATAGGAAATTTTGTCAAAATTTAGTTTCTATAGAAAATTTTGTCAAAATTTTATTTCTATAGAAAATTTTGCAAAATTTTTACTAACAAGTAATCACCTACGAAGGAAGGACGTATATTAGATATTAAGCAACTAATGGTGTTCTTTCAAGGAATAGTCATTCATTTGAATCTGGAGTCGATTTCGAAATCATTATCAACTTTAAATAATTTGTCAAAATTTTATTTCTATAGAATTTTTTTTTCAAAATTTTATGTTTATAGAAAATTTTGTCAAAATTTTATTTCTATGGAAAATTTTGCCAAAAATTTTATTTCTATAGAAAATTTTGTCAAAATATTATTTCTATAGAAAATTTTGTCAAAATGTTATTTCTATAGAAAATTTTGTCAATTTTTTTTCAATAGAAAATTTTGTCAACATTTTATTTGTATAGAAAATTTTGTCAAAATTTAATTTCTACAGAAAAGTTTTTCAAAATTTTATTTCTATATTATTATTAGTTTATTTAAAATCATAATAAATTATGAAGATAAATACAAAAAAATAAAGGTACTAACAACTAATATTTTCGACCTATAAAATTTTACTTCTATAGAAAATTTTGTTAAAATTTGATTTCTATAGAAAAATTTGTTAAAATTTTATTTCAATAGAAAATTTTGTCAAAATTTTATTTCTATAGAAAATTTTGTCAAAATTTTATTTCTATAGAAAATTTTGTCAAAATTTTATTTCTATAGAAAATTTTGTCAAAATTTTATTTCTATAGAAAATTTTGTCAAAATTTTATTTCCATAGAAAATTTTGTCAAAATTTTATTTCTATAGAAAATATTGTCAACATTTTATTTCTATAGAAAATTTTATTTCTATAGAAAAGTTTTTCAAAATTTTATTTCTATACAAAATTTTGTCAAAATTTTATTTCTAAGAAAGCAAATAAGAAAGATTAGATAACACTTGTCATGAATTCGACCATATTTGTTCCTCAAGAGATTACTTTATAGGAAAGGGAAATTTCCTTTTTTTCTAAAATTTCATTCCGGAGGAAAGTATTTTTTCCTTGAGTGTATCACTGACCAATCTATTCATTTGCCAGTGGCCGCATCTTCCATGACAACCCCATATTCGATAAATGCATCAAATTTTATTGATTTTTATTAAAACTATAGTCACCGCCATCCACCATGGGGAATCGAGGTCATTTGTTTAGCCGTAGCAAATAAACAAAAAATGTACAATTCTAATATTTAATAAACAAATATTCTTTATGAACTGGGCAATGCTGGTACCATAAAACTAACCGGTTTTTTTTTTATTTTAATAAATAGTGTGCTATAGCATTTTATTAAGCAGATCTATTAACGTTAGGGAACAACTCTAAAATATAATAGATAATGGAAAGTTATTTTTTTTTTTTAATTTCAATAAAAATTTAAAATCTTAAATTAAGTCATAACTTATATTTGATTTTTTTTGTATTTTTTCCAAAGATTCAATAACTCAAATGTTTAAGGAAAGCAAATTTCAAATTTATAGATTTAAGCAAAACTTTCGTTTAATTAACTTTTGTTTAATTTAAAGAAAGTTGTCCTTAATATTGTGTAAATTGCGAGTGGTAAAATTTAGTTTAAAAAAATCTTTCATATTATGTAAATATTTTTCAGTGTATTCGTTAATATTACACTAAAAACAAAGACAAACGAGACATAAATAATTTTTTTTCAATTGAACTCAATCTTTTTGCTTTATTTATTTATTTTTCCCTTTTTTAATTCATTTAACTAACATACGCAGAAAAATTATTAACTCTCCTAATATTAAGGAAATTTGAACTAAAACATAATAATGTCGATGAACTATAATAAAGTTAAATTGGCTTTAGTGTCTCCTTTTTGGAGTGGTTGATGAAGAGAGGACTCTTATCAATGAGTGGTGCCCGATTCTATTTTTAGCTCAATGTCATTACCCTTCTCCTTGGCATTGTTCATAGACCTATCTACATTAAGGTAGCTTAAGATTGCCTTTTTCTTGAGTACCCAATTATTCCATCTACACTTCCATATTTTGTTTTAATTTGCTCTACCTCAATGGGATTAATTTCAAACATCTGCATAAATTAGATCCTATCAACAAGAACTTATACTGGGAACTGGCAAAAGGCCCATGACCTTTTCAAGAATATTAATTTCTTGTTAATCCCTTTTTAATAGAGGGGGACCATATACCCCGCTAATTAATGGACCAGATGTAAGAGAACAAAGTAAATCATTCTTCTTCGCCAGCAATGAGTATGGCATTAAATAGGCCCATAGAATATCACTTTCAATTTCGTATGGATTGAAAAATGGTCATGAAAGGAAATATAATATCTTTGATTTTTGAAGAATCATTTTTCTCCCCTCCTCGTCACCATGGAAATGTGCGCCCGCTTTTCCCTTTTTGTGTCAAAGACGAAAAATTCAAAAAAGGACATTTAAAAGGCGGAAAAATTGGAAAAATCTTCCAAAATCAAACCAAGAGCAACAAAAAAGGCCAATATCGCAAAGGGGAAACCTCAAAGCCAAATCAAGGAAATGGAAGATGACAGCCGAGATACAATGATGATGACAGCATAACAAAGACGAGACTTGTTTTGTAAAACAACAGCAGCCACAGAAGAAAGGCTAAGATTCGAAGAGCTAAACAATAGAAGGCATTACACACGAAAGGAACAAATGAAGAATATGAAATCGAGAAAACACAAAAAAAACAAGCAAAACAATAATAGAAAAGCAACAATGGCATAAATAAGTAGGAATACAAAAACACATTTCCAATCTTGGCGTTTATAAACAGGCAAAGAAAAACTAAAACATCAAGACAATATACCATGGTATCCCTGGAATTGGCCCTTCTCCAGTCTAATTGTGTGCAATGATATATCTACACACGTAGTTGTAATGCATGGAGGCCTTATTTTAATATTGGTCTTGTTTTTGGTTTACTTTCATAAAAGCCATCTATCCTATTGTATCTATCAAGCCATCCATCCATGTGGTGATGTTGAGAACGATAGCGATGAATTCATGTCTATAGATATAGTGGATCATTTTGTCTACAGAGATGGAAAAGCGGAATGACAATCGGCCATTTTTACCAACTCATCAACAAACGCCATCTATGTGCCGATTTTGGAACGAAAATTATTAGGGATGTACTATTCACATATTATATTTAATATGGATTGTATCCAAAATGTATACCTTAATTTCCAATCTAGCAATGGATTAAAAATATTGACCATTATTCTGAGAATATAACATAGACCATGTTCTATTCCAAAAAGGATGGAATGGGACATTTTATTTCTATATAAAATTTTGTCAAAACTTTATTTCCATAGAAAATTTTGTCAAAATGTTATTTTCACAGAAAATTTTGTCAAAATTTTATTTCCATAGAAAATTTTGTCAAAATTTTATTTCTATAGAAAATTTTGTCAAAATTTTATTTCCATAGAAAATTTTGTCAAAAATTTATTTTCATAGAAAATTTTGTCAATATTTTATTTCCATAGAAAATTTTGTCAAAATTTTATTTCTACAGAAAATTTTGTAAAAATTTTATTTCTATAGAAGATTTTGTAAAAATTTTATTTCTATAGAAAATTTTGTCAAAATTTTATTTCTATAGAAAATTTTGTCAAAATTTTTACTTCTATAGAAAATTTTGTCAAAATTTTATTTCTATAGAAAATTTTATCAAATTTTTATTTCTATAGAAAATTTTATCAAATTTTATTTCTATAGAAAATTTTTTGAAAATTTTATTTCTATAGAAAATTTTGTCAAAATTTTATTTCTATAGAAAATTTTGCTAAAATTTTATTTCTATAGAAAATTTTGCCAATATTTTATTTCTATAGAAAATTTTGTCAAAATTTTATTTCTATAGAAAATTTTGTCAAAATTTTATTTCTATAGAAAATTTTGTCAAAATTTTGTTTCTATAGAAAATTTTGTCAAAATTTTATTTCTATAGAAAATTTTGTCAAAATTGTATTTCTATAGAAAGTTTTGTCAAAATGTTTAGTTCTATAGAAATTTTGTCGAAATTTTTACTTCTATAGAAAATTTTGTCAAAATTTTATTTCTATAGAAAATTTTGTTAAAATTTTATTTCTATAGAAAATTTTGTCAAAATTTTATTTCCAGAGAAAATTTTGTCAAAATTTTATTTCCATAAAAATTTTGTCAAAATTTTATTTCCATGAAAATTTTGTCAAAATTTTATTTCCATAGAAGATTTTGTCAAAATTTTATTTCTATAGAAAATTTTGTCAAAATTTTATCTCTATGGAAAATTTTGTCAAAATTTTATTTCTATAGAAAATTTTGTCAAAATTTTATTTCTTTAGACAATTTTGTCAAAATTTTATTTCCATAGAAACTTTTGTCAAAATTTTATTTCTATAGAAAATTTTGTCAAAATTTTCTTTCTATAGAAAATGTTGTCAAAACTTTATTTCCATAGAATTATCTACAGAAAATTTTGTCAAAATTTTATTTCTATAGAATTTTTTTTCAAAATTTTATTTCTATAGAAAATTTTGTCAAAATTTTATTTCTATAAAAATTTTTCTCAAAATGTTTACTTATATAGAAAGTTTGTCGAAATTTTTACTTCTATAGACAATTTTGCAAAATTTTATTTCTATAGAAATATTTGTCAAAATTTTATTTCTATAGAAATATTTGTCAAAATTTTATTTCTATAGAAAATTTTGTTAAAATTTTATTCTATATAAAATTTTGCCAACATTTTATTTATATAGTAAATTTTGTGAAAATTTTATTTCTACAGAAAATTTTGTAAAAATTTTATTTCTATAGAAGATTTTGTAAAAATTTTATTTCTATAGAAAATTTTGTCAAAATTTTATTTCTATAGAAAATTTTGTCAAAATTTTTACTTCTATAGAAAATTTTGTCAAAATTTTATTTCTATAGAAAATTTTATCAAATTTTTATTTCTATAGAAAATTTTATCAAATTTTATTTCTATAGAAAATTTTTTGAAAATTTTATTTCTATAGAAAATTTTGTCAAAATTTTATTTCTATAGAAAATTTTGCTAAAATTTTATTTCTATAGAAAATTTTGCCAATATTTTATTTCTATAGAAAATTTTGTCAAAATTTTATTTCTATAGAAAATTTTGTCAAAATTTTATTTCTATAGAAAATTTTGTCAAAATTTTGTTTCTATAGAAAATTTTGTCAAAATTTTATTTCTATAGAAAATTTTGTCAAAATTGTATTTCTATAGAAAGTTTTGTCAAAATGTTTAGTTCTATAGAAATTTTGTCGAAATTTTTACTTCTATAGAAAATTTTGTCAAAATTTTATTTCTATAGAAAATTTTGTTAAAATTTTATTTCTATAGAAAATTTTGTCAAAATTTTATTTCCAGAGAAAATTTTGTCAAAATTTTATTTCCATAAAAATTTTGTCAAAATTTTATTTCCATGAAAATTTTGTCAAAATTTTATTTCCATAGAAGATTTTGTCAAAATTTTATTTCTATAGAAAATTTTGTCAAAATTTTATCTCTATGGAAAATTTTGTCAAAATTTTATTTCTATAGAAAATTTTGTCAAAATTTTATTTCTTTAGACAATTTTGTCAAAATTTTATTTCCATAGAAACTTTTGTCAAAATTTTATTTCTATAGAAAATTTTGTCAAAATTTTCTTTCTATAGAAAATTTTGTCAAAACTTTATTTCCATAGAATTATCTACAGAAAATTTTGTCAAAATTTTATTTCTATAGAATTTTTTTTCAAAATTTTATTTCTATAGAAAATTTTGTCAAAATTTTATTTCTATAAAAATTTTTCTCAAAATGTTTACTTATATAGAAAGTTTGTCGAAATTTTTACTTCTATAGACAATTTTGCAAAATTTTATTTCTATAGAAATATTTGTCAAAATTTTATTTCTATAGAAATATTTGTCAAAATTTTATTTCTATAGAAAATTTTGTTAAAATTTTATTCTATATAAAATTTTGCCAACATTTTATTTATATAGTAAATTTTGTGAAAATTTTACTTCTATAGAAACTTTTGTTAAGATTTTATTTCTATAGAAAAATGTTGTCAAAATTTCATTTTCATAGAAAACTTTGTCAACATTTTTTTTCTATAGAAAATTTTGTCAAAATTTGTCATAATGTTTTTATCATAATGTTTAATTCTATAGAAATTTTGTCGAAATTTTTACTTCTATAGAAAATTTTGTCAAAACTTTTTTTCCATAGAAAATCTTGTCAAAATTTTATTTCCATAGAAAATTTTGTCAAAATTTTATTTCCATAGAAAATTTTGTCAAAATTTTATTTCCATAGAAAATTTTGTCAAAATTTTATTTCCATAGAAAATTTTGTCAAAATTTTAAATTCTACAGAAAATTTTGTCAAAAATTTATTTCTATAGAAAATTTTGTCAAAATTTTATTTCTATAGAAAATTTTGTTAAAATTTTATTTCTATAGAATTTTTGTCAAAATTTTATTTCTATAGAAAATTTTGTCAAAATTTTATTTCTATGGAAAATTTTGTCAAAATTTTATTTCTATAGAAAATTTTGTCAAAATTTTATTTCTATAGAAAATTTTGTCAAAATTTTATTTCTATAGAAAATTTTGTCAAAATTTTATTTCTATAGAAAATTTTGTCAAAATTTTATTTCAATAGAAAATTTTGTCAAAATTTTATTTCCATAAAAAATTTTGTCAAAATGTTTACTTCTATAGAAAATTTTGTTAAATTTTTACTTCCATAGAAAGTTTTGTCAAAATTTTATTTCCAGAGAAAATTTTGTCAAAATTTTATTTCCATAGAAGATTTTGTCAAAATTTTATTTCTATAGAAAATTTTTTCAAAATTTTATTTCTATATAAAATTTTGTCAAAATTTTATTTCTATAGAAAATTTTGTCAAAATGTTTACTTCTATAGAAATTTTGTTGAAATTTTTACTTCTATAGACAATTTTGTCAAAATTTTATTTCTATAGAAAATTTTGTAAAAATTTATTTTTATAGAAAATTTTTTGAAAATTTTATTTCGGTAGAAAATTTTGTCAAAATTGTATTTATATAGAAAATTTTGTCAAAATTTTATTTCTATAGAAATTTTTGTTAAAATTTTATTTCTATAGACAATTTTGTCAAAATTTTATTTCTATCGAAAATTTTGTTTCTATAAAAAATGTTGTCAAAATTTTAACTTCTATAGAAAATGTTGTCAAAATGTTTACTTCTATAGAAATTTTTACTTCTATAGAAAATTTTGTCAACATTTTATTTCTTTAGAAATATTTGTCAAAATTTTATTTCCATAGAAAATTTTGTCAAAATTTTATTTCTATAGTCAATTTTGTCAAAATTTTAGTTTTATAGAAAATTGTTTGAAAATTTTATTTCGGTAGAAAATTTTGTCAAAATTGTATTTCTATAGAAAATTTTGTCAAAATTTTATTTCTATAGAAATTTTTGTTAAAAATTTATTTCTATAAACAATTTTGTCAAAATTTTATTTCTATAGAAAACGTTTTGAAAATTTTATTTCTATAGAAAAATTTGTGACAATTGTATTTCTATAGAAAATTTGTCACTATTTGTCACTTAATTTTACAATATAATGATATTGTAAATTTTGATCCCAATTTACATTACGATAGCGAATGTGGTAGTTGCCTTAACAAAAAATCGGGTCTGTGAGCCCAATATTTTTCCCTTTTCATATATAGATACATATAGAGACGATAAATCTAATTTTCTTAGGAACTGTCCATTTAAAACGTAATTTTCAATAATATGGAGATAAGAAGGCTGTTAGGTTTTATTTTATCTATATATGTTATAATGCATATAAATCCATTGGAGTCGTATTTATTGTCTATGAAATATTCTTCAACGTTTTGCATCACTTTTTTTTTAAATTTGGTGTGACACCTTTTACTGCCAGTAACAGTGATACAAGTATCACTTTTTAGAAATTCTCAACGATAACGCTGATTTGCATACTGCACTTACAGATGCTCTAAGTGCAATATTACACTTATTGCACTTTACGATTGTATAGAATTCAGTTTTCATTTTGCCACTTCACAAGTGAGAAATTTTCATTTACTAAGTTAATGTAAAACCTCTGAAGCCTTTTGGACCGACCCATCACAAAATGTATTCTCCCATCACAATCTTCATATGGCAAACTTCCATCTCTGCATCCCCTCCTCCCTCTCTGTGGATTATCATTTGACTTGTTTGGAAATCGTTTAGATTGTAAATTGTGGTAAAATGGTTATAAAAATGTTTTCATACGTTTCATTTCGTTTGCTTAAGGCCTTTTACGTGATTTTCATATGGAGACTTCATCAACAATGTAAGCCAATTGCAATTGCACCAGAGCAGACAGCAGCACCTAGTGAAGTTGCACCCCAAATGCAGTCAATGAGCTCAGCATTTATGTTTGTCAGATTCCTTTGTTTAGTTTACAGAGAGTGCGGACCAAAAAAAAAAGACCAAATGCGTGAGTATGATTGATGATGGTGCATGCATGCATGCATGCTTTCGTGCGTGCCCCAACTATTGTCGGGGCATGTTGTTGACTGTTTCTTTGATTCGGGATGTACTCTTTGTGTTGTTCATGCCTCCTTTTTGGGTTTTTTGTTAACAGGCAAATAACAAAAAGTCTATTTACATCATTATCATCATGTATAATAAACATAAATAGTGATGCTTTTATAGATACGAGGGCGGATCTATGAATATGGATTTTTTTTTCGAAAAATTTTAATCAACCTTGAAAGTCTACTCATAAAAGAATTATTCTTGATTAGGGATGAGGTTATTGGTCGATCAAAAATCTTCAATTAATCAATGGCCTTTAATAATTTTTAATGTCAGTTGTTTATCTTGCATAGATCAATCAATCATCGATTTTTGGGAAAGATGATTAATAGCACAGGTAAAGCAGTAAGTTGGATAGATCGATTGTATTATACCCTATCCGGGCAGTCCTTTTAATAATTATAAATTATGGTATACATTTAACCCGAAAAAATGTATAATAATTTTGCTCAGTTTATTATTATACCCTCCACCATAGGATGTGTAACACATCGAAATATTGCTCTAAGACCCCATAAAGTATATATATTCTGGGTCGTGGTGAAATTCTGAGTCGATCTGAGCATGTCCGTCCGTCCGTCTGTTGAAATCACGCTAACTTCCGAACGAAACAAGCTATCGACTTGAAACTTGGCACAAGTAGTTGTTATTGATGTAGGTCGGATGGTATTGCAAATGGGCCATATCGGCCCACTTTTACGTATAGCCCCCATATAAACGGACCCCCAAATTTGGCTTGCAGAGCCTATAAGGGAAGCATATTTCAGCCGATCCGGCTGAAATTTGGTACATGGTGTTGGTATATGGTCTCTAACACTCATGCAAAAATTGGTCCATATCTGTCAATAATTATATATAGCCCCCATATAAACCGATCCCCCGATTTGGCTTGTTGAACTTCAAAGAGAAGCAAATTTCATCCGATCCGGCTGAAATTTGGCATATGGTATATGGTCCTTAACATCCAAGCAAAAATTGGTCCACATCGGTCCATAATTATATATAGCCCCCATATAAACCGATCCACAGATTTGGATTGCGAAGCCTGAAAGAGAAGCAAATTTCATCCGATACGACTGAAATTTGGTACATGGTATAAGTATATGGTCTCTAACAACCATGCAAAAATTGGTCCATATCGGTCCATAATTATATATAGTCCCAATATAAACCGATCCCCACATTTGAACTCCGGAGCCTCTTAGAGGAGCAAAATTCATCCGATCCGGTTGAAATTTGGTACGTGGTGTTAGTATATGGTCTCTAACAACCATGTAAAAATTTGTCCATATTGGTCCATAATTATATATAGCCCCCATATAAACCGATTCCCAGATTTTGTTTGCGGAGCTTCTAAGAGAAGCAAATTTCATCCGATCCGGCTGAAATTTGGTACATGGTTTAGTATATAGTCTCTAACAACCATTCAAAAATTTGTCCATATCAGTCCATAATTATATATAGCCCCCATATAAACCGATCCCCAGATTTGAACTCCGGAGCCTCTTGGAGGAGCAAAATTCATCCGATCCGGTTCAAATTTGCAACGTGGTGTTAGTATATGGCCGCTAATAACCATGCCAAAATTGGTCCATATCGGTCTATAGTTATATATAGCCGATCCCAATCACACAAAAATTGGTCCATATCGGTTCATAATCATGGTTGCATTCGAGTCAAAAATAATCTAGCAAAATTTTATTTCTATAGAAAATTTTGTCAAAATTGTATTCCTATAGAAAATTTTGTCAAATTTCATTTATATAGAAAATTTCAATATAATTTTAACAAGATATGAGAATTTTAAAATATGTATCAGCCATAATACGGACATTTTAAAGAAGCGTCACATGTTTTTTAATAAAATAGAAAATCCGAATTAAATGCATTTGTAGCAGTTTTTCTATGAAATTTTGAAATCAGGTTTTTCAAATTATATCTAGACTATCTTAAAGACAATTATATTTGAAGCTTATTCAAAATCACTCCAAGAAATTGACTTTTAACTTGCTGTTAATAGCAAACACTGTCAGCTGTTTTTCAGCAGCGTAGCGTATAGAAGTCTATAAATAACTATAAACATATAAGAACGAATTTTCACAATGTAATTGGAAGACTAAATTTCCACAAGATTGGATAAGAATTGTTCCTCAATGGGGCTTCAGAAGCCAATACATATAATTATGAACCGATATAGACCATGTTTTCTGTGTGGGCATATACTAACATCACGTACCAAATTTCAACCGAATCGGATGAAATATGCTCCACCAAACTGCTCCAGATTATATGAGGGCTATATATAATTGACCCATTGAAAAATTAGTAAAAACAAGTATGTACGGCCGTAAGTTCGGCCAGGCCGAAGCTTATGTACCCTCCACCATGGATTGCGTAGAAACTTCTTCTACACACTGCCATCCACAATCGAATTACTTAAGTTGCGGTAACGCTTGCCGATGGCAAGGTATCTTAAAATCTCCTAACACCGTCTTCTAAATTGTATGTAAGTCCATACGTGGTTATATTAAATCAAAAAAGATCGATCAAATACGTATATAATTCATTTTGACAAAATTTTCTATAGACATAAAATTTTGACAAAATTTTCTATAGAAATAAAATTTTCACAAAATTTTGTATAGAAAGAAAATTTGGACAACATTTTCTACAGAAATAAAATTTTAACAAACTTTTCTTTAGAAATAAAATTTTAACAAAATTTTCTATAGAAATAAAATTTTGACTAAATTTTCTATAGAAATAAAATTTTAACAAAAATTTTCTATAGAAATAAAATGTTAACAAAAATTTTCTATAGAAATAAAATTTTGACAACATTTTCTATAGAAGTAAAATTTGGAAAAAAAATCTATAGAAATAAAATTTGGAAAAAATTTTCTCTTGAAATAAAATTTTGACAAAATTTTCTATAGAAATAACATTTTGACTAAATTTTCTATAGAAATAAAATTTTGACAAGATTTTCTATAGAAATAAAATTTTAACAAAAAATTTCTATAGAAATAAAGGTTTAACAAAATTTTCTATAGAAATAAAATTTTGGTAGATTATTTTTGGCTCGAGTGGCAACCATGATTATGAACCGATATCATATGCTGACACCACGTACCAAATTTCAACCGGATCGGATGAAATTTGCTTCTCTTAGAGGCTCCACAAGCCAAATCTGGGGATCGTTTTATATGGGGGCTATATATAATTATGGACCGATATGGACCAATTCCTGCATGGTTGTTGGATACCATATACTAACACAACGTACCAAATTTCAACCGGTGGGATGAATTTTGCTCCTCTAAGAGGCTCCGGAGGTCAAATCTGGGGATCGGCTTATATGGGGGCTATATATAATTATGGATCGATATGAACCAATTTTGGCATGGTTGTTAGAGACAATATACTAACACCACGTACCAAATTTCAATCGGGTCGGATGACTTTTGCTCCTCTAAGAGGCTCCGGAGGTCAAATCTGGGGATCGGTTTATATGGGGGCTATATATACTTATGAGCCGATGTGGACCAATTTGTGCATGTTCATTAGAGAACATATACCAACACTATGTACCAAATTTCAGCCGGATCGGATGAAATTTGCTTCTCTTAGAGGCTCCGCAAGCCAAATCGGGGGATCGGTTTATATGGGGGCTATATGTAATTATGGATCGATATGGACCATTTTCTGCATGGTTGTTAGAGACCCTATACTTACACCATGTACCAAATTTCAGCCGTATCGGATGAAATTTGCTTCTCTTAGAGGCTCCGCAAACCAAATCAGGGGATCGGTTTATATGGGGCCTATATATAATTATTGACCAATGTGGACCAATTTTTGCATGGTTGTTAGAGATCATATGCTGACACCATGTACCAAATTTCAACCGGATCGGATGAAGTTTGCTTCTCTTAGAGGATTCGCAAGCCAAATTTGGGGGTCCGTTTATATGGGGGCTATACGAAAAAGTGGACCGATATGGCCCATTTGCAATACCATCCGACCTACATCAATAACAACTACTTGTGCCAAATTTCAAGTCGATAGCTTGTTTGGTTCGGATGTTAGCGTGATTTCAACAGACGGACGGACGGACATGCTCAGAGCGACTCAGAATTTTACCACGTTCCAGAATATATACTTTATGGGGTCTTAGAGCAATATTTCGATGTGTTACAAACGGAATGACAAAGTTAATATACCCCCATCCTATGGTGGAGGGTATAAAAATTACTGTATTTTATTTAAAAATGCCAAATTGTCAACTACAATATTATATTTAAATACAAATGTTATGCGAAACTATTAAGATTTGTGTTTACCGCATTAACTCATATTGTTTATTTCTTAGCTTCAGTTAACTCTTTGATTGGATACATATTTTTTTTTCTGTGTACAGAATTTATTGACATTTTAAATGCATTTGTTTTGTCTTTCTATATGAAAATAACGATCCATAAATATTAGGGAGGGTCTTATAAACCACATGTGGTTAAATTGAACCATGAAGAAGCTGCCTAGAAACATAATCAACAGAATCATAAAACAAAATCATAAAAGTGAATATGCGTTATCACATGCATCTTCTCCATAATAATGCGATGATGATGATGATGACGGGAATCATAGTAATGGGACTGGCTTGGGAAGATGGTCACGTTATCTTCCCATCATAATGGTATACATTCGGGGGGTCTATAATGGGGATGCTACAATCATCTACGACTCAAAGAACAAAAGTTCCGCATATTTTACATTAACAAAGAAATAAAGTTACAAAATGTTTTTTATACTGCAATCGTATGACTAACTAACTGAAAGTTTGTATGATGGTTAACTGAATGACGACTGGCTGATCTACATTGCTTGTGATGCAGGCCATGCATATAAGCCAACTGCAACAGTCAATCTTCTTCTTCTTGAGATTACTCTACTGGGTAATAAAATGAATGAGAACAAAAAAAACAACAAAAATTCCAGACCTCAAATAAAAGATAAGTTTCTCAGAGCTGTGCAGTATTCCTTTGAGGCCGTGACGCCGCAAACACTAACTTTGATGTGAAAGGCCTATAAGCAAAAAACACAAAAAAAAACACTGAGAAATTCCTTGTATCTCTTTTTGAAAGTAACAACATCTCTTGTTGTTGTTGTTTTTGCCATAGAAAGGCAACAAAAAGAAGTTACATATTATAAACTCAACTCACACACTCTCTCTTTCGCTCTCTCCCAAAGGTAAAATCGAGTTCGAGTTATACTAACAAAGTTAACAGAGGCCCCCAGTCATCATCTTCAACACCACTACACAGCCTAAAGAAGCTGTGGCAGTTTTCATTCATGAAATGCCAAGCAATTCACCATTAAATGGGTGATAAATGAACCCGGAGGTAATGTTGTTCAGCAAACAAGTAAACAGGTAAGCAATTCATATGAAAAATGAGTTATTTATAAGAATTTCTTTGAAATCATTTGAAGGAGCAGTAACGATATCTAAGGAAGCTCATCTTCTTTTCAAAGACAAACATACCGCTCCATTGAAAAACTGCAAACCCCCGATATTCCATGAGCCTGAATTGGAGATGAATAGGGAAAGTGTTTTTAAGAAGAATTCCAGCAAACTGGAATTGCTAAGTTTTTTTATAACACTTAACTGAAACAAAATGTTACCACACTGGTATATCTGTTGAACTATAAAGAAAAAAACTATTGTCGGATTATAAAGATTTTATTTTTACACTAATGATTTTGGTGTAAAAATAAAATTTTTAAGTCGGTTTTTTAAACTAAATACCTAGAAACTTCGTTTTCCCAAACAATCATTGAAACGTATAATTTTGATAGGAAAATTTGGCTTTATTGTCAAAAAATCAACGCACATGTACTTCAATAATTTATTAAAAAAAATGGATACACTGAATTTTGAAGATTTTGTCTTTAAACAAATGATTTTGGTATTGATTCCGAGCAAAAGAAGCGGAGAATTCAATTAAGACACAATTCTGTTTTAAATTTAAGTTTCGCGTACATGATACTAGAAACCAAATTTAAATGTATTAGTTCTTTTTGTCAAAATTTTAATTCTATAGAAAATTTTGTAAAAATTTTATTTCTATAGAAAATTTTGTCAAAATTGTATTTCTATAGAAAATTTTGTTAAAATTTTATTTCTATAGAAAATTTTGTTCAAATTTTATTTCTATAAAAAAATTTTAACAAAATTTTATTTCTTTAGAAAAATTTTAACAAAATTTTATCTTCTATAGAAAACTTTGTCAAAATTTTATTTCTATAGAAAAATTTTAACAAAATTTTATTTCTATAGAAAATCTTGTCAACATTTTATTTCTATAAAAAAAATTTTCAAAATTTTATTTCTATAGGAAAATTTTGTCAACATTTTATTTCTACAGAAAATTTTGTCAAAATTTTATTTCTATAGAAAATTTTGTCAAAATTTTATTTCTATAGAAAATTTTGTTAAAATTTTATATCTATAGAAAATTTTGTCAAAATTTTATATCTACAGAAAATTTTCTCAAAATTTTATATCTGTAAAAAATTTTTCAAAATTTTATATCTATAGAAAATTTTGTCAAAATTTTATATTCATAGAAAATTGTGTCAAAATTATATTTCTATAGAAAACTTTGTCAACATTTTATTTCTACAGAAAATTTTGTCAAAATTTTATTTCTACAGAAAATTTTGTCAAAATTTTATTTCTATAGAAATTTTGTCAAAATTTTATTTCTATAGAAAATTTTGTCAAAATTTTATTTCTGTAGAAAATTTTGTCAAAATTTTATATCTATAGAAAATTTTCTCAAAATTTTATATCCATAGAAAATTTTGTCAAAATTTTATTTCTATAGAAAATTTTGTTAAAATTTTATATCTATAGAAAATTTTGTCAAAATTTTATTTCTACAGAAAATTTTGTCAAAATTTTATTTCTACAGAAAATTTTGTCAAAATTTTATTTCTATAGAAAATTTTATCCAAATTTTATTTCTATAGAAAATTTTGTAAAAATTTTATCTCTATAGAAAATTTTGTCAAAATTTTATCTCTATCGAAAATTTTGTCAAAATTTTATGTCTACAGAAAAATTTGTCAAAATTATATCTCTATAGAAAATTTTCTCAAAATTTTATATCCATAGAAAATTTTGTCAAAATTTTATTTCTATAGAAAATTTTGTTAAAATTTTATATCTATAGAAAATTTTGTCAAAATTTTATTTCTACAGAAAATTTTGTCAAAATTTTATTTCTACAGAAAATTTTGTCAACATTTTATTTCTATAGAACATTTTGTCAACATTTTATTTCCATAGGACATTTTGTAAACATTTTATTTCTATAAAAAAATTTTGGTTCAATAGAACATTTTGTCAATGTTTATCTCTATAGAAAATCTTGTCAAAATTGTATTTCTATAGAAAATTTTGTCAAAATTGTATTTCTACAGAAGATTTTTTCAAAACTTTATTTCTATAGAAAAATTTTAACAAAATTTTATTTCTATAGAAAATTTTGTCAAAATGTTATTTCTATAGAAAATTTTGTCAAAATTTTATTTCTGTAGAAAATTTTGTTAAATTTTTATTTCTACAGAATATTTTGTCAAAATTTTATTTCTACAGAAAATTTTGTCAAAATTTTATTTCTACAGAAAATTTGGTCCAAATTTTATTTCTATAGAAAATTTTGTCCAAATTTTATTTCTATAGAAAATTTTGTCAAAATTTTATATCTATAGAAAATTTTGTCCAAATTTTATACCTATAGAAAAATTTGTCAAAATTTTATATCTATAGAAAATTTTCTCAAAATGTTATTTCTATAGAAAATTTTCTCAAAATTTCATTTCTATAGAAAATTTTGTCAAAATTTTATTTCTATAGAAAATTTTGTTAAAATTTTATATCTATAGAAAATTTTGTCAAAATTTTATTTCTACAGAAAATTTTGTCAAAATTTTATTTCTACAGAAAATTTTGTCAACATTTTATTTCTATAGAACATTTTGTCAACATTTTATTTCCATAGGACATTTTGTAAACATTTTATTTCTATAAAAAAATTTTGGTTCAATAGAACATTTTGTCAATGTTTATCTCTATAGAAAATCTTGTCAAAATTGTATTTCTATAGAAAATTTTGTCAAAATTGTATTTCTACAGAAGATTTTTTCAAAACTTTATTTCTATAGAAAAATTTTAACAAAATTTTATTTCTATAGAAAATTTTGTCAAAATGTTATTTCTATAGAAAATTTTGTCAAAATTTTATTTCTGTAGAAAATTTTGTTAAATTTTTATTTCTACAGAATATTTTGTCAAAATTTTATTTCTACAGAAAATTTTGTCAAAATTTTATTTCTACAGAAAATTTGGTCCAAATTTTATTTCTATAGAAAATTTTGTCCAAATTTTATTTCTATAGAAAATTTTATTAAAATTTTATAACTATAGACATTTTTGTCCAAATTTTATACCTATAGAAAATTTTGTCAAAATTTTATATCTATAGAAAATTTTCTCAAAATGTTATTTCTATAGAAAATTTTCTCAAAATTTCATTTCTATAGAAAATTTTGTCAAAATTTTATTTTCATAGAAAATTTTGCCACAAGGGGCCAGAAATGGCCAATTTGCAATATCGTCCGATCTGTATCAATAACAACTACTTGTACCAAGTTTCAAGTCGATAGTTTGTCTCATTCAGAAGTTAGCGTGATTTCAACAGACGGATGGACTGACATCGCAAGATCGACTCAGAATTTCACTACAACCCAGAATATATATACTTTATGGGATCTGAAACCAATATTTCGATGTATTACAAACGGAATGATAAAGCTAATAATGAGGGTATAAAAATTAAAATAGGATGAACTGAATTCGTAGTTAAGGGAATGGTTCTTGTATCGGCTATTTTGTTATGCTGCAAATTTCAAATTTCAATTAATCTTCAGACGCATGTTTTCTTTGCCCTGTCTTCAACATTGAGATTAAATTCTTTAATTTTTGATTTTTGGAATAGTTTTCAATTAGCTCCATTCTTATTAGTTTTCATTAAAAATCATATTTTTTTTACTATCCTAGATACAATTCCTTTCTCACGAAAATATAATTAAAATTTTTGCATTTTAATTAGACGAAGGAAAATTTTGGAAAAGAAAAATGAATGTTCACATAGAGTATATAACATCATTGCAGTCACGTAGAAATATCAGCAATGCCAAACTTCAACTGCAAACAAAAAAAAAAAAAACTAGAGAAACGTTTGTCTTTCACAAGTTCTCTTGAATACAGTCTCCACTAATTATGCAGTATCAGTTTTTTTGCTATCGAAAATGAAATTAATTAAGAAAATGTTTGCATTTCTTTAGAAAAAGTCTGGTTGTATGTCTGCCAGGATTTCAAATTATAAAGGCAACACACACACACAAAGGATACCTAGATCTCTTTTCAGTCTTACATTTCCTTCTTCTTGCTGTTTCGTTTTCCAACTCACCTGCGAATCATTAAAATTAAAATCTCTTTCAGCATTCGAAATGACAACAGGATTCAGCACCAATAGTAGTTGTAGCGTTAAACTCAAAAGCACTAAAGGATATGTGGTTGCCAATGTAGATGAACAGCGCCAGCGCCGCGTCCTTGATGATGACATGGATTCTGTAGCCATTGCTAATGTTTCGGATGTGTCTCTCGTCCTCGTTCTAAATGGAGCTATACTCAAATCTAATTTAGGTAACATCATGAAGATGTCGTTTGGCTTTCTTGGAAATTGTTTAAGCAAATAATTTTTTCTATAGATGTCTTAGGGTTGTATAACGATAGTGGGGTTGATGGTGGTGGAGATGATGATGGTGTTGCTGTTGGAGATGGTAGTGGTAGTGTTAGTGGTAATGGTCCTTCGTTTCCAATGTCAATTTTGTGTAAAAGGAACAAGTTTTTGTCAACGTCGTCAAAAGTAAAAACAAGAGTCAAATTAAAATCGTAGAACTTTCGTTTCTCTTCAAATTTGGACTTTTCTTCACCACGGTCTTCTTTCGAGTTTGCTTTTTTAATTGTAGAAAAATTCAAATTTATCCGCACGTTGGTTGTTTCGTAATTGCAATTTGATGCTGATGTTGATGATAGTTTGTCAAAAAACGCTTAACTTGTCGTTGCACTTCAGATCAAAATGCCTAATTATGAATTCCAAAAGTTACTTCATCTGCAAAGACAAGAGAGGGGGAAAAACAAGAAAATTATAAATCATATAAAACACCAGAAAACATGTTACAAAGCAAGTTAATTTAACAAGTTGATGCTATCAAAAAACAACAAGAAAACGAATTTTTGTATGACATAGAAAACAACTGAAATATTATGAATTCGATTCAACTCTGTAGTAAATAAGATGGCTGATTTCGTAAAAGCCAGGGAGCAATAGGCCTCTATTCAAACGGTTTACGGAATTTTTCTCGTTAATGCACAGTGGATTATATTTGGCCATAGATTTGTTAAATATTTCTAAATTTATTTAAATGTAGTAATAGATCTTGGAGCTACATCATTATCCATAGCATATGATTGTGAATCGAAAATTATTCCGCTTAAAAATCAAAATTTTTGGCAAGAAAATCCGATGAGCAAATTTTTTCTTATATGAGAGAACCAAATTTGGTCGAAAAAATCCACTTTTCCTATTTTGCCAAAAAAAGTTGACAGATCGGAATCTCCATTTTCTATTTAAAATTCAGCTTTTCTAAATTCAAAAAAAAAAAAGAATAAAATAATAAAAAAATAAAAAAAATCGACTTTTCCAAATTTTCAGATGCTAATATTTAAAAGGTCGAAAATTCACATAGAATATATAACATCATTGCAGTCACGTAGAAATATCAGCAATGCCAAACTTCAACTGCAAAAAAAATAGAGAAATGTTTGTCTTTCACAAGTTCTTTCTTTAGAAAAAGTCTGGTTGTATGTCTGCCAGGGTTTCAACTTATAAAGGCTACACACAGACACATACAAAGGATACCTTGGTCTCTTTTCTTTGAATTTACCAAATATTGAAAAAGTCGGAAATTGAAAAATTGGAAAATTGAAAACTCTGCAAACTAAGATTTTCTATATTTTGAAAAAGACGAAAATTCGAATATTCCAATTTTTGAAATAATTCAAATTAAGTGAAAATTGGAATTTTTCAGAAAAAAAAATCAAAAAATCAAAAATTCAAAAATTCGGAAATTGAAAAATTGGAAATTGAAAAATTGGAAAATTGAAAACTCTGCAAACTAAGATTTTCTATATTTTGAAAAAGACGAAAATTCGAATATTCCAATTTTTGAAATAATTGAAATTAAGTGAAAATTGGAATTTTTCAGAAAAAAAAAAATCAAAACTTCAAAAAGTCGAATTTTCCAAGTTTCCAATTTTTGAAATTGTCAACGGAAAGTCGACTTTAAAATTTTTAGAAAATGCACTTTTAAAATTTTGAAACAAGTGAAAAGTTGACTTTTCTATATTTTGAAAAAGTTCGAAATTGAAAATCGAAAATTGAAATTTTGAATTTGATAAAGTCCAAAAGTCCATTTTGAAAACTCCGTAAATTATTCCAAATTTTCAGAAATTCAACTTTCCCAAATTTTGAAATAGTTTTTTTTTTCAAATTCTAAAAATTTTGAAAAATTGGCTTTTACAAAATTTTGAAAACGTCAGAATGTCGATAATTCAAAAAGTCGACTTCACCAAATTTTAAAAGAGGTAAAAATTTAAAAATAGCATTTTTCAATATGTTTAAACTTCGAAACGTCGAAAAGCGCAAACTTTGTAAACGTCGAAAAGTCGGTTTTTCCAATTTTTGAAAAAATCCAAAAGTTCACGTTTCCAAATTTCGAAAGTCAGAAATTCGACTATTCCACAATTTGAAAAATTCCGCACACACGAAAAGTCGAATTTTCCAAATTTGGAAAAAGTCAAAAAATTGACTTTTCAAATTTTTGAAAAAGTCGACAATTTTCCATGTGTTCAGAATGTAGACTTTTCAAAATTTTGGAATATTCGTAAAAATGAAAAATCTACTTTTTGATTATGATTACAATTTTTCAGAAAGTCGAAGACTCGAAAGGACGATTTTTCAAAATTTTTAAAAAATTGAAAATTGAAAAGAAAAGCCAAATTTTCGAAATTTTGAAAATGTCAACGGAAAGTCGACTAAATATTTAGAAAATACACTTTTCAATTACTTAAAAAATTGAAAAGTTGATTTTTCCAAATTTTGAAGAATTTCAAATTTTAAAAAGTCCAATTTGAAAAGTCAACAAATTCAAATATTCCAAATTTTGAAAATGTCGAAAACTTGAAAAGTCGACTTTTCCAAATTTTGAGAAAGTCGACATTTCCAAATTTTGAAATAGTCAACGGAAAGTAGACTTTCCAAATTTTTAGAAAGTCCACTTTTCCAAATTCTGAAAAACTCGAAAGGTTGAAATTTACAAATTTTGAAAGTCGAATTGTCGACCATTCTATAGTCGACTTTTGTATATTTAGAAAAATCGACTTTTCAGAAAGTCGGCTTTCCTAAAGTTGGAAATTGAAATTTGAATTTGCAATTTGAAAACTCCGCAAACTCAAATTTTCCAAAGTCGAAAAAACGACTTTTCGAGATTTTCATAAAGTCGACTTTTCTAAATTTTTTCCGCAAACTCAAATTTTCCAAAGTCGGCTTTTCTAAATTCTTTCCGCAAACTCAAATTTTCCAAAGTCGAAAATTCGACGTTTCGAAATTTTCTGAAAGTCGATTTTTCTAAATTTTTTTTTCCGTAAACTCAAATTTTCCAAAGTCGAAAATTCGACTTTTCGAAATTTTCAGAAAGTCGACATTTCTAAATTTGTTCCGCAAACTCAAATTTTCCAAAGTCGAAAAGTCGACTTTTCGAAATTTTCAGAAAGTCGACTTTTCTAAATTTTGTAATAGTCAACGGAAAGTGTACTTTACACATTTTTAGAAGGTCCAATTTGAAAAATCGAAAAGTTAACTTTTCAAAAAGTCAGAATGTCGACTATTCCAAATTTTCAAAAAAAAAAAAAAAAACATTTTTCCACATTTTCAGAAAGTCGCCTTTTCCAAAGTTCGAAAAAGGCAAATATCGAAGAGTCGTATTTTTGAAATAGTCGAATACTCAACCGGTAAATTTTTTCAAATTTCTTCTACAATTTGAAAAATTCTGCACATTCGAAAAGTCGAATTTTCCAAATTTTGAATAAGAAAACTCAAAAACTAGACATTTCCAAATTTTGAAAAAAAAAATCGAAAAAGACGATTTTTCCAAATTTTCAGAAAGACAACTTTTCCAAATTTTGCAAAATCCGAAAACTCGAAAAATCTTACAGAAGTCGATTTTTCGAGTTTTCGGATTTTGAAAATTTTGGAAAAGTTGACTTTCTGAAAATTTTGAAAAAACGTCTTTTTCGATTTTTTTTTTCAAAGTTTTGATTACAATCCCTACAATACACTTGCCCCAAATAATGTCCACTGTCCATGATTTCTTTGGAAAACCAAAAAAACTATGTCCACCGTGGTTCATGGCGACCACTCAATCACAACAAAAACATGGGTGGGGACAAAAAGACAACGAAAACAAACTCTGGTCTGGTATGAAAATATGTCATTTAATTAGATTTTAAACGAAAGATAATACCACTGAACGTGTTACGTGAGCTCAATGGCTCTAACTGCTGCTGCATTTCTTTCTGGGGCCTCCTAACCTACACGAATGTCCCAATTTGTTGAATTGTAAGCGTATGTGGTGCGTTTTTGTTTTTGGTTTTTCGCTTTGAAGTTGTAGCCACTATCTTAACCCTTATCTAAGGAAAATTTTCTGGGTCTCGATTTCGGCCAAAGTAACAACAGTGGAAGAAATCTAGCTATGTGGAAAAGCAGAAGTTAAAGAGCAAAAAGTCCCCAATTTTTTTTTTTTTTTTTTTGTCAAATGTCGTAAATGTAGATTTTTGGTCTTGGGCTTTTATCTAAATTTTAAGGTATTTTAAATTTTAGATTTCTTTTGAAGGTGTTAAATAATTCTTATCAAAGATGTATAATGCAGTAAATGTGAGTAATGAATAGAGTTTCTTTTTTTGTGTTTTTTTCTTGTTGTTGTTGTTGGAATGTGAGAAATATAGGTCAATGTTTTATTCTTTGGTTGATATTCCATGAAAAGTATTTACAAAACACTTGTGTTGACTACTTTATAACTTTCGGTTTCTTTTTTTCGTTTTTTTTTTTTTTTGAAAGTTTTATATTTAAATACCTCTCAACAGTAGATTGAGTTTACAGTCACAATTTGTTAGTACAAATTGTAGTACATCGATTTAAAGCCCATAAATTAATCGTAGAAATTCAATAAAAAAAAGACCACCCTAATGGACGAAATGCACAGGTGGTAACCTACGAATCATTGATACTTTTAATTATAGATTACTGTAGACTCTCAATATGTTGGGTGAATATAAAACACTTCAGCTATTTCATTGAGAGATTTACGACAGTCACACGCCGATTTTTAGTTCAGAGACAATTTTTTAAAATGTCATATTATAACAATCTTAATTTTATAAAAATTTCAAACTAAAACTCCTCCAAAATATTTGTTTGATAAAAATTTTTGTTTTCCTAAAAAAGAAATCCGAGAAAGGTCGGATATATTACGACATATTCGGATATATATGAATTTTACATCCGCTTGTCATAGGGCGGCAGTCATATTTCAAAGCATTTCAGGAGATGATTTTGTCAAATTTTTTCAAAAAACTACCAAATAAAAAAGACTTATTTTGCAGTTTTTGATACAAGTTTTGTGGTTTTATGAAAAAAATAAAAAGTTTTTTTTCGAAGGAATTTATTTTTTATTTAATTTTAAAAGTATATTTATTATTTTTTAATAACTCCTAATAGCAATAATTTATTTGTGAGTACACATATACCTTGAATTATAAATCTGTCGAAGTTTTAAATATTTTTAGCTCGCACAAACAACGGAAAATTGCTACTTCTACACAGAGGGCAAACTTGCCCACAATGGACTTTGATAATATGGCCAAAAACCGACAATTCCAATTTTTAAAGATGTGACTTAATATTGACTCAATAGAAAATTATATCAAAATTTTATTATTATTTTATTTATAAAAATTTTATTCCTATACATTTTTTTGTCCTTTTGTCACAATGTTATCCTATAGAAAATGTTGTGAAAACTTTTTGCCTATAGATTTTTTTTCAACATTTTATTCCTAAAGCAAAATTTTGTCAAAATTGTATTCCCATAGAAAATGTTGCCAAATTTTTTTTATTATTTTGTCATATTTTTGTCTATAGGAAATAGGATTTATTTCAAAATTTTATTCATAGAGAAAATGTTATCAAAATGTTATTTCATTCGTTATTGTTGGTTTTCTCTTCAATTATTATGATTGAAGAGAAAACCAACAATAACGAAAGAAGATAGAGGAAGCACGCTCAAAAACAAACCCAGCCAACTGCATTCAAATCGATGATTTGAGTTTGGCAAAGGAAAAGAGATATTCTTGCAAATATGTTTAGGCAGTAGCCGACTATCAAACCTTTTTTCGGAAGAGAGCCACCGTGGTGGCTCCTTCGGAAGGTTCAATTGTAGTTCACTTTGGGTTGAGTGAATTAGTTCACTTTGGGTTGAGTGAATTACCCGAATTTATTCTGATAATTGGTTGATAGTTTTGCTGCAAGCAGAGGATGCTGATGAGGAATGTGGTAATTCCGAAACGTGCGTCCATCGAACCATCTTGCAGTCTATAGGGCTTTGCCCAAATAAATTTGACAAGCATAGTACTTTTCCTCTGTTGGTTAAGCTACACTTTTGGTTTAGCCAATGCATGGTTTTAAGCTGAAATCAAAAACAACAAAATTTTATTTCTATAGAAAATTTTGTCAAAATTTTATTTCTGTAGACATATTGTTAAAATTTTATTCCTATACAGATTTTTTCAAAATTTTTATTCCTATAGACAATTTTGTCAAAATTTTATTCCTATAGGAAATTTTATCAAAATTTCAAAAGAGATTTGTTTGTTTCGAATTTATTTCGGCAAAAGCCGGCTATCAATGTAAAACCTTTTTTCGGAAGGTTCAAGTGTGGTTTATTGTTGGGTTTAATGAACTGCCTGAATTTATTCTGATAATTGGTTGATAGTTTTGCTGCAAGTAGAGGATGCTGATGAGGAATGTGGTAATTCCGAAACGTGCGTCCATCGAACCATCTTGCAGTCTATAGGGCTTTGCCCAAATAAATTTGACAAACATTCTTTTCCTTTGTTAGTTAAGATACACTTGTAGTGAACTGAAAAAAACAACAACAATGCTTAAAGAACAAAACCAACAATAACAAAACAAAATTTCATTTCTATAGAAAATTTTTTTCAAAATTCCTAGAGAAAATTTTTTCAGAATTTTATTTCTATAGATTTTTTGTCAAATATTTATTCCAATAGAAAATTTTGACAAAATTTCATATCTACAGAAAAGTTTGTCTAAATTTTTTTCCAAAAGCAAAATTTCAAATCTGAAGCAAATTTTGTCGAAATTTCATTTCTACAGAAAATTTTGTCAACATTTTATTCCTATAGAAAATTTTGCCAACATTTTATCCCTATAGAAAATTTTGCCAACATTTTTTCCCTATAGCAAGTTTTTCACAATTTTATTCCTATAGGAACTTTGATCAAAATTTTATTTCTACAGAAAATTTTGTCAAAATTTTATTTCTATGGAAAATTTTGCCAACATTTTATTCCTATAGGAAATTTTGACAAAATTTTATTCCTCTAGAAAATTTTGTTAAAATTTTATGTCTATAGAAAATTTTGTGAACATTTTATTCCTATAGAAAATTTTGTCAAAATTTTATTCCTATAGAAATTTTTTTCAAAATGTTTCTATAGGCATAAAATTTTGTTCAATTTTTTTTTTTGTTTTTGTCCAAATTTTATGTCTATAGAAAAAAAATTTTATTCCTATAGAAAATTTTGGCAAAATTTTATTTCTATAGAAAATGTTGTCAAAATTTTATTCATAGACAAAATTTTGTCAAGATTTTATTCCAAAAGCAAAATTTCATTTCTGAAGAAAATTTTATCTTATTTGTAGAGAAATTTTTGTCAACATTTTATTTCTATAGGAAATTTTGTACAAATTTTATGTCCATAGAATATTTTGCCAAAATTTTATTTGTATAGAATTTTTTGTCAAAATTTTATTCCTATAGAATATTTTATTAAAATTTCATTACTATAGAAAATTTTGTCAAAATTTTATTTTTATAGAAAATTTTTTAAAAATATAGAGATTTTGTCAAAATTTTGTACCTGTAGAAAATTTTGTCAAAATTTCATTTCTACAGAAAAGTTTGTCTAAATTTTATTCCAAAAGCAAAATTTCATTTCTGAAGAAAATTTTGCCAAAATTTCTTCTCTGCAGAAAATGTTGTCAACATTTTATTCCCAGAACAAAATTTTATTTCTAACGAAAAGTTTACACCTATAGAAAATTATTATTTTGTGAAAATTTTTCGAAATTTTTATTCCTATAGGAAATTTTATCCAAATTTTATTTCTATAGAAAATTTTGTCAAAATTTCATTTCTACAGAAAAGTTTGTCTAAATTTTATTCCAAAAGCAAAATTTCATTTCTGAAGAAAATTTTTTCAAAATTGCATTCCCAGAACAAAATTTTATTTCTAAAGAAAAGTTTACGCCTATAGAAAATTATTATTTTGTGAAAATTTTATTCCTATAGCAAATTTTATCCGAATTTTATTTTTTTATATTGCCAATATTTTATTCCTATAGGAAATTTTGACAAAATTTTATTCCTCTAGAAAATTTTGCCAACATTTTATTCCTATAAGAAATTTTGACAAAACTTTATTCCTCTAGAAAATTTTGTTAAAATTTTATGTCTATAGAACATTTTGTGAAAACTTTATTTCTATAGAAAATTTTGTCAAAATTTTATTTCGATAGAAAATTTTGTCAAAATTTTATTCCTAGAGAAATTTTTTTCAAAATTTTATTCCTATAGAAAATTTAGTCAAAATTTCATTTCTAAAGAAAATTTTGGCAAAATTTTATTACCAGAACAAAATTTTATTTCTAAAGAAAATTTTACACCTATAGAAAATTATTATTTTGTGAAAATTTCATCAAAATTTTATTACTAGAGAAAATTTTGTCAGCATTTTATTTCTATAGAAAATTTTGCCAACATTATTTTATTCCTATAGAAAATTTTGTCAAAATTTTATTTGTATTGAAAATTTTGTCAAAATTGTATTTGTATGGAAAAATTTGTCAAAATTTTATTCCTAGAGAAAATGTTGTCAATATTTTTTTTTATAGATAATTTTGCCAAATTTTATTCCTGTAGAAAATTTTGTCAACATTTTTCACCAATAGAAAATTTTGTCAAAAATTTATTCTAAGAACAAAATTTTATTTCTAAATGTTATCCAAATTTTATTTGTATAGAAAATTTTGTCAAAATTTTATTTGTATAGAAAATATTTGTCAAAATTTTATTCCTATAGAACATTTTGCCAACATTTTATTCCTATAGCAAATTTAGTCAAGATTTTATTCCTATACGAAATTTTGTCAACATTTTATTTGTATAGAAAATTTTGTCAAAATTTTATTTGTATAGAAAATGTTGTAAAAATTTTAGTCCTAGAGAAAATTTTGTCAAAATTTTATTTATATAGAAAATTTTGTCAAAATTTTATTTCTATATTCAAAATTTTACTCTATATATACTCAAAATTGTATTTCTATAGAAAATTTTGTCAACATTTTTTACCAATAGAAAATTTTGTCAAAATTTCATTTCTGCAGAAAATTTGGTAAAAATTTTATTCCCAGAACAAAATTTTATTTCCAAAGAAAATTTTGTAAAAATTTTATTTCTATAGAATATTTTGCCAAATTTTATTCCTATAGACAATTTTGTAAAAAAATTATCCCTAGAAAATATTTTGTCGAAATTTTATTCCTAGAGAATATTTTGTCAAAATTTTATTCTTAGAGAAGATTTTGTTAAAAGTTTATTCCCATAAAAATTTTATCTTTATAAAATTTGTGAAGTACCTCTTAGGTGGTGAGGAATAGTTTGCAAAATCTACCAAAACATCAAGAATTCTACCAATCTGGCTAGCGTAAAAAATCTACCTTTTTGGTAAAATTCTACCAATCTACCAAACATATTTCTTTTTAAATTTTACCAACTGTGCTAACCATGGTCCTGAGTCTGTCGATATAATTTTTTTGGGGTCTAAAATCATTATTTCTGGTAGACACGCTTTTGGCAGATTAAATTTTTTAAAACCTGACCATTATGTGGTTTAGGGCATAAAACATAAAAATTAAACACTTAAAAAATAAAAAGTTTTTTTAATCTTTTGATTTCTAAATTTTATTTGGAATAATACTAGTGAATATTTAACTGCAAATTCTACGACTGTCGAAAAATGCATCGGTACATTTTTCAAATATTTTTTAGAAATTTAATGCTGAGATTTTTCAACTTCGATTCCTAAGTATATTTCGCCTCTTTGAAATTTTTTTAAAACGTTATCACAAACTTTGACATAAAAGATTACTACCATTCTATGCGATCCCTAATGCTTGCATATAAATCTTAAGGCATTAAAGCCTTTACAAAGTTGACCGACTTTACTTAACAAATTTACCTCAAATGCCTTAAATAGTAAATCCTTTCATGAACAAATTTAAATAGGAAAATGTTCATTACAGCAGTTAATTTGTGAAGTATGTCATACAATGCCTCCTTTGCTGGCTGCAACGAGATTAAAACTACCGAATAGAACAAAAAATGGAAATCCTTGAAAAATGACCATAATACGACTGTGGCCTCATTTCTAAAATTCACAAAAAAGTCCATTCACTCATATGGAAACCAAGAGAATGATGAAAAACTGTTTTAACGACGACGAAGAAAAAATATTACTTAAAAAAATTATACAAAATACTATATTATGTAGGGATTTGAATATAAGATAAAAAATCCCTTTTCCATTTCTTTTCAAATAAAATAAAATTAAAATTAATTTAAAAATAAAATTAAATTAAATTTAAATTAAATTAAAGTAACATTAAAATTAAAATAAAATAAAATTAAATTAAATTTTAAATTAAAATTAGAATTAGAATTACAATTAAAATTAAAATTAAAATAAAAATAAAACATTAAATTAATATTAAAATTAAATTTAAAATTTAAATTTAAATTAAAACTAAAATTAAATTTAAAATTAACATTAACATTAAAATTAATATTAAAATAAAAATAAAAATAAAAAATAAAAAAAAAAACAAAAATAACATAGTACCTAAAGAAAATTGCCATGTATTTCCCTAACAATTTTATTTTAATTAAATTATTATTTTGGAATAAAATGTCATTTGGCATACCTGGATTAAAGGGTTTTCAACCCACAAATCTGAAAAGGTTATTTTTTTTTTCATTTGTTTTTTTTTTTTTTTTTTTTTTTTGAGTTAAAATACCGTAAAATTATGAACAGTTTTGCGTAGTCATAAAATGTAGGCAAAGCAAGCATTTCTACAAACTCATTTCCTAAACCATTCATTTGCACATTCGTCCATATTCCTCTATTTAACTGTCCTTCCTTTCATTCATGCCAACATGCATGCAAGCGTTCAGGCGTATTTTGCACGTGGCCACCACCAGTGGTCAGTCAGCCATCCACATAGTTGGCCTTTGCAGCCACAACATACCTTCATATTCAAACAGCTGGTATTTTGTATTTTTAAGGAAACCATTCATTTTACGATCTCGTATTACTCCATCCAGAAGTGTTTAGAGCGGAACAGAAGAAGGGATAATTCTCACCATACCAACGCCATCGACTTCCGAAAATTTTATGATTGTTTACGCATTTGCTTTAAAGGTGAATTGGCCCCCCCGCTGGAGTGCATATGCCTTTGCCATCTATAGATTTTGGCTGATAACAAAAGCGAACATCTAGGAAAATTAGATTGAAATGCTAGGGGAGATGAGTTTGGAAAATAAAATAGCAGGGTCATTGGTCAAAACAAACCAAGCTGCTGGCTGGCTCATCATGGAAGAGGGAGATTCTCGTAGGCAGAAAGCAAGCCAGTTCGCCCATGCAAAGGCAATAGCAACCCACTAACCAATGCCTATGAAATGTGGGTCATCATCAGCTTGAAGATTTAATGGACAAACGCATGCACGCACGCATGTAAATTGGAATGTTGCGGTTGAGAGATATTTACATGGTTTTGTCGATTGTTTCGATTTTATTGCCTAGCCATGACCAATTGAACACACGGTTGCCACTCGAGCCAAAACTATTCTACCAAAATGTGGGGAAATTTTTACCAAAAAACTACCGACCAAAAACACTTTTGCAAAATTTTATTCCTATAGAAAATTTTGTCAAAATTTTATTTCTTTAAATTTTTTTTTTCAAAATGTTATTTCTATAGAAAATTTTGTTCAAATTTATTTTTCTGGAAATTTTTTGTTAAATTTTTTTCTATGGAAAATTTTGTTAAAATTTTATTTCTATAGAAATTTTTGTTAAAATTTTATTTCTTTAAATTTTTTTTTTCAAAATTTTATTTCTATAGAAAATTTTGTTAAAAAATTATTTTTTAGAAAATTTTTTGTCAACATTTTATTTCCATAAAAATTTTTTTCAAAATTTTATTTGTATAGAAAATTTTGTCAAAATTTTATTTCTATAGAAATTTTTGTCAAAATTTTAATTCTATGAAAAACTTTGTCAAAATTTTTATTCTTTGAAAAAATTTTGTTAAAATTTTATTTCCATAGAAATTTTTTTGTCAAAATTTTATTTCTATAGAAAATTTTGTCAAAATTGTATTGTATGACAAAATTTTATTTCTATACAAAATTTTATCAAAACTTTATTTCTATAGAATATTTTGTCAAAATTTCTTTTCTATAGAAAATTTTGCCAAAATTTTATTTCTATAGAAAATTTTGTCAAAATTGTATTTCTTTAGAAAAATTTTTCACAATCTTATTTCTGTAGAATTTTTTGTCAAAATTTTATTTCTATAGAAAATTTTGTCAAAATTTTATTTCTATAGAAAAAATGTAAAAATTTTATTTCTATTGAAAAATTTTGTCAAAACTTTATTTATTTTTTATTTTGTCAAACATTTTTTCACAATCTTATTTCTGTAGATTTTTTTGTCAAAATTTTATTTCTGTAGAAAATTTTTTAATAATTTTATTTCTATAGAAAATTTTGTCAATATTTTATTTCTATAGAAAATTTTGTCAAAATTTTATTTCTATAGAAATTTTTTCAAAACTTTATTTCTATAGAAAATTTTGTCAAAATTTTATTTCTATAGAAATTTTTGTCAACATTTTATTTCTATAGAAAATTTTGTCAAAATTTTATTTCTATAAAAAATTTTGTCAAAATTTTATTTCTATAGAAAATTTTGTCAAAATGTTATTTCTGTAGAAATTTTTGTCACAATTTTATTTCTATAGAAATTTTTGTCACAATTTTGTTTCTACAGAAAATTTTGTCAACATTTGATTTCTCTAGAAAATTTTGTCAAAATGTTATTTCTATAAAAAATTTAGTCAAAATTTTAATTCTGTATAATTTTTTTGTCAAAATTTTATTCCCATAGAAATTTTTTGTCAAAATTTTATTTCTACAGAAAATTTTGTCAAGATTTTATTTCTATAGAATATTTTTTGTCAAAATTTTATTTCTATAGAAAATTTTTTGGTAAAACTTTATTTCTATAGAAAATTTTTCGCAAAATTTTATTTCTATAGAAAAATTTTCAATGTTTTATTTCTTTAGAAGATTTTGTGAAAAAATGTATTTCTATTGAAAGTTTTGTTAAAATTTTATTTCTATAGAAAAATTTGTCAAAATTTTACTTTTTAGAAAATTTTTTGTCAACATTTTATTAATAGAAATTTTCGTCAAAATTATCAAAATATAGAAAAATTGTCAAAATTTTATTTCTATAGAAAATTTTGTCAACATTTTATTTCTTTAGAAATGTTTTTGTCACAATTTTATTTTTGTAGAAAATTTTGTCAAAATTTTATTTCTATAGAAATTTTTGTCAACATTTTGATTCTATGGAAAATTTTGTCAAACTTTTTATTCGTAGAAAAATTTTTGTCAAAATTTTATTTTTTGTCAAAATTTTATTTTTTGTCAAAATTTTATTTCTACAGAAAAAATTTTAAACATTTTATTTCTATTGAAAAATTCTGTCAAAATTTTAGTTCTATAGAAAATTTTTACACAATTTTATTTCTGTAGAATTTTTTGTCAAAATGTTATTTCAATAGAAAATTTTGTCAAAATGTTATTTCTATAGAAAATTTTGTCAAAATTTTATTTCTGTAGAAAATTATGTCAAAATTTTATTTCTATAGAAATTTTGTCAAAACTTTACTTCTATAGTAAATTTTGTCAAACTTTTTATTCTTAAAAAAATGTTTGTCAATTTTTTTTTTGTCAGAATTTTATTTCTACAGAAAAAATTGTAAAAATTTTATTTCTATTGAAAAATTTTGTCAAAATTTTTTTTCTATAGAAAATTTTTTCACAATTTATTTCTGTAGAATTTTTTGTCAAATATTTATTTCTATAGAAAATTTTGTCAAAATGTTATTTCGATAGAAAATTTAGTCAAAATGTTATTTCTATAGAAAATTTTGTCAAAATTTTATTTCTGTAGAAAATTATGTCAAAATTTTATTTCCATAGAAATTTTGTCAAAACTTTACTTCAATAGAAAATTTTGTCAAAATTTTATTTCTATAGAAAATTTTGTTCAAATTTATTTTTTATGAATTTTTTTGTCAACATTTCATTTCTATAGACTTTTTTTAATTTTTTTATTTCTATAGAAAATTTTGTCAAAAATATATTTCTGTAGATTTTTTTTGTCCAAATTTTATTTCTATAGAAAATTTTGTCAAGATTTCGTTCAAATTATATTTTTTAGAAATTTTTTTTCTATGGAAAATTTTGTTAAAATTTTTATTTTTAGAAATTTATTTGTCAAAATTTTTTGTTATGGAAAATTTTGTTAAAATTTTTTTTCTATGGAAAATTTTGTTAAAATTTTATTTCTATAGAAATTTTTTTTAAAATTTTATTTCTTAGAACATTTTTTGTCAACATTTTATTTCTATGGAAAATTTTGTCAAAATTTTATTTCTATGGAAAATTTTGTCAAAATTTTATTTCTGTAGAAAATTATGTCAACATTTTATTTCTATAGAAATTTTGTCAAAACTTTATTTCTGTAGAAAATTTTGTCAAAATTTTATTTCGCTAGAACATTTTTTGTCAACATTTCATTTATATAGAAATTTTGGTCAAAATTTTATTTCTATAGAAATTTTTGTCAAAATTTTATTTCTGGGAAAATTTTGTCAAAACTTTATTTTTGTAGAAAATTTTGTCAAAATGTTATTTCTATAGAAAATTTTGTGAAATACCTCTTAGTTGGAGAGGTATAATTTGCAAAATCTAGCAAAACATCAAGAATCAAAAAAAAATTTACCATTTTTGGTAGAATTCTACCAACTGTGGCAACCATGATTCCATACCCACCCAAGGTCTTTGAAATGCATAAAATTGGACATCTTCATAGACATTTCTTTCAATTCGACTCTTTTTATTTCGTTTAGCCTGGAAAATGTCAATTTACGAAAATTATTATTGACAAGGGATGAATAAGATTGGATGGGAGTAGAATGTACCCAAAATCGTTTATTTTAAGATACAAAAACAAATCCGTCATTATTTGTTGTCATCATCATCGTTGGTTGGTTCAATAATAAGAGCGGATTACATTTTTCTATGATGGCCACAACGTTGATGAACGGTAATAATGTTGTGGAGGCTTCCAAGTATATTGAAATCAAAATGCCAAAGTGCTGGTTTGAGATTTGTCAGATTTGTTCAGTTCACTTGGAATAACCACCTCTCTCTTAAAAGCATTTCATTGTAGCCATGAGTATTTGCTGTAATGTGACAAACTCTGATGGTTGTGTATGGACACATCATGGTTGTCTAATAAAACTTGGCTGTAGAACGTGCCAGATTTAATCTTCTTGGATTACTTAATAATCTCCATTAAGAGTGACAGGACAATTTTATCACAGACCACTTGAAGTCACCCTTATTAATAAAAATCGGCCAGTATTCAGATGCAAATAAATCATTCGCTCTTCAGGCAGCCGTAGAAAAGAGAGATACAAAGAGACAGACAGAGAGAAGAAGTAAAACTGTGAACTGGTGTTCATATCTGAATAAGAATAAGAACAATGGTACCAAATGATCCGCGGTTGTATCAAGAAACTTTGTTCACTCGAAAAGTACCAACAAATGATCAAATTTATCAACCCTGTTTCAAAGAATAACTAAAAAGTTTGCAGTGACAATACAAACGTGAATTCGCTATAGGTATATAAATAATATGGACAATAGTGTAGAGAATGGTACCAAGGTACTTTGTTTACTCGAAAAGTACCAACAAGGTACAAAAGTATCACCGTAATCAAATTTGACAGTACTGTCGAAAATTCGCTCTTAGGAAGTCGTAGAAGAGAAACCTTTAATGTTCATAAAGATTACCATGGGTTAAATGGTGTCCTGGGTAACAGGTTGGCTGATAAGTCCCCGGTCTGACACATAGATGGCGTCGCTAGTATTAAATGCATATTATTTTTATATTACCAACCAAATGATTCGTGTCAAAATTTGAGGTCTGTAAGTCAATTAGTTTGGAGATAGAGCGTCTTTTGTGAAGCAACTTTTGTTATTGTGAAAAAATGAAAAAAAAGGAATTCCGTGTTTTGATAAAATACGGTTTTCTGAAGGGAAAAAATACCGTGGAAGCAAAAACTTGGCATGATAATAAGTTTCCGGACTCTGCCCCAGGGAAATCAACAATAATTGATTGGTATGCAAAATTCAAGCGTGGTGAAATGAGCACGGAGGACGGTAACGCAGTGGACGCCCGAAAGAGATGGTTACCGACGAAAACATAAAAAAAACACAAAATGATTTTGAATGACCGTAAAATGAAGTTGATCGAGATAGCAGAGGCCTTAAAGAGATCAAAGGAACGTGTTGGTCATATCATTCATCAATATTTGGATATGTGGAAGCTCTGTGCATTCTGAGCGGTGTTTGTAGCTGTTAACTCGTAATACACCCGAGTTTTTCCGTCGATATGTGACAATGGATGAAACATGGCTTCATCACTACACTCCTGAGTCCAATCGACAGTCGGCTGAGTGGATAGCGACCGGTGAACCGTCTACGAAGCGTGGAAAGACTCAAAAGTCCGCTGGCAAAGTAATGGCCTCTGTTTTTTGGAATGCGCATGGAATAATTTTTATCGATTATCTTGAGAAGGAAAAAACCATCAACAGTGACTATTATATGGAAAACAGGATAATAGAAGCAGTAAATGGATGAGCAGGATAAAAAAATATATAATACAACTGGAAATTTAGAAGGCAACACCCCTTGGATCAGAAACTCTGTTATTAAAATTAAGAATAATTTCCTTGATGGCAGGAATCGGATCGGTTAAAGAAATCAATGAATAGACCGAATTAAAGTTTTTACACAAAACATTAAGGGGATTAAATAATTCATAGTGTCTGCAAAATTCAGTCTTTAAGAATACAAAGTTCCTAGTTAAACGATTTGGAACATTGTAACAAATTCTTGATGTCAAGTAGTGTGAATCAGTATCTCCATTAATAAGTTTAGTTAGAAACACAATACCTTACATAAATGGTCTACGTTCAAGAGATGGAAGATCAATTAACATAAGACGATTAGAATATGCAGGCAAATCGTATAAATTATTCCAGCCAAGCCCCTCAAAGCAAAAATAAGAAACTGCTTCTGTACAGATTCAACACGATCAATAGAACAACGATAACTCGGTGACCAGATAACACACGCATACTCTAATATTGGTCTAATCAGAGTCGTAAAGAGCCTCTTCGTAAGATAAGGATCAACAAATTCCTTAGACCATCTCTTAATGAAACCCAAAACACCAGTTGCCTTATTGACACATCCCTCAATATGGGGACCAAAGTCAAGCCTGGAATGAAACAATACACCTAAATCATTAAATCTAAGCACATTCTCAAGCCTATAATTCCCAACATAGTACTCAGTCTGTTCACAAACTCTACGAGAAAAAGTCATCTTCTTACACTTCACAAGATTGAGTAACATACATTTTGAAGCACACCAATCTGCCAACTTGTCAATGTCCTCCTGAAGAAGTAAAGAGTCACTAGCATTATCAAATGAAAGAAACAGCTTAACATCATCTGCGTACATCAATATCCTCGATGATACGATAACCGACGGAAGATCGTTCAAATATAGGTAAAACAGAACCGGTCCTATGACAAGCCCATGTTAAATTCATCGCTTCTGCGTCAATTTTGCACCACATCCGGATTCAAAAAGAACATTTCACAACTTTTGTGGCGAGGCTTTTTTTGATGGGTATTTTACCTAAAATTTTTTTGTACCTATACTACATTATGCTTCTGAGGTCTTGTTGTGACGCAAAATCTAAAAGAAAACTCAAAACCACCTTCAATAATGTCATATGATATATTTTTGAACTTAGTAAGTTTGATCGTGTTTCATCATTCTCACTTGAAATGCTCAAAATGCCTTGGGAAAAGTATTTAGAATACAAAAGATACAGCAATTCTTAATAAATTTTTCTGATTGAAATCAATATCAATCGGTATCGACTGGCAAAAACTGTTCGGCAGCGGCGCGACTGTCATCACAAAATTTTTTTCTCGTACGATTAATCCGCCTTTGGAATCAACTCCCAAATGTTTTTGAAACCCTTAGCAATGCGCAATGTTTTAAGAATAAGCTCTTTTCACATTTAAAACAAGAAAGATAAATATTGTATTTAGTTTTATGCATTTTATTAAATTGTTTGCATCTTTGTCTTCGTATTAGTTTTAAATATTAATTTTATTTTATTTACATTTTATATTATTATTTATATTCATTTTTGTGTTATGCTTTTATAATTTATTTTAATTCAATTTCTAATATTTCATTTCAATAAAACAGAGATTATGATAATATTTTAATTGCAATAATGTAATATTTAAGATAAAAATCTTGTTATAATAAATAAATAAAATCATCAAGTATGTGTTACATTTTATATTTTTTAACTGGCATATATTGGTTAATGCATCGCAAAAAAAAAAGAATTCAACATATGAGGCCCGTATCTTAAATTGCTTTTTATAGAACCTAGATTTAAAGTTTGATAAGGTCCAAAAAAATATCTTCTCTTTTACGGAATACACACCTTTTGTATCAAAAACCTTGGGGGAAGGTGAAAATCTGTACAACCAAATAAACAGTTTTTTGAATGTGGGCTGAATAATCTTAGCGAACTTGAAATAAGAGACTTTTATTATTACTAACCTAATCTAACTTCCAAACTAATTATGTTCCAAAAAATGTATTATATACATCGTAAGATTATATACAATTCTTTTGAATAATAATTTACGATCACTCTTTACGAACTGTTTCACTTCCTTAAATGTTTTAATAATATTAATTGTTATCCCTCCTCATCATCATTATTCATCGAAAACAAAAAGTAAAAACATTTATACAGTCTAGACAGTTTAATATTTGGTTATGTATTCGCATACACCTAATAAATCATTGCAGTCGTTTTACTTTTGAAAATCCATCCCAGAGGACGACAGCATATTCATTATGTTTAAGTGAAATGAAATTAAATTTCAACAACAATAACCACCATCATTTGACACAGGAAAACATTAACACACAAATACTTCCTTAGTTTCACTAACTAACGAAGTTCTCCTTTGGTCGAAAACCTCACCACAGGAGGAGAGTAGTGAGCCGAGTGGATTAAAAACCATTTTGATTGTTAAACTCTGATTTCACAACACATTCAAGGTCTTGTGTTGTATAATACATGCGGGCTCTCTCTGTGGGTATTTTCATTTGATGTTTGTATTACTCAACTCGGCTACTCTCAACTATCACCATTATGATTATTGTTATTACTCCTGATGTTGTTAGGTATTAAGTTCTGCTACTATAACTATGATTGCTACGACTGCTACTACTACCGATACAGCTAATATGACTATTATTAAGTGATGATGAAGAGGTTAAAAAGGCTATTTCCTTTATTTGAGCGAATATGATTTTACTTTTTATGACATTTTTTTAACCAGTGTTGCCATTATGTAGAAATGAGTCTGAGTCGATCGAATCGTAAGCACGGTTGCCACTCATACCAAAACTAATCTATCAAAATTTCCAGAAAATTTTACCAAAAATCTATCAAATTTAAAAAAATCTAATTTTGAAAATTTTGTCAAAAATTTATTTCGATAGAAAATTTTGTCAAAATTTTAGTTCTATAGAAAAATTTGTCACAATTTTATTTCTATAGAAAATTTTGTCAAAATCGAATGTCTATAGAAAATTTTGCCAAAATTTGATGTCTATAGCAAATTTTATTAAAATTTTATTATTTTAGAAAATCTTATACAAAATTTTGTCAATATTGTATTTCTAAAGAAAATTATGTCAACATTTAATTTCTATAGGAATTTTGTCAAAATGTTATTTCTATAGAAAATTTTGTCAAAATTTTATTTCTACAGCAAATTTTGTCAACATTTTATTTATATAGAAAATTTTGTCAAAATGTTATTTCTATTGAAAATTTTGTCAATATTGTATTTATATAGAAAATTATGTCAACATTTTATTTCTATAGGAATTTTGTCAAAAATGTATTTCGATAGAAAATTTTGTCAAAATTTTATTTCTATAGAAAAATTTGTCAAAATTTAATGTGTATCGAAAATTTTGTCAAAATTTGATGAAAATTTGCTAAAAATTTTGTCAACATTTAATGTCTATCGAAACTTTTGTCAAAATGCTATTTCTATAGAAAATTTTGTCAAAATTTTATTTCTTTTGAAAATTTAGTCAAAAATTTGTTTCTATAGCAAATTTTGTCAAAATTTAACGTCTACAGAAAATTTTGTCAAAATTTTATGCCTAAATAAAATTTTAATAAAATTTTATTTTTATTGAAATTCTTATCTAAATTTTATTTCTATAGAAAATTTTGTCAAAATTTACTGTCTTTAGAAAATTTTGTCAAAATTTAATGTCTATAGAAAATTTTGTCAAAATTTTATTTCTATAGAAAATTATGTCAACATTTTATTTTTATAGGAAAATTTTGTTAAAATTCTATTTCTATAGAAAATTTTGTCACAATTTGATTTCTATAGGAAAATTTTGCCAAAATTTTATTTCTATAGAAAATTTTGTAACAAATTATTTCTACAGAAAATTTTGTCAAAATTTTAATTTCTATAGAAAATTAATTCACAATTTGATGTCTATAGAAAATATTATTAATATATTATTTTTATAGAAAAACTTATCAAAATTTTATTTCTATAGAAAATGTTGTCCAAATTTTATTTCTAAGAAGATTATGTAAACATTTTATTTTTATAGGAAAATTTTGTCAAAATTTTATTTGTAAGAAGATTATGTAAACATTTTATTTTTATAGGAAAATTTTGTCAAAATTCTATTTCTATAGAAAATTTTGTCAACATTTTATTTTTATAGGAAAATTTTGTCAAAATTCTATTTCTATAGAAAATTTTGTCAACATTTTATTTTTATTAGAAAATTTTGTCAAAATTCTATTTCTATAGAAAATTTTTTCAAAATTCTATTTTTATAAAAAATTTTGTTAAAAATTTTATTTCTATAGAAAATTTTTTCAAAATTTAATGTCTACAGAAAATTTTGTCAGAATGCTATTTCTATAGAAAATTTTGTATAAATTATATTTTTTTAGAAAATTTAGTCAAAAATTTGTTTCTATAGCAAATTTTATCAAAATTTAACGTCTACAGAAAATTTTGTCAAAATTTGATGCCTAAAGAAAATTTTAATAAAATTTTATTTTTATTGAAAGTCTTATCATAATTTTATTCCTATAGAAAATTATGTCAAGCTTGTATTTCTATAGAAAATTTTGTCAAAATTTTATTTCTATAGGACAATTTTGTCAAAATAGTATTTCTATTGAAAATTTTGTCAAAATTTAATGTCTATAGAAAATTTAGTCAAAATTATATTTCTATAGAAAATTTTGTCAAAATTTTATTTCTATCGAAAATTATGTCAACATTTTATTTTTATAGGAAAATTTTGTTAAAATTCTATTTCTATAGAAAATTTTATCAAATTTTATTTTATTTCGATAGAAAATTTTGTCACAAATTATTTCTGTAGAAAATTTTGTTAAAATTTAAAGTCTATAGAAAATATTATTAATATATTATTTTTATAGAAAAACTTATCAAAATTTTATTTCTATAGAAAATTTTGTCAAAATTATATTTCTATAGAAAATTTTGTTAAAATTTTATTTCTATAGAAAATTTTGTCAAAATTTACTGTCTATAGAAAGTTTTGTCAAAATTTTATTTCTATAGAAAATTTTGTCACAATTTGATTTCTATAGGAAAATTTTGCCAAAATTTTATTTCTATAGAAAATTTTGTCACAAATTATTTCTACAGAAAATTTTGTCAAAATTTTAATTTCTATAGAAAATTATGTCACAATTTGATGTCTATAGAAAATATTATTAATATATTATTTTTATAGAAAAACTTATCAAAATGTTATTTCTATAGAAAATTTTGTCCAAATTTTATTTCTAAGAAGATTATGTAAACATTTTATTTTTATAGGAAAATTTTGTCAAAATTTTATATCTAAGAAGATTATGTAAAAATTTTATTTTTATAGGAAAATTTTGTCAAAATTCTATTTCTATAGAAAATTTTGTCAACATTTTATTTTTATAGGAAAATTTTGTCAAAATTCTATTTCTATAGAAAATTTTGTCAACATTTTATTTTTATTAGAAAATTTTGTCAAAATTCTATTTCTATAGAAAATTTTGTCAAAATTCTATTTTTATAAAAAATGTTTTAAAAATTTTATTTCTATAGAAAATTTTGTCAAAATTTAATGTCTATAGAAAATTTTGCCAGAATGCTGTTTCTATAGAAAATTTTGTATAAATTTTAGTTTTATAGAAAATTTAGTCAAAAATGTGTTTCTATAGCAAATTTTATCAAAATTTAACGTCTACAGAAAATTTTGTCAAAATTTGATGCCTAAAGAAAATTTTAATAAAATTTAATTTTTTTTGAAGTCTTATCAAAATTTTATTCCTATAGAAAATTTTGTCAAGCTTGTATTTGCATAGAAAATTTTGTAAAAATTTTATTTCTATAGGACAATTTTGTCAAAATTGTATTTCTATTGAAAATTTTGTCAAAATTTAATGTCTATAGAAAATCTAATCAAAATTATATTTCTATAGAAAATTTTGTCAAAATTTTATTTCTATCGAAAATTATGTCAACATTTTATTTTTATAGGAAAATTTTGTTAAAATTCTATTTCTATAGAAAATTTTATCAAAATTTTATTTTATTTCTATAGAAAATGTTGTCACAAATTATTTCTGTAGAAAATTTTGTTAAAATTTAGTGTCTATAGAAAATATTATTAATATATTATTTTTATAGAAAAACTTATCAAAATTTTATTTCTATCGAAAATGTTGTCAAAATTATATTTCTATAGAAAATTTTGTTAAAATTTTATTTTTGTAGAATATTTTATTAAAATTTTATTTTTATAGAAAATCTTATCAACATTTTATTTCTACAGGAAAATTTTATCAAAATTTTATTTCTATAGAAAATTTTGCCAAGATTTAATGTGTATAGAAAATTTTATCAAAATTCTATTTCTATAGAAAATTTTGTCCAAATTTCTTTTCTTTAGAAATTTTTTTCAAAAATTTATTTCTATAGACAATTTCGTCAAAATTTAATGTCTATAGAAAATTTTGTCAAAATTTTATATCTATAGAAAATTTTATTTTTTTAGAACATCTTATCAAAATGTTATTTCTATAGAAATTTTTGCAACATTTTATTTCTATAGAAAAATTTGTCAAAAATTTATTTCTATAGGAAATTTTGTCAAAATTTAATGTCTATAGAAAGTTTTGTTAAAATTTGATGTCTATAGAAAATTTTATTAAAATTGTATTTTTATAGAAAATTTTATCAACATTTTATTTATATAGAAAATTTTGTCAAAAATTTATTTCTTTAGAAAATGTTGTCAACATTTAATGTCTATAGAATGGGGCCACCGTGGTGCAATGGTTAGCATGCCCGCCTTGCATACACAAGGTCGTGGGTTCGATTCCTGCTTGGACTGAACACCAAAAAGTTGTTCAGCGGTGGATTATCCCACCCAGTAATGTTGGTGACATTTCTGAGGGTTTCAAGCTTCTCTAAGTAGTTTCACTGCAATGTGGAACGCCGTTCGGACTCGGCTATAAAAAGGAGGTCCCTTGTCATTGAGCTTAGCATGGAATCGGGCAGCACTCAGTATTACAATGGACTGAATAGTCTAAGTGAGCCTGATGCATCGGGCTGCCACCTAACCTAGCCTAATATCTATAGAAAATTTTATCAAAATTTGATGTCTATAGACAATTTTATTAATTTTTTTTTTTTTAGAAAATCTTATATCTATACAAAAATTTTGTCAATATTGTATTTCTATAGAAAATTATGTCAAAATGTTATTTCTATAGGAATTTTGTCAAAATATTATTGCTATAGAAAATTTTGTCAAAATTTTATTTCTATAGAAAATTTTGTCAAAAATTTAGTTCAATAGAAAATTTTGTCAAAATTTAATGTCTATAGGAAGTTTTTTTTGCAAAATTTGATGTCTATAGAAAATTTTATTTTTATAGAAAATCTATCAACATTTTATTTCTATAGAAAATTTTGTCAAAATTTGATGTCTATTGGAAATTTTATTTTTTTAGAAAATCTTATCAAAATGTTATTTATATCTAAAGAAAATTTTATTTCTATAGGAATTTTGTCAAAATGTTATTTCTCTAAAAATTGTATTTTTTTTATACAATTTTATTAAAATTGTATATCTATAGAAAATTTTGTCAAGATGGTATTTCTATAGAAAATTATACCAAAATTTTATTTCTATAGGAATTTTATTTTTTTCTATAGAAATTTTTGTCAAAAATTTATTTCAATAGAAAATTTTGTAAAAATTTAATGTCTATAGAAAGTTTTGTCAAAATTTGATGTCTATAGAAAATTTTATTAAAATTGTTTTTATTAGAAAATCTTATCAAAATTTTATATCTATATAAAATTATAGAAAATCTTATCAAAATTTTATATCTATAGAAAAATTTGTCAAAATTTGATGTCCATAGAAAATTTTATTTTTATAGAAAATCTTATTAATTTTTTTTTCTATAGAAAATTTTGTCAAAATAGTACTTCTATAGAAAATTATGTCAACAATTTACTTTTATAGGAATTTTGTCAAATTGTTATTTCTATAGAAAATTGATGTTTTGTTTACCTAAGGTCAGTTTGGATTTAATAATTCTGAAATTTTAATTAATATAAATGCAATTGCCGTTAAATTTTTTGTCTTTTTGCATCTTGACATCAAAGCAAAGATTTATTTCAACACTTTATTGTGGAAACGATTTTTACTTGAAACATAGTTTCTATTTGAAGACGAGTCTGAATTTGGAAAATTAAAGTTTCGTTAACGCGTTATTAAAAAGACTTTGACAGCGCATGAAGAAAGGTGAACAAGAAGAAGAAAGGTGAACAATTCCTTATTAGTGCAAGGATAAAATATTTTTCCTTGCCCTAATTGGGATATTACTTGATATATTAGGAGCTATACTTGATTTGGCACCTACAGAGTTAGTTTGCCACTGATTTTGAGTCCATTATTAAAATAAAGAGGAAATCACTTAAGTAGCAGGGACTAATGTAGCCGAATTTGTGAAAATTGGGTAATATATTTATGTAAGAGCTCCATGTAAGGCTGAAAAAGATTGGCTAATACACTTAAATTAGAAATTTGAGTAACATTGGTTAATAAATAAGAGTATTTTGGCCAATTATGTGAAAATCTGGGGATACATATACATATATGGGTGCTACATCTAAATCTGAACCGATTTGGATGACATTTTGCACTTTACGGTGATAATATAAAATATTAATTTGTACCAGTTTTAGGCAAGATTGGTTATTAAATAAGATTATTATGGCCCTATCTTGAACTTCGTATGGCGCTAAAGACATACTTGCAATTTTGAACTCCAATTTTTTTTCCTTCAAACTACAAAATTTTCTTTATCAAATGAAAAAAAAAAACATAATAATTAGGTCTAATAAATTTTCTGAAAATTTTCAAATAATATTTACATACTTATTTTTGTAATATCGGTGTTTATAATATAGTTTAGTTAAAATTTTCTAATATTACACATTCACACTCATTCTGTTGGGGTTCACTGTTGTTTTTGAGTGTAATCCAAAGCAACAATTCAATAACATGCATGTTTAATTTCTCGCGTAAAACACGAACTTGGGTCACAGAAAACTATCCATTGTTAAATTGACGCTAAAATTAACTTATTTTTAGAGCATTTTGTCAAAGTAAATCTTTTTATTTATTTATTTATTATTTTTTTAATTATCCAGATTTTCTGTATTTTTACAAAACATTGTGGAAAACTTTAAAAAAGGAAGTGTATTTTACTTTAATTTTTACACGAATAGTTCAAACATAAAGCAGTTTAATTTTGTTTCCGTTTACCGGCCTTAAGGAATTGAGAACTTTTTCTGTTGCCAATTTCTTTTTTATTTATTTTTGTTTTTTCCTTTTGGCAACACTGATTTTTAGCTTAGTTTTCCTTTATGGTTTCTCATATACATTCGATATTGCTCTCGCAAAACAATCACGTACACAGTAAAACACTAAAACACATCAAAAGGTCAACAATATTGCATGTTTTTACCAAATTATTTCACATGAACCCACTGAGAGACGGAATAGAATCAACTGCCGGCCAAAATTACAATGAAGGAAGAAAAATAACAAGAAAAAGAACAACAACAATGAAGACGACAATACACAACTACCATATATTACGAGCACACACAACCAAATCGACCAAAGAATGTTTAGTTATAAAGACCAACAGAGAAATATTGTCGTAAATCGTTAAAGGAATGCTAAATTTCTTAGCCGCACCTGGTTTTATTCGTACGCTAAAGTTACCGCAACAGACTAAAAGGAATAAGACCACACCACACCAGTATTAAGTATTTCGTTTTAGAGTGTAGTGTATATATATAAAATAAAGACACATACACACCACACCGCGCCAAACAATACCACCACTCTCAACTTGCCAAGAATGAATGAGTGAGTGCGTGTTGAGTATCGCTATACACGTTTGGTAGTTAACTGATTGACTGACTACATGAATATGGTCTTTGGGTTCGTTTGGCGGTCGGTTGTTCGGTCGTTGGTAGACAAACACATGAAAATTTAGCAACTGATTGTAGCTCCTTAGCCGGTTAGTTCGTTCGTAGACCATATTTTTCGTCTGTTTGTTGGATTTGCCAAAATGTGTGATTGTAGGTGGGAGGATGTTTGCTCTTTGCATGTGTGAATGTATTGTATTTGTATGGGAGTATGCGTACATATTTGTTTTGTTGAGAATGCAGCCAGCCAGTAATTCAATGGGATTCGTTCCATCGTTCAGAGCCACATTCATGTAAGCAACAACAAGAACAACAACTAGGATTATGTATGACAACAACGATAGCTGGCACAAGAATTCAGAATGCATAACCAGAGTGTCCTATCGTATTTTACAGGATTAAATTAAATATGCTGCCAGTCTAAGATGGCACAGTGTTACAAGTGTTTACAATATTATCATACCTATAAGGGTAAGCTAGAATTTAAAAAAAAATACACGTTTTCAACTGCGAAAACTCAAATTTTAACTCCAATTTGTTTCCTTCAAATACTATCTTTTTTAACAAGCACAAAATTAACTTAAACTATAACCCGTTTTTATACACTTCACCACTACTGTGGTACAGGGTATAATAACCCTTCAGTTCTTGGGACTGGTCCCAAACCGGTCGTTTCACCTGTCCTTTATAGCCGGTACAGGTCCTTTAACTGGTTAGGTGACCGGTGAAATTAACATGGGGTTGTCATAGGAAGGGTCAATTGACCCCCACATAGATACCTACAAACCAATCCTTTAACCGGTTATTTTCAACCCATCAATTAACCAGTTCAAATAGACATGTTAGAGAGACAGTTCTAAAAAAACAAATTTATCCACCAATTTTACTTCTTATTTCTATCAATGTTGTTTTTTACTTTTATTTGTCTTCTTATCTAATTTTTACAATTTGAAAAACGTTTTCGCTCCGCCCAGGTTTTGAACCTGGGTTTACTGGCAGCATAACAGAACGCCTTAACGCATTCAGCCACAAACGCCATTGAACACACAACATTGAAACGTCAATTTAAATGTTTGTGATATTGGTAGAAAATGAACAAATGTAGGGAAAATATAACAGAAAAAAAATCTAAAAATGGAACTGTCCCTGTTATAGATGCAAAGGGTCAGAAATGTGTTAATTAACCCTGTGATAGAGACATTTGAACCGGTTAGGGGATGGGTTCATTGTGGTCTAGAGACAAATGCATGAAGCGGCTACCAATTGGCTAAATACAACCAGTCCCATGACCGGTATAAAATTCCAATTGCTTGGAAAAAGGGGTCAATTGGCACCAAAAAAACTGAAGGGAAGTTTGTGCATTTGTATGTAACGCCAAGAAGGAAAAAAACTGAGACCCATCGTTTAGTAACTTATTCCGATCGTCTTAGAATTAAATTCTTAGTCGATTTAGCAATGTCCATCTGTTTGTCTGTCTGCACTCAAAAAAAAAAGTGAACTCTCTATTTCACTAAAGCCAATTTAACTTTATTTTAGTTCATGGAATTATTATGTTATTTTGGGGCTCTCGCAAATATCAGCCATATCGGTTCAGATTTAGATATAGCACCCATATTTCCCGATATGGTCTCAAAAGTGGGAGTTTTGGCTTGATTTGCTTCAAATTTTGTACAAAGAGTACGTTTCATAGTATCATTAAGTGTGCCAAATTTGGTTAAAATCGGTTCAGATTTAGATATAACACATATATATCTTACGTCTGTTTTGCACTTATATGGCCTCAAATGATAGGGTTTTGCCCTAATTTGCTTCAAATTTTGCGCAAGGAGTCAATTTAATAGTATTGTTAATTTTGCCAAAAGTGGTTCAAATCGGCTCAGATTTAGATATAGCTCCCACATATATCTTTCGTCCGATTTGCACTTATATGGCCTCATAAGTCAGAATTTTGCCCTGATTTGCTTCCAATTTTGTACAAGTAGTAAAGGGTGATACGGTCAAAATTTGGTCAAGGGAAAACGCGTGTAAATCGGTGAAATCGTTTATTTAAAAAATCTAATTAAATTTCTTTTTCAAGTTCAATTAGTATAAAATTCAGGAAAACTATTCAGTTAGGCTTTCGCTTTTCCAAATCCGAATTGCCGAGCCTCACGCTTGACACCTGCCATCAGATTTTGTACAGCCACCTTGTCCACCTTCTTCGCCGCAGAAAGCCAGTTTGCCTTGAACTGCTGCTCGTCGTTCAGTTAGGCTTTCGCTTTTCCAAATCCGAATTGCCGAGCCTCACGCTTGACACCTGCCATCAGATTTTGTGCAGCCACCTTGTCCACCTTCTTCGCCGCAGAAAGCCAGTTTGCCTTGAACTGCTACTCGTCCTTAGCAGTTTTTTGGTCTTCTTTAGGTTCCGCTTGACAATAGCCCCGTATTTCTCAATTGGGCGGAACTCTGGCGTGTTGGGAGGGTTCTTGTCCTTGGGAACCACCTGCACGTTGTTGGCGGCGTACCACTCCATGGCCTTTTTACCGTAATGGCAAGATGCCAAATCCGGTCAAAAGGCAGCAGACGTTTATTGAAACACTCTTTCACGTAAATTTCTTGGTTGACAGTCCCGGAAGCTATGAAAATGCTGCTTTTCAAGCCACAGGTACAGATGGCTTGCCAAACCAGATATTTCTTGGCGAATTTTGACAGTTTTATGTGCTTGAAAATATCTGCTACCTTTCCCCTTCCTTTTGCCGTATAAAACTCCTGTTCCTTTTGCCGTATAAAACTCCTGTCCCAGGAGCTGCTTGTAGTCGGCTTTGACGTAGGTTTCGTCGTTCATTACCACGCAGTCAAACTTCGTCAGCATCGTCGGGGATCGCGCTTTGGCCGTCGTATTTTGTTTATCATCGCGACTTGGAGTCACTACCTTCTTGTAAGTCGATAGTCCGGCTCGTTTTTTGGCTCGATGCACGGTTGTAGGTTAGGGTTTCGCTTGAAACTACCGGCAACTCTCTTTGTCGTCTCAGCGGCATCCGGTTTTCGATTTCCCCCCGATCCAGACTTCCTGGCTGTCGACAAACGTTCCCCAAACACTTTAATTACATTTGTAACGGTTGATTTGGCAACTTTCAGCGATTTGCCAGCTTTGCGTGCGAGTAGCTCGGATTTTCGCGATGCGCGAGGAAAATTTTGATACGCTTCTCTTCTTGCTTGGACGGCATTTTGACAACTGAAGATTGAATTCCAAAATCAAAATAGGAGCAACATTCTACACACACACACACACCTTCAAAATGAGGGGTGTTCAGGTTTTTTAAATGCAAAATTGAAAGAAATACGTCAAGTTTATATTGACCAAATTTTGACCGTATCACCCTTTACGTTTAATAGATCGTTAATTTTGTCAAAGGTGGTTGATTTAATTATAGCTCCCATATATATCTCTCACCCGATTTACACTCATATGACAACGGAGGTCAAAGTTGTACTTCGATTTACGTGAAATAACAGAATTATTATTCTGTTCATGTCAAATTTGGTCAAAATCGGTTCAGATTTATGTAGACACTAATAGAAAAAATTACGTTGCATAGTCGTGAACGGACGGTGACAAAATGAAACGGAAACGTTCACAAAAAATCAAAACGGAATATTCACAATTTCGTCCACGGGCGTTCACGATTTCATGAACGGCATTCTTTTTTCTTCGGCCATGAAAAGTCTTAAAATAATCGTTAGATGTTATTATGGCAACTCCCTCGGTGGTACACGCTCACAAAAAATCGCTTCTGTAACATATACTCCCAAACATATTTTGCTTCAAGCATATACATTTTTGGCTATTGCCCAAACATTTATATGTTTGATCTCTTCCAATATATAATATGTCTGAAAGCATATTGGTCTAAACAATATATGTTTGGGTAGTCAATTTCCAAACATTTTGTATTTTTGCATCCAAATTCAATAATGTTGTCTTCCAAAAAAACAATATGTTATTATGTGAACATATAACATGTTTGGAAGCATTTTGCACCCAAAAATATTATATGCTTAAAAAAATTCTCCCAAACAATATTGTGCACAAAATTTTATTTATTTATTTATATATTTACAATCATAATGAATTATGAAAATAAACAGGTAATATAGGTGCTAACAACATAGGTTTTCGACCTGAATGCCCAAAATTTTGTTTCTGCCTAATTGTATATTCCCCCACATCTTTCTCACTTCCACGACATTTTTTAGTTCTTAGCACCTTTTTCTGTAATACAAACATTGTAGAAGAAATTATTCAATTGTATGATTTTTTTATTTTAATTTTACCTTTTGCCGGACGGGGATTCGAACAGCGGACCACACAGTTTGTAAGGATCAAAGAAGTAGCTGATCAATTGCCCAAGGAAAAATAAAATGTTAATTTTGTAATAACAAGCAACAACCACCAACTTAATTCAATATCGCTCCCTGTTAAATAGCGCTCCAAGCTATTAAACACATATATGTTTATAGGCTATTTCTAAATTAATATATGTTTGCATCCAAGCATATTATATTTACAAACATTTTATGTCCCAAACATAATATGTTCTAACATATTAACATATATGTCCCAAACATGTTATGCTAGTTTATGAACATTATATGCTTGCACTCAAAAATATTGTGTTTAAAAATTTGTGTTCCAAACATATAATGTTTATAGCCAAACATATGAAAAACAGTCTTTTTCATCCGTGTACAATGTGCTAAGGTGACTGTTAACGCGTATGGTGCAGAAAACACAGGTTCGAGTCACCCTAGCGGAAATCTGTTTTTAATTTTGTTTATAAAGTCGTAACCATAACGTTTTCAGATCATGAACGATGGTTGTTGTTTTGACAACACATGGTGTCATTTTATCGTTGTCAGATTGACACCGCCTGTTCTCAGTTTGACACCACATGTATGCTGATTCACTTTCAGAGTTGGGGAAATATGGTAGAATGTTTAATATTTTGGACCCATTTTCAATGGGATTTTCCTCCAATTTACTCAAAAGCTTCCACAGAGAATATATTTAATATGCTATTAAAGTGTGTCAAGTTTGATCTAATTTGTTTCAGCTTGAGGTAAAGCTTCCATATATTTGTTCTTCCGATTTATACAAATATGGCCAAAATACCCACATTTGACACAAAATTCTGTGATAATTTTCCCATATCACAGTCATATCCTATACACTGTAATGCCAGACTTTCCACAGAACGGTCGAGTTTTAAATAAGGCTCCGACTTATAGAAATATCGCCCGACTTCTAAGTAGCAAAAATTATAAATATTACTCAAAATGTCCTATATCTCGAATACGGATGTATCGTCCAATAAATCATAAATGCTCTTTTGTACAATTGCATTAGAATTGCACTAGCTTTTTATTTCCCATATTTTTTTTAATAACATTGTGTTTCATCCCAGGGCGTTAGCCGATTTAAATTTTAATTCTGGAGATTTTGTAGAAGTAGAAAAAAATGTCTCCAAGTTGAGATGGTAACACAAATTTTGGTCTACATAGTGGTGAAGGGTATGATATAGTCGGCCCCGCCCGACTTTAGACTTTACTGACTTGTTTTTTTTTTCCTAATATTAACCAACATTTTCCCGGTGGGTTCATAGTGTGATATTCCCTTATAGCACCACTTAAATTAAACTCAAATTTTCTTATAAACACAGCAGAAAAATATACTTCATGTGTCTACCTAAAACCCAAATTTTCCTTAAAACCAAATTGTAGGATGCGCAATTTACAAACAATTAAGGACAAATTTCTTTAAAAAAGAAATTTTAAATATTTTTCAGCCCACACTACCTTTTTCTTAAAATTTTACAAAAAATCGTATTTTAGGTGTACCGAATACTTCAAAGGCTTACTTCTTTTCACATAAATTAGGTTATTGAATTTGCCAATTTATTAATTATTATATGCAATTTGTTTTTTTTTTCATATTGTTTACCCTTCAGTATCAGTATCGCAACACTGTGCCCCTACATAAGTCCAATCAGTAAACGTTTGCGTTGAGTTTGTTTGTGTATGTGCATTTGTATTCCGGAATGTATGTGCCAGTATGAGTATAAATATCCCGATAGCCTAGAATGCCGTTTATTTATTTTTTTTTTTTGGCAAATACCACGATGGTCTACCATGCACAATATCCCAATATCAGCTGACTACAACTCGCAAATCATTTAATGTAGCCTCAAATGTTTGCGTGTTGCTTGTCAATGTGTATAAGGACATCGTGGTGAGATGTTGTCGATGCCATTGCCCTTAACAGAAAACGGCAAAGCAAATAAGACGAGGAAGAGCCCCCTCTCACTCTCTCTCTCTCACCCTGCTCAATGCTAATGTAAACGAACAAACTCTAAGTTATATGATTGCGTGTGGCCCCCGTTTCTTTTTTTGGAATTTGGGATCTGGTCTGGGTCTGGCATGGTCTGTTGTGTTTGCTCTCCTTATTTCATTTTAGCCCAGAATTACGAAAACCAAAGAAAAAAAAAAAACAAAAGTATTGCTAAATTCCTTTGCCATCAAACAAGGCAAAATGTAAAGAATATTGAAAGGAGAGAAACAAAAAAGAATACTCATGTGAGGGAAGAAATCAAGTGGAGTGGAAGGAAAATCTTATTGTAGTAAACCATGACGCCGAAACTGTAAACAATCGCAAAGAACGAGATCAAAAAGAAAATCAGTGCAAAACGGTGTTACAGGTAATGTCATAGGTCTCAATACTTAAGGGCCTTGTCGAGGGCAAAGCAATATTTTTACATCCCAGCAAAATAGCGTAGCCAAAAAATTGGGAAAATTTTCTTTTTGGATCCGGAAGTAGTGGCAAATTAGCGCAGAAGCGATTAAATTAACATGGGCTGCCTAACATCTTAATGTATGAACCTAATTCAATGTTTACAAAATTTTCTATAGAAATAATATTTTGAGAAAATTTTCAATAAAAATGAAATTTTGACAAAATTTTCTATAGGAATAAAACTTTGACAAAATGATGTTTGGAAATTAAATTTAAAAAATAGTATATAGAAATAAAGTTTAGAATTTTTTCTAGAAATACAATTTTGACAAAATTGTCTTTAGAAATACAAATTTGACAAAATTATCTATAGAAATAAAATTTTGGAAAATTTTTTAATAGAAATAAAATGTTGAGAAAATTTTCTATACAATTACAATTATGAGAAAATTTTCTATGGAAATAAAAAATTTACAATATTTTTTACGGAAATTAAAAATTTACAAAATTTTCTATAGAAATAAAATTTTGACAACATTTTCTTATAGAAATAAAATTTGACAAAATTTTCTACAGAAATAAATTTTTGACAACATTTTCTATAGAAATAAAATTTGACAAAATTTTATACAGAAAAAAAATTTTTTGACAAAATTTTCTAAAGAAACAAAACTTTGACAAAATTTTCTATAGAAATAAAATGTTAACAAAATTTTCTATAGGAATAAAATTTTGACAAAATTTTCTATAGAAATACAATTTTGACAAAATTTTCTTTAGAAATAAAATTTTGACAAAATTTTCTTTGGAAATAAAATTTTGACAAAATTTTCTAGAGAAATAAAATTTTGAAAAAATTTTCTATAGAAATAACATTTTGACAACATTTTCTATAGAAATAAAATTTGACAAAATTTTCTATAGAAAAAAAATTTTGATAACATTTTTCATAGAAATAAAATTTTGACACAATATTCTATAGAAATAAAATTTTGACAAAATTTTCTATAGAAATAAAATTTTGACAAAATTTTCTATCGAAATAAAATTTTGACAAAATTTTCTATAGAAATAAATTTTTTACAAAATTTTCTTTAGAAATAAAATTGTGACAAATATTTCTATAGAAATAAAATTTTGATAACATTTTTCATAGAAATACAATTTTGACAAAATTTTCTTTAGAAATAAAATTTTGACAAAATATTCTTTGGAAATAAAATGTTGACAAAATTTTCTATAGAAATAAAATTTTGATAACATTTTCTATAGAAATAAAATTTGACAAAATAGAAATAAAATTTTAAAATTTTCTATAGAAAAATTTGACAAAATTTTCCACAGAAATAAAATTTTGACAAAATTTTCTATAGAAATAAAATTTTGACACAATATTCAATAGAAATAAAATTTTGAAAAAATTTTCTATAGAAATAAAATTGAGAAAAGTTTTTATAGAAATAAAATATTAACAAAATTTTCGATAGAAATAAAATTTTGACAAAATTTTCTATAGAAATAAAATTTTGACAAAATTTTCTATAGAAATAAAATTTTGAGAACATTTTCTATAGAAATAAAATTTGACAAAATTTTCTACAGAAATAAAATTTTGACAAAATTTTCTAAAGAAACAAAACTTTGACAAAATTTTCTATAGAAATAAACTGTTAACAACATTTTCTATAAGAATACAATTTTGCCAAAATTTTCTTTAAAAATAAAATTTTGACAAAATTTTCTTTGGAAATTAAATTTTGACAAAATCTTCTATAGAAATAAAATTTTGACAAAATTTTTTGTAGAAATGAAATTTTGACAAAATTTTCCTTAGAAATAAAATTTTGACAAAAATTTCTATAGAAATACATTTTTGACAAAATACCATAGAAATAACATTTTGATAAAATTTTCTATAGAAATAAAATTTTGATAAAATATTCTATAGAAATAAAATTTTGACAAAAGTTTTCTATAGAAATGAAATTTTGGCAATATTTTTCTATAGAAATAAAATTTTGGCAAAATTTTCTATAGAAATCTTCTAATAAGATGTATAGTCATATATGAATACCTAAGGTATTTCGATAAAGGCCTTTGGCATCTTAAACTTATCACTTGTTTGTACTGCTGTCAGTCTTATTGCAACATTTTCATGATTTGCAACCATCGACAAATAGGAGCAACGGTTGAAAAAGAAGTCATTGTCACTTTCATGCTAATCGAACGTTAATTGTAAATGCCAGGTCATCATGGTATTTTTACAATATGGGAATTTCAGCCAAGATAAATCGAAGTCAAGAAGCTAAGAACTATGTATGCATAAAATTTTAGACAAGTCTGAAGATAATTTTTGCATGGATGAACACTCGATTTTTTTGGCAAAAAAATATAATAATGACAAATTTGCTATAAAAATTCATTTCACGAATACACATAAAACGGCAAGCCATATAGAATAAAATATAAACTGGGTAAATGGGTAAAATGAACTATTTCGTACAAAATTTGTATTCCCTTTTTTGAGATTTCTCTAAAGTATTGTTACAACAACATAACAACAACAAATTTACTACACATTAATGAATTTTTAAGTGTCATTTGTCATGAAGGCCAAAATTAACAAAAAGCAAAGAAAATATTATTAAAGCCAAGTAATTATAATTTTAACAAAATTATAATAACTTGCCGCAGCCCATCGTTTCTTATTCAATTTTTTGAGAATTCTACGAAAATGTTCTTCTGTTTTAATTTACATTGAATTTATTTGTATGGTCATTGATTTTTATATCTACTACACGTAGATATAACATTTATGAGACATACAAATTCCAATTGGACTGGTGAAAATTTCTTAAAAGCTTATGAAAATAAATTAAACCAGTAAATGTTTTTTGCAATAAAAATAAAATATATTTAGCATCAGTTTAACGATAGATTTTTATGCTAATTTTAATACAGGAAAATAATATCGTTCTAATTTAATTTCAAAACAAAACAAAATGTTCATACAATCACAAAACTTATTGGTCCAGTTAATATTTTTATTGAGACTGCTGTCATGGAAATGCCAAAAATGATTACGGAATTAATTAGAAATAAAAATAATACCAGATTCATTTTCTAATATTTTTTTAATTGATTCAGTTAAACATTTTATTATTTTTTTTTTATTGAGACTAATAATTAAAACAATTAAAAATGCAAAAATAATAATTCCATAGGATATATTATTTATTGAGATGAAATTGTTTTTTTACCATGCCCGCCTTGTATACACAAGGGTTCGATTCCTAATTTGACCTAACACCAAAAAGTTTTTCAGCGGTGGATTATTGTACCTCAGTAATGCTGGTGATATTTCTGATTGTTTCAAAGCTTCTCTAAGTGGTTTCACTGCAATGTGGAACGCCGTTCGGACTCGGCTATAAAAAGTAGGTCCCTTGTCATTGAGCTTAACATGGAATCGGACAGCACTCAGTGATAAGAGAGAAGTTCACCAATGTGGTATCACAATGGACTAAATAGTCTAAGTGAGCCTGATACATCGGGCTGCCACCTAACCTAACCTAACCATCATTGCTCGTTACCGTGACACTGGCAGTGTTGCATCGCGTCCAATAAATGACCAAAAACGGTAACAACATCAGAAATTATCTGAAAAGTGAAGGCCAGATTTGATGGAAAGCCATTGAAGCCAAGAACTCAACGCACAAAAAACAAAAGTTAAAGGAGTTGCTATTGTTTCACGAAAGTGACCAATTACCGAATTTGATTTCCTCCGACTAGAAGCCATTCCAGATTAACCTAACCTACCCCACTTCAATAAAGTTTTTAATTGGAGGTAGTTTGGTTATATTTGTGTCCGTCTGTATATTTCCAACTTAGATCAAAAATTCATATAAATTAAATTAAATAAAATTCAAATTCGAACATTTAAGTAAGCGTTAAAGTCGGGCGGAGTCAACTGCTGAATGAGTATAACAACACAATTGAAACTATTATTAAAAAAGAACAAACCGGTCAATTAATGGGTATAAAAATATGTGTGAGCTATCTAAATTTAAATCGATATGGGTTTGACTGTTACAACTGTTTAAACTTGATAACGAATCTCGATCATATGATATTTTGCTGGTTAAATTGATTCACAGCAGAAAATTAATTTGGCATTATATTTTTTTTTTATTTTACTTATTTCGGTATGACATTGTAGACAAACGAAGTTTCCTTTTGGCGTTAGAAAGATCAACGATTCCTCCGAAAAAGGGTAAACAATTTTCAAAATGGTAAACAATTTTTTCTTCCAAAAAATTGTGTTTTGTATCTTAAAAAATAAAGGGTGATACGGTCAAAATTTGGTCAATATAAACTTGACGTATTTCTTTCAATTTTGCACCTGACACCCCTCATTTTGAATGTGTGTGTATGCAGAATCTTGCTCCTATTTTGATTTTGGAATTCACTCTTCAGTTGTCAAAATGCCGTCCAAGCAAGAAGAGCAGCGTATCAAAATTTTGCTCGCGCCTCGCGAAAATCCGAGCAACTCGCACGCAAACCAGGCAAAATCGCTAAAAGTTGCCAAATCAACCGTTACAAATGTAATTAAAGTGTTTGGGGAACGTTTGTCGACAGCCAGGAAGTCTGTATCGGGGGGAAATCGAAAACCGGAAGTCGCTGAGACGACAAAGAGAGTTGCCGGTAGTTTCAAGCGAAACCCTAACCTCTCTCTCCGAGATGCCGCAAATAAGCTGGGTGTATCGTCTACAACCGTGCATCGAGCCAAAAAACGAGCCGGACTATTGACTTACAAGAAGGTAGTGACTCCAAATCGCGATGATAAACAAAATACGACGGCCAAAGCGCGATCCCGGAGGTTGTACACGATGATGCTGACGAAGTTTGACTGCGTGCTAATGGACGACGAAACCTACGTCAAAGCCGACTACAAGCAGCTTCCGGGACAGGAGTTTTATACGGCAAAAGGAAGGGGAAAAGTAGCAGATATTTTCAAGCACATAAAACTGTCAAAGTTCGCAAAGAAATATCTGGTTTGGCAAGACATCTGTACGTGTGGCTTGAAAAGCAACATTTTCATAGCTTCCGGGATTGTCAACCAAGAAATTTACGTGAAAGAGTGTTTGAATAAACGTCTGCTGCCTTTCCTGAAGAAACACGGTTGTTCCGTACTGTTTTGGCCGGTAAAAAGGCCATGGAGTGGTACGCCGCCAACAACGTGCAGGTGGTTCCCAAGGACAAGAACCCTCCCAACACGCCAGAGCTCCGCCCAATTGAGAAATACTGAGTCAAGCGGAACCTAAAGAAGACCAAAAAAGCTGCTAAGGACGAGCAGCAGTTCAAGGCAAACTGGCTTTCTGCGGCGAAGAAGGTGGACAAGGTGGCTGTACAAAATCTGATGGCAGGTGTCAAGTGTGAGGCCCGGCAATTCGGATTTGGAAAAGCGAAAGCCTAACTGAATATTTTTCCTGAATTTTATACTAATTGAACTTGAAAAAGAAATTTAATTTGATTTTTTAAATAAACGATTTCACCGATTTACACGCGTTTTCCCTTGACCAAATTTTGACCGTATCACCCTTTAACAACTACTCGTGCCAAGTTTCAAGTCGATAGCTTGTTTCGTTCGGAATTTAACGTAATTTTAACAGACGGACGGACGGACATGCTTAGATCGATTCAGAATTTCACCACGACCAAGAATATATATATATACTTTATGGGTTCTGAGAGCAATATTTCGATGTGTTACAAACGGAATGACAAAGTTAATATACCCCCCATCCTATAGTGGAGGGTATAAAAAACATTTTGCTTTTGAAACATGTTTGAGGTGATCACATTCCTTCTCTGGGTGTAGGAGACAACAGCTGTACCGTTTGCCACAAAAATTTGGATTTATTTACTATTTGTAGCAAAGGAAAATTTCGTCTTAAATTTTGTTTTAAAGGAAAATACATTTTCCTTGGGTGTAGAGATTTTTCTAAATTACTTAAGAGTACTATTTCAAAAAAATATATTTTTTCAAATATCTTTTTGAAATAGTATACAGAGAATCCTCTCAATCTAAGGCACTCTGGAAAACACACTGAAATAATAGCTTTCTTTTATGAGGAACGAAATTTTAGACAAAGTTTTATTTTAATGCTAAAATTTCGTTAACGCGAAAAGTATTTTTTCTTTGGGTGCAGACACCTCTCAAAAGTGGACAACTTTCGTAAGACATTGTCACATTAAAATAAACCTTTCATAAATGGTTACCGCCCAAAGGTTGAAAACATACAGGCGACCGTGCACGCTCACAAAAAATCGCTTCTGTAACATATACTCCCAAACATATTTTGCTTCAAGCATATACATTTTTGGGTATTGCCCAAACATTTATATGTTTTATCTCTTCCAATATATAATATGTTTGAAAGCATATTGGTCTAAACAATATATGTTTGGGTAGTCTAAGTTCCAAACATTTTGTATTTTTGCATCCAAATTCAATAATGTTGTCTTCTAAAAAACAATATGTTATTATGTGAACATATAATATGTTTGGAAGCATTTTGCACCCAAAATATTATATGCTTAAAAAAAATTCTCCCAAACAATATTGTGCTCAAAATTTTATGTATTTATTTATATATTTACAATCATAATGAATTATGAAAATAAACAGGTAATATAGGTGCTAACAACAAAGGTTTTTGACCTGAATGCTCAAAATTTTGTTTCTGCCCAATTGTATATTCCCCGACATCTTTCTCACTTCCACGAGATTTTTTAGTTCTTAGCACCTTTTTCGGTAATACAAACATTGTAGAAGAAATTATTCAATTTTATGATTTTTTTATTTTAATTTTACCTTTTGCCGGACGGGGACTCGAACAGCGGACCACACAGTTTGTAGGGATCAAAGAAGTAGCTGATCAATTGCCCAAGGAAAAATAAAATGTTAATTTTGTAATAACAAGCAACAACCACCAACTTAATTCAATGTCGCTCCCTGTTAAATAGCGCTCCAAGCTACTAAACACATATATGTTTATAGGCTATTTCTAAATTAATATATGTTTGCATCCAAGCATATTATATTTACAAACATTTTATGTCCCAAACATAATATGTTCTAACATATTAACATATATGTCCCAAACATGTTATGCTAGTTTATGAACATTATATGCTTGCACTCAAAAATATTGTGTTTAAAAATTTGTGTTCCAAACATATAATGTTTATAGCCAAATATATGAAAAACAGTCTTTTTCATCCGTGTGGGTATCCAACTTCTGGGTGATTTCATTGTATAATTTTGACATGAACATTTAAATCGAATTTCTTTTGATAGAAATATTTTTATTTTTGCATATTCTTTTTAATTTTCTATGAAACTTATTGTTTCCGATGGCATAGCAAATACATATTCAATGTTCACTTTCTTGTTGTTTTCTAAGTATGAACTTTGTTCATATTATCTGCCTTATAATGTGCAAGTTCATTGGTTTAAGCTGAACAAAAAAAAAAATAATAACGTCGAGTTTCATTACTTAATGTGAATGAAATATTATTCATGGGAATATTTATGCCGTCATTTAGCCAACATATTTGTTGCTAATAAAGATAAACAAACTGATAAATTTTGCAATGTGATAAGATGGCATTTCTTACCAAATATTGCTTATTTTGTATAAGGAATATTAGTGGAAGAAAACTGATAAGAAATAGCATAACAACCAATTCTATAATCACTAAACAATGTGTGGAGAAATTATAAACACTTGCTTGATATACACAGAGAACAAATATTTGTTTTCGTCCATCTTGAAATTGAGTTGATCCAATTAATTGAAATTTCTTCAATTTCTTCAGAAATGATAGTACCAATCCCCAATGTCAATTAAAAAATTAATTGCTAATGGTAGCAATTAATTTTTTCGATGTATGTTTGATTTAGTTAAGAAGATAATTGACGCAAAAAAAATTAATTGAATGTTATTTTTAATTGTACATATTACAATTTTTGTCCTTTGATGAAATTATTCTATATTTTCTAGAAGTTTAGACTAGAAGATGGGCTGAATCGACCGATTTTAATGCTCACCACGATAAAATTCCATTTGAAATATCGATATTCCGATTTGGTGTCTTGAGCGCTTAGTTTAGGTGAGGTCAGTGTGGTTGTATGAAAAGGCTTACAATTTTTGGCCAGACTGCAAATTTTATACAATTTGGCAGAATTTGGGATATGTCTACTGTTGGTCCTGATTTTTGTATAGCATTACATAAACCAGGTCTATATGGGGGCTATACCAAAATATGGATCGATACTCACAATTTTTGGTACACGTATTTGTGGTCCTACAATACCTCTAGATTTCCAATTTCAGATAAATTGAATAAAAACTGCGGTTTCTATAAGCCCAAGAAGTAAAATCGGGAGATCGGTCTATATGGGGGCTATACCAAAATATGGACCGATACTCACCAGTTTTGGCACACCTCTTTATGGTCATAAAATACCTCTAGATTTCAAATTTCAGGCAAATTGGAGAAAAACTGCGGTTTCTATAAGCCCAAGAAGTAAAATCGGGAGATCGGTCTATATGGGGGCTATACCAAAACATGGACCGATACTCACCATTTTTGCCACACCTCTTTATGGTCATAAAGTACCTCTAGATTTCAAATTTCAGGCAAATTGGATAAAAACTGCGGTTTCTATAAGCCCAACAAGTAAAATCGGGAGATCGGTCTATATGGGGGCTATACCAAAACATGGATCGATACTCACAATTTTTGGCACACGTATTTGTGGTCCTACAATACCACTAGATTTCCAATTTCAGGCAAATTGGATAAAAACTACGATTTTTATAAGCCCAAGACCCCAAATCGGGAGGTCGGTTTATATGGGGACTATATCAAAACCTGGACCATCTTCGAACTTGACCTGCCTGCAGACAAAAGACGAGCTTGTGCAAAATTTCAGCACGATTGCTTCATTATTGAAGACTGTAGCGTGATTACAACAGACAGACAGACAGACGGACATCGTTATATCGTCTTAGAATTTCTCCCTGATCAAGAATATATATACTTTATATAGTCGGAAATCGATATTTCGATGTGTTACAAACGGAATGACAAACTTATTATACCCCCGTCACCATTCTATGGTGGTGGGTATAAAAAGGCCGATTAAATATGTATATAATTAAGTTTGACAAAATTTTGTATAGAAATAAAATTTTGATAAAAGTTTCTATAGAAATAAAATTTTGACAACATTTTCTATAGAAGTAAAATTTGTACAAAATTTTCTATAGAAATAAAGTTTGACAAAATTTTCTATAGGAATAACATTTTGAAAAAATTTTCTATAGAAATAAAATTTTGGTAGATTATTTTTGGCTCGAGTGGCAACCATGATTATGAACCGATATGGACCAATTTTTGTGCGATTGGGGATCGGCTATATATAACTATAGACCGATATGGACCATATTTGGCATGGTTTTTAGCGGCCACATACTAACACCACGTTGCAAATTTCAGCCGGATCGGATGAATTTTGCTCCTCTAAGAGGCTCAGGAGGTCAAATCTGGGGATCGGTTTATATGGGGGCTATATATAATTAATGACCGATATGGAGCAAATTTTGCATGGATGTTAGCGACCATATACTAACACCATGTACCAAATTTCAGCAAGATCGGGGGGTTTTGCTTGACCAAATCTGGGGGTCCTTTTATATGGGGGCTATACGTAAAAGTGGACCGATATGGCCCATTTACAATACCATCCGACCTACATCAATAGCAACTACTTGTGCCAAGTTTAAAGTCGATAGCTTGTTTCGTTCGGAAGTTAGCGTGATTTCAACAGACGGACGGACGGACATGCTCAGATCGACTCAGAATTTCACCACGACCCAGAATATACATACTTTATGGGGTCTTAGAGCAATATTTCGATGTGTTACAACTACTGGTGGAGGATATAAACAAGTTAATAATCTTGACTTCAACAATTTTTTTTTCATGAATCCTGCAAATTTGTGTCGATGTCTTTGAAAGCCGTATGTCTTTAAAATCAGGACAAATTTCCTTAAGTAAACCCAGTGATATGAATATATTTTTGCCTGATCTTGAAAACATTGCAACTCATTGGCACTCGTTTAGTAACAACATATTGACGGAAACTAATTTCAGTTCCGTTAATTTCCGAAATAATATCCAGAAGAGGGTTGTCATTTTTGACGGATAATTATTCAACCGATTGCATTATTTGGATTTTTAAGGAGCGAAGCAGAGTTTTAAACTTGAACGTAAATAAGTGCGGAGTAGATGAGACTGAACAACTATGCACTCTTTGCAATACACATGATGTGGAAATTATTCAGCTCTTCCTAAGAACTTGGCCAGATTTCAAAGAATTTTGAGTTGTTTATTTCCAGAAACCTGTTTTAAACCAATACGAAATGACATGTATATTAAATGGACATGAAGATAATGGCTGGTACATTATATAAAATATGCAATCAATTATAGGCAATTTTAGATACATGAATTTAATTGAAACTAAGAAATACATGAAAAGACAGACGTTTCACAAGAAACAATGTCAAATACTATTTTGTCTTTATTAATCTTATTGAAAAATACATATGTATATGTAATTATATCAATTTTCATATTTATTTTTGGAAAATTGTAAATTAATAAAAAATCTTAAACCTAAACAAAAAAATCCTAAAAGTAACGAAAAAACATTTTTGGTTTAAAGAAATCTTCTTTCTCGAATCTTTAGATTTAAGAAAACAAATTTTTTCAAATATAGAATAAAACTTATTTGGCGGATTTTGAAATTTTGGTTTAATTTTTTTTTTTTGAATTATGACAATATTTTTTTAACTTTGAAGTAATTGTTATAATTTTGATTTTTACACTGGCATTTATTTGTACATGAATATATCGCAAAACGAAAATGAAAATTCCATATATCAGATCTGTATCCAAATTTAAATTAGATAAATTTCTAAAAAATGATTTTAATTTAATGAAGTCGCATCTTTGGCTCGGAATAAATACCCAAATCCCTAACGGAACCTCAATCGTTGGATCCAAGCAAAAAAAAAAATTTTTTTTTTTGAGTTTTTCCTTGACTAAACTAAACTAGATTTTGTCAAAATTTTATTTCTATAGAATATTTTAAAACATTTTATTTCCATAGAAATTTTTATTAAAATTTTATTTCTATAGAAAATATTGTTAAATTTTTATTTCTGTAGAAAATTTCGTTAAAATTTTATTTCTATAGAAAATTTTACAACATTTTATTTCCATAGAAATTTTTATTAAAATTTTATTTCTATAGAAAATATTGTTAAATTTTTATTTCTGTAGAAAATTTTGTTACAATTTTATTTCTATAGAAAATTTTGTCAAAATATTATTTCTATAGAAAATTTTGTCAAAATTTTATTTCTATAAAAAATTTTGTCAAAATGTTGTTTCTATAGAAAATATTGTTAAATTTTTTCTATAAAAATATTATTTTTATAGAAAATTTTACAAAATTTTATATTTATAGAAGTTTCTATTAAAATCGTAGTTCTTTAGAAAATTTTGTCAAAATTTTATTTCTATAGAAAACTTTGTCAAATTTTTATTTCTATAGAAAATTTTGCACAGTTTTATTTGTATATAAATTTTTATTAAAATTTCAGTTCTTTAGAAAATTTTGTCAAAATTTTATTTCATTCGTTTTGTTTTGTTATTGTTGGTTTTTTCTTTAATCATTGTTGTTGTTTTTGATTTCAGCTTGAAACCATGCATTGACTAAACTACAAGTGTAGCTTACCCAACAGAGGAAAAAAGAATGTTTGTCAAATTTATTTGGGCAAAGACCTATAGACTGCAAGATGGTTGGATGGACGCACGTTTCGGAATTACCACATTCCTCATCAGCATCCTCTACTTGCAGCAAAACTATCAACCAATTATCAGAATAAATACAGGCAGTTCACTAAACCCAAAAGTGAACCACACTTGAACCTTCCGAAAAAAGGTTTTACATGAAATTTTATAGAAAATTTTAACAAAATTTTATTTCTATAGAAAATTTTGTCAAAATTTTATTGTTATAGAAAATTTTGTCAAAATTTGATTCCTATAGAAAATTCTGTCAAAATTTTATTTCTTATAGAAAATTTTGTCAAAATTGTATTTCTATAGAAAATTTTGTCAAAATTTTATTTCTATAGAAAATTTTGTCAAAATTTTATTTCTATAGAAATTTTTGTCAACATTTTATTTCTATAGAAAATTTTGTCAACATTTTATTTCTATAGAAAATTTTGTCAAAATTTTATTTCTATAGAAAATTTTGTCAAAATTTTATTTCTATTGGAAATTTTTTTCAAAATTTTATTTCTATAGAAAATTTTGTCAAAATTTTATTTCTATAGAAAATTTTGTGAAAATTTTATTTCTATAGAAAATTTTGCAAAGATTTGTTTCTATATAAATTTTTATTAATATTTCAGTTCTTTAAAAAATTTTGTTAAAATTTTATTTCATTCGTTTTGTTTTGTTATTGTTGGTTGTTTCTTTAATCATTGTTGTTGTTTTTGATTTCAGCTTGAAACCATGCATTGACTATGTTAAACTACAAGTGTAGCTTACCCAACAGAGGAAAAGAATGTTTGTGAAATTTATTTGGGCAAAGCCCTATAGACTGCAAGATGGTTGGATGGATGGACGTTTCGGAATTACCACATTCCTCATCAGTATCCTCTACTTGCAGCAAAACTATCAACCAATTATCAGAATAAATTCAGGCAGTTCACTAAACCCAAAAGTAAACCACACTTGAACCTTCCGAAAAAAGGTTTTACATGAAGACGGCTTATGTCGAAATAAATCCGTACAAACATATCTCCTTTCCTGTGATACCATTAAATCATCGATTTGAGTGCAGTTGCCGGCTATCATGTAAAACCTTTTTTCGGAAGGTTCAAGTGTGGTTCACTTTTGGGTTTAGTGAACTGCCTGAATTTATTCTGATAATTGGTTGATAGTTTTGCTGCAAGTAGAGGATGTTGATGAGGAATGTGGTAATTCCGAAACGTGCGTTCATCCAACCATCTTGCAGTCTATAGGGCTTTGCCCAAATAAATTTGAAAAACATTTTGTCAAATTTTTTATAGAACATTTTCACAAAATTTTATTTCTATACAAAATTGTGTTAAAATTTTATTTCTATAGAAGGTTAGGTTAAAGTGGCAGCCCGATTAAGATTCAGGCTCACTTAGACTATTCAGTCCATTGTGATACCACATTAACTAAAAGTACCTATTACATATGGGCACTTCTAGTTTTAACCGCTGAACCTTCTTGATTATTTTTCTTTGTTGAACCAACCAGATTGTTCCAAAAACATTAGCAGACTGCTTAAGTTAACGTTTTCCAGATCCGCCAGTAATCTGAAGCTATATGCTCCTAAAAGTTGCTTGCGCTTTACACAAAATGCAGGACACTCACACAAGAGGTGTTTAATTGATTCTTTTTCCTCCGCATCATGACAGCTCATACAATAGTCATTATACTTCGCGCCAATAGTTTTTGCAAAATCTCCTATCAGGCAGCGACCCGTTATAGCAGATATCAGGAGTGATATCTGACGTCTCGAGAACATTAGCATATCTAGTGTGCGGTTTAAGTTGAAATGGGGCCATATTTGCTTGGTGTCGTTACAACCCTTGCAATTCTCCCATCGAACATTTGCCATCATAACAGCCTTCTCACGCAGCATGAGCTTGCAGGTAGCTAGGGGCATACCAACAAATTCTAGTTCCCCTGGAATATGTAAGGTAGTCCCTAGCCTTGCCAACTCATCGGCTTCGCAGTTCCCCGGTATGTTCCTATGGCCAGGCACCCATATTAGGTGAATATTGTACTGCTCAGCCATCTCATTGAGAGATTTGCGGCAATCGATGGCCGTTTTCGAGTTGAGGAACACAGAGTCCAAGGATTTTATTGCAGGTTGACTGTCTGAGTATATATTAATGCCCACATTTTTTGGAACATTACTTCTCAGCCAATTCGCCACCTCTCTTATTGCTAATATTTCAGCCTGAAAAACACTACAGTGATTAGGTAATCTTTTCGCTATTCGAAGTTCCAAATCATTAGAATATACTCCGAAACCCACTTGTCCATCCAATTTGGAGCCATCAGTGTAGAAATCTATATATTCTTTATTCCCCGGGGTCTGTGTGCACCACGCCTCACTGTTGGGGATTAGAGTCTCAAACTTTTTGTCGAAAAGTGGACTCGCCAAAGTGTAATCCACTACGTTAGGCACATCTGACATTGTTTTGAGGACAGAACTGTGACCGTAACCTTTTTCCGACCACAGCGATAGTTCGAGCAACCGCACAGCCGTTGTTGCAGCTGACTGTTTGGCCAAAATGTCTAAAGGCAATAGATGCAGCATGACATTAAGGGAATTTGTTCCTGTCTTGCTGAATGCGCCTGAAATACACAAACACGCCATACGCTGAACTTTATCTAAACCAGTCGGTTTCTGAAGTGCCGGCCACCAGACTACAACACCATATAGCATTATAGGTCTAACCACTGCCGTGTATAGCCAATGCACAATTTTTGGTTTTAGTCCCCACTTTTTTCCTATTGCCTTTTTGCACGAGTACAAAGCTACAGTTGCCTTCCTCGCCCTTTCTTCAATATTAAGCTTAAAGTTCAGCTTCCTGTCCAAAATAACGCCAAGGTATTTTGCACAATCACCAAAGGGAATTTCAATACCCCCTAAGGAAATAGGCCTAACCGTGGGAGTTTTGCGATCTTTGCAGTACATGACTAATTCTGTCTTTGCGGGATTTACCCCAAGACCATTGTCTTTCGCCCATTTTTCAGTCATCCGGAGGGCCCTCTGAATAATATCTCTGATTGTGGATGGGAATTTTCCCCTGACTGCCAGAGCTACATCATCTGCGTATGCCACCACTTTTATCCTTTCTTTTTCTAGAGTAACCAGAAGGCTATTTATAGCAACATTCCAAAGAAGAGGTGATAGAACTCCTCCTTGGGGAGTGCCTCTGTTCACATACTTTTGTATGTTTGCTTGTCCTAGTGTGGCTGAAATACGTCTCTTCATTAGCAGTTCGTCTAACAGCCTGAGTATACATGGATCAACATTCAGAGCTGTCAGTCCATTTAATATCGAGCTCGGATGGACATTATTGAACGCCCCTTCGATGTCTAGAAACGCCACGATTGTGTATTCTTTGACAGATAGTGAGCTTTCAATAAAGCTGACTAGTTCATGTAGTGCGGTCTCAGTAGACCTGCCCTTCGAGTATGCATGCTGTCGTTTCGAGAACAAACTTGAATCGATGCTAGTTCTAAGATAAATATCTATCATCCTCTCCAGAGTCTTAAGTAGGAATGAGGATAAACTGATTGGTCGGAAATCCTTCGCACGTATTCTCAATACTGCTGCAGTAAGCATTCCAAGAGTTATGCTGAGCCTTTCTCAGTTCTCGCTTGTATCCTCTCAGATTCTTCTTGTAAGCGTCCCAGTCCTCAGGGGCTCTGGTGGACTTTGCCTTGTTAAAGAGCTTCCTGCAGGATTTCCTCATATTACTTAATTCCGTAGACCACCATGGTGGTCGATGTTTCCCCCTTGGCTTTCCTCTAGGGCATGCAGCTTTCAGTGAGATGTTGAAGGCCTTAGTAATCCGCTCAACTGCGTGTTCGATATCTTGCACATTTCTCATATTTTTCTCTGTTATTTCCGGTATCATCATATTGAACGATTCCCTATACCTATTCCAGTCAGCTTTCCTAACATTTGGCGGAAATATGATCTTGGTGATATGAACATCAAATTTGAAACTGATGTAGCGATGATCTGAGAAGCTGTGTTCACTTAAAACCTGCCATTCAGATATCATTTCATTCAGTTCTTGCGAGGCCAAGGTGATGTCCAAAACCTCTTGCCTGTTTTTAGTGACAAAGGTTGGGACATCTCCCTTGTTGCAAACTACCAGATTAGTACGCAAAATAAACTCTATTAGCGACTCTCCCCTTGCATTAGTATCACTACTTCCCCATATACTATGATGTGCATTCGCATCGCATCCCATAATGAGTTTCGTCTTTGTTTTCCGTGAAATTTGTCAAAATTTAAAAAAAAAAAATTTTGTCAAAATTTTACTTCTTTAGAAAATTTTGTCAAAATTTTAATTCTAAAGACAATTTTGTCAAAATTTTATTTCTATAGAAAATTTTGTCAAAATTTTATTCCTATAGAAAATTTTGTCAAATTTTATTACTATAGAAAATATGTCAAAATTGTATTTCTATAGAAAATTTTGTCAAAATTTTATTTCTGTAGAAATTTTTGTCAAAATTTTATTACTATAAAAAATTTTGTCAAAATTTTATTACTATACAAAATTTTGTCAAGATTTTATTTTGATAAGAAAAATTTGTCAAGTTTTTTTTTCTATAGAAAATTTTTGTCAAAATTTTATTTCTATAGAAAATTTTGCAAAGTTTTATTTGTATATCAATTTTTATTAAAATTTCAGTTCTTTGGAAAATTTTGTCAAAATTTTATTTCATTCATTTTGTTATTGTTGTTTTTTCTTTAATCATTGTTGTTGTTTTTGATTTCGGCTTGAAACCATGCATTCACTAAACTACAAGTGTAGCTTACCCAACAGAGGAAAAGAATATTTGTCAAATTTATTTGGGCAAAGCCCTATTTTTGGCTTTTAAGCTGAAATCTAAAACAACTACAAAATTTTATATCTATAGAAAATTTTTATAGAAAATTTTCACAAAATTTTATTTTTATAAAAAATTTTGTTAAAATTTTATTTCTATAGAAAATTTTGTCAAAATTTTATTTCTATAGAAAATTTTGTCAAAATTTTACTTCTTTAGAAAATGTTGTCAAAATTTTAATTCTAAAGACAATTTTGTCAAAATATTATTTCTATAGAAAATTTTGTCGAAATTTTATTACTATAGCAAATTTCTCAAAATTGTATTTCTATAAAAAATTTTGTCAACATTTTATTTCTATAGAAAATGTTGTAAAAATTTTATTTCTATAGAAAATTTTGTCAAAATTTTATTTCTATAGTAATTTTTGTCAAAATTTTAGTACTATAGAAAATTTTGTCAAAATTTTATTACTATATAAAATTTTGTCAAGATTTGATTTTTATAGAATGCACGGTTTTAAGCTGAAATCAAAAAAACAACAATAATAAAGTTTATTTCTAAAAAGAAAATTTTGTCAAGTTTTTATTTCTATAGAAAATTTTGTCAAAATATTTGTTTCTATAAAAATTTTTTCAAAATTTTATTTCTATAGAAAATTTTGTCAAATTTTCATTTCTATAGAAACTTTTTTCAAATTTTTTTCTATAAAAAATTTTGTCAAAATTTTTGTTTCTATAAAAATTTTTGCCAAAATTTTATTTCTATAGAAAACATTGTTAAATTTTTATTTCTATAGAAAATTTTGATAAATTATTTCTAAAGAAATTTTTTTTTAAAATTTTAGTTCTTTAGAAAATTTTGCCAACATTTTATTTCTATAGAAACTTTTGTCAAAATTTTATTTCTTAGAAAATGTTGGCAAAATTTTATTTCTATAGATAATTTTGTCAACATTTTATTTCTATAGAAAATTTTGCTAAAATTTTATTCCTATAGAAAATTTTGTCAATATTTTAGTTTCTATAAAATTTTTGTCAAAATTTTATTCCTATAGAAAATTTTGCCAAATTTTATTACTATAGAAAATTTTGTCAAAATTTTATTTCTATAGAAAATTTTGTCAAAATTTTATTTCCATAGAAAATATTGTTAAAATTTTATTTCTGCAGAAAATTTTCTCAAGATTTCATTTCTATAGAAAATTGCGTTCAAATTTTATTTCTGTAGAAAATTTTGTCACAATTTCATTTCAGAAAAAAATTGGTAGAAAATTTTCACAAAATTTTATTTCTATAGAAAAGTTTGTTAAAATTTTATTTCTATAGAAAATTTTGTAAAAATTTTATTTCTATAGAAAATGTTGTCAAAATATTATTTCTATAGAAAATTTTGTCACAATTTTATTTCTATGAAATTTTATTTTTATAGAAAATTTTGTCAAAATTGTATTGCTATAGAATTTTTTTCAAATTTTTAATTCTATAGAATATTTTTTTTCGTTAAATTTTATTTGTATAAAAAATAGTGTCAACATTTTATTTCTATAGAAAAATTTTGGCAACATTTTATTTCTATAGAAAATGTTATCAAAAATTTATTTTAATGGAAAATTTTATCAAAATTTTGTTTCTATAGAAAATTTTGTTAAAATACTATTTCTTAAGAAAATTTTGTTAAAATTCTATTTCTATAGAATATTTTGTCAATTTTTTTTTTCTATAGAAAAATCTGGGCAAAATTTTATTTCTATAGAAAACTTTGGCAAAATTTTAATTCTAAAGAAAATTTTGGCAAAATTTTATTTCTATAGAAAATTTTGCAAAATTTTATTTCTTTAGAAAATTTTGTCCAAATTTTATTTCGATAGAAAATTTGGGCAAAATTTTATTTCTATAGAAAATTTTTGCAAAATTTTATTTCTATAGAAAATTTTGGCAAAATTTTAATTCTAAAGAAAATTGTGGCAAAATTTTATTTCTATAGAAAATTTTGTCCAAATTTTATTTCGATAGAAAATTTTGTCAAAATTTTATTGCTATAGAAGATTTGCCAAGTTTTTAATTCTATAGAAAATTTTGTCAATATTTCATTTCTATATATAAAAAATTCAAGTACCTCTTAGTTGACGAGGGAGATTTTTGCAAAATCTGCCAAAACATCAAGAAACAGTAAAAAAATCTATCTATCATTACCAACTGTGATTGTATGTGATGGTTATGTAGAGAAAATTGAAATTTAAGAAAACTTGAAATTTATTGTTATTTTCTTTAGATAATCTATAAATCAATTTTTTACAACATAAGTCAAAAAAAATTTTGAACTCTACATTTCACTAAAGCCAATTTAACTTTATGTTAGTTCATGTAATTATTATGTTTGGAGAAAGTTTCCTTTACTCTAATAATTTTTTGCGTACGTTAGTTAAATTAACTAAAAAACTTGGAAAAAATATACACAAATTAAGCATAAAGATTTACTAAATTCGTATTTCTCACAACATAGTTCATTATTTTCTTTAAATGTGTAAATTTTACTATAAATGCGTTCATCATGAACTTCGTATGCCACTAAAGACATTCTTGCAATTTTGAATTCCATTTTTCTTCTTCAAACTACAAAATTTTCTTTAACAAGTGAAAAAAACTTAATTACGTCTAATAAATTTTCTTGAATTTGTCGAAAAAAATATTCAAAATTTTCTAAAATTAACCGAAAGTTTTCTTCCTGGTGGGTTCACTATTTTTCAGTGTAGTCTGCCTGTATTCACCATTTTTGGTACAATTCTACCATCTGTTGCAACCATGATTGTAAATCATGGTTAAGTAGAAGTTTGAAATCGAAGTAAACTTTAAATTTCTTTTTACAACATAAGCCTATTATATCTTTATTCACTGAAAACTAAAATATATTATTATATTAAAAAAAAATAATAATCACCTTTATTTTCGAAATATTCCAATTTAGTAGATTTGCTTGTCGCCAAAAATGTTATCGTTCCAGAGAATATTTTTAATACTGTTTAGTTAAATTTTTGGTTAAAGTTTTTTGTTTTTTTTTTTTTTTTTAGAAAATGTATAACTTCTTCGATTTCACAAATTTTATAACATCCTAATTAAATAAAAAAAAATTATCATAGCTAAATTGAAACACATTTTATTTTATTTTATTACATAAAATATAAAAAAGATAAATAAAACAAAGTACATGTCAATTAAAACACATATTTTTGCATTTATTATGTTTTTTGTATTTAATTATATTTTTTTAATATTATTAATTTAAATTATTATATTAACCAATATTATTTTTTTTTATTTTCTATATATAATAATATCCACTATACAGTTGATTTTGCATTTATAACAATATTCTAGTATTTATTATTATATAGTTTTGTATTAGTTAAAACATCTAATATTGGGAAGCAATACTTTGTGCACTGTAAACCAATATTATTCACGTATGTTATAATTATATATCTGTTTTAATATTAAAAACAAAAATTAACATATTCAAATATATTCCATAAATTGTGTTATTTCATAAATTGAAGTAGGGACTTCCACTTTGTTGATATTTTATACATTCATATATTCTTATATCATTTCCACATAATAATTTTTCAACATCCCTTTCGGCACTATTATTTTGTTTTTCTTGTACTTATTTTTTTGTTTTGAAATAATTCACACCTTGTAGTACATTTGCTTTTTGTGTTTTTTTTTTCGCTCTTCATACAACATTCACTACATACACACACAATAAATTTTGCTTGGCTAAACTGAAAATTTCAATTCATGATTTCCAATATAATTTTTTTTTTGAGGGAGAGAAAACGCTCCTTTGTGAATTTTCTTGTGGTGTTATTTGCATTTGCCATTAAACAATTCTGTAATTTTTCTTTTTTTGTTTTTTTGTTACACATACACGTTTTCGTACGCCGATAGATAGGTAGTCAGTTGTTTTGTGTTTTTCTTTTTTTCGGCAATAATACTCAAATTCCTTTTTGGTAAAATTTTCTATACGCTTTCATTTGCCAAGAGTTAACATAAAACAGAAAGACAAAAACACACTTCTTCACTTCATCTATTTTGCGACCGTTGTTCCATTCATTTTTCGTTGCTTGTCCGACGTTCGCGACGCGTTAAATGCATCCCAAATGTGTATGGCTCTGCTGACGGTTGCGTTACAACTATCTATGGTAAAACATTTTGGATTTCTCCCTGGTTGCCTTTGGTTTTAGCTGTTACTACCGGTTTTGTTGGTGGATTGGTTCGTTCACTATGTCTCTCTCCCTCTCTTGGTTTGTTCAGTCCAGTTGGTATTTGCTAATATTCCCAAGTTTTCTCCCCTTTTAGTTTGTGAATGCAGGCGCAAAATAAACACATGGTATGTACAGTGAAGGACAAAGTGGTACATACAACAAGCACATTTAAAGAATCCACTATGAAGGAAAATGTACACACAAAAATATATGTAATTGATTTATTTTATACAAAAAGTTACCAATCATAAATAAATACTGGTTTTGGATGATTAAAGGCCTGGTTCTGTTTTTAAACAAGTGAGGAAAGCCTAAAGTCGGGCGGGGCCGACTATATTATACCCTGCACCACTTTGTAGATCTAAATTTTCGATACCATATCACATCCGTCAAATGTGTTCGGGGCTATATATAAAGGTTTGTCCCAAATACATACATTTAAATATCACTCGATTTGGACAAATTTTGATAGACTTTTACAAAATCTATAGACTCAAAAATTAAGGTGGCTAATGCACTAAGGTCGAACAAAATTTTAGTAAAAAATAGGGAAAACATTTAAATCTGAAGCAATTTTAAGGAAACTTCGCAAAAGTTTATTTATGATTTATCGCTCGATATATATATATTAGAAGTTTGGAAAAATTAGAGTCATTTTTACAACTTTTCGACTACGCAGTGGCGATTTAACAAGGAAAATATTGGTATTTTGACTATTTTTGTCGAAATCAGAAAAACATATATATGGGAGCTATATCTAAATCTGAACCGATGTCAACCAAATTTGCACGCATAGCTACAATACTAATTCTACTCCCTGTGCAAAATTTCAACTAAATCGGAGCAAAAAAATTGGCCTCTGTGGTCATATGAGTGTAAATCGGACGAAAGCTATATAAGGGAGCTATATCTAAATCTGAACCGATTTGGCTGATATTTTGCAAGTTTTTCGAGACTCATAAAATATTCGGATATACGGAATTTGAGGAAGATCGGTTGATATACACGCCAATTATGACCAGATCGGTGAAAAATATATATGGCAGCTATATCTTAATTTGAACCGATTTTTTCCAAAATCAATAGGGATCGTCTTTCAGCCGAAACAGTACCCTATACCAAATTTTAGGACAATCGGACTAAAACTGCGAGCTGTACTTTGCACACAAAAATACACCAACAGACAGACGGACAGACAGACAGACAGACGGACGGACAGACAGACAACCAGACAGACAGAGAGACAGACGGACATCGCTAAATCGACTCAGAATTTAATTCTAAGACGATCGGTATACTAAACGATGGGTCTCAGACTTTTCCCTCTTGGCGTTACATACAAATGCACAAACTTATTATACCCTGTACCACAGTAGTGGTGAAGGGTATAAAAAGTAACATAGCTGATAAGTCCCCGGTCTGACACATAAATGGCGTCGCTAGTATTAAAGGCATATTATTTTTATACAGTACCAACCTTCAAATGATTCGTGTCAAAATTTGACGTCTTTAAGTCAATTAGCTTGTGAGATAGAGAGTCTTTTGTGAAGCAACTTTTGTTATTGTGAACAAAAATGGAAAAAAGGAATTACGTGTTTTAATAAAATACTGTTTTCTGAAGGGAAAAAATACGGTGGAAGCAAAAACTTGGCTTGATAATGAGTTTCCGGACTCTGCCCCAGGGAAATGAACAATAGTTGATTGGTACACACAAAAAATTTTTTTCTGATTCAATCACGAAATTAATTGATCCAATTAATTTTTAATTGGAATGTCTTCAATCACAGAAATGATAGTATCAATTAAAAAACTAATTGAAGGTCAATTAAAAAGCTAATTGATCCAATTAAAAAATTAATTGATACTATTATTTTTGTGATTGATTTTTGTTTCAATTAAAAAATTTGTTGAATCAATTAAGTTTTTAATTGAATATTTTTTAAAACTCAATTAAAATTTTAATTGGAAAATTTTTCGTGAAATTTTTGTGTGTGTATGCAAAATTGAAGCGTGGTGAAATGAGCACGGAGGACGGTGAACGCAGTGGACGCCCGAAAGAGGTGGTTACCGACGAAAACATCAAAAAAAAAATCCACAAAATGATTTTGAATGACCGTAAAATGAAGTTGATCGAGATAGAAGAGGCCTTAAAGATATCAAAGGAACGTGTTGGTCATATCATTCATCAATATTTGGATATGCGGAAGCTCTGTGCAAAATGGTTGCCGCGCGTGCTAACATTTGATCAAAAACAACAACGTGTTGATGATTCTGAGCGGTGTTTGCAGCTGTTAACTCGTAATACACCCGAGTTTTTCCGTCGATATGTGACAATGGATGAAACATGGCTCCATCACTACACTCCTGAGTCCAATCGACAGTCGGCTGAGTGGACAGCGACCGGTGAACCGTCTCCGAAGCGTGGAAAGACTCAAAAGTCCGCTGGCAAAGTAATGGCCTCTGTTTTTTGGGATGCGCATGGAATAATTTTTATCGATTATCTTGAGAACGGAAAAACCATCAACAGTAACTATTATATGGCGTTATTGGAGCGTTTGAAGATCGAAATCGCGGCAAAACGGCCCCATATGAAGAAGAAAAAAGTATTGTTCCACCAAGACAACGCACCGTTCCACAAGTCATTGAGAACGATGGCAAAAATTCATGAATTGGGCTTCGAATTGCTTCCTCACCCACCGTATTCTCCAGATCTGGCCCCCAGCGACTTTTTCTTGTTCTCAGACCTCAAAAGGATGCTTGCAGGGGAAAAATTTGGCTGCAATGAAGAGGTGATCGCCGAATCTGAGGCCTATTTTAAGGCAAGACCGAAGGAGTACTACCAAAATTGTATCAAAAAATTGGAGGGTCGTTATAATCGTTTTATCCCTCTTGAAGGGAACTATATTGAATAATAAAAACGAATTTTGACAAAAAAAATGTGTTTTTCTTTGTTAGACCAGGGGTTATCAACCAACCTGTTATAATGGCCTAATAACCTTAATGAAAAACAAACGTACCAATAAACTATCACGAACACGTTGATTTTTTGCACTTAAAATGAATTTCGCGAATAATATCAACTTCTCATCGTCCACTTTAACCGAAAACAAGACAATAGTTTTTTTTTTGTTTAATGGAATATATTTTTACGATAATCACATTTTTCTTAATTTTTATACCCTCCGCCATAGGATGGAGGTTATATTAACTTTGTCATTCCGTTTGTAACACTTCGAAATATTGGTCTAAGACCCCATAGAGTATATATATTCAGGGTCGTGGTGAAATTCTGAGTCGATCTAGCTATATCCGTCCGACTGTGGAAATCACGCTAAACTCCCAACGAAACAAGCTATCGCCTTGAAAAGTAGTTGTTATTGCTGTAGGTCGGATGGTATTGCAAATGGGCCATATCGGACCACGTTTGCATATAGCCCCCATATGAACCGGCCACCCGAGTTGACTTGCGGATCCTCTTGGAGAGGAAATTTCATCCGATCCAGTTCGAATTTGGTACGTGGTGTAATTATATGAGCTCTAATACCCATGCAAAAATTGGTCCATATCGGTCCATAATTATATATAGCTCCCATATAAACCGATCCGCAGATTTGACCTCCGGAGCTTCTTGGAGGAGTAAATTTCGTCCGATTCGGTTAAAATTTTGTACATTATATCAGTATATGGTCTTTAATAACCATGCAAAAATTAGCCCATATCGGTCCATAATTATATATAGAGCCCATATAAACCGATTCCCCGATTTTGCTTTCGGAGCCTCTTGGAGGAGCAAGTTTCATCCGATTCGGTTAAAATTTTGTACTTTATTTTAGTATATGGTCGCTAAAAACCATGCGAAAATTGACCCATATCGGACCATAATTATATATAGCACCAATATAAACCAATCGCCAGATTTGACCTCCGGAGCCTCTTGGAGGAGCAAATTTATATATATCCCCATATAAATCGATCCGCAGACTTAACCTCGGAAGCCTCTTGGAAGGACAAATTTCTTACAGGTGCAAATTTCACCCTATTCGGCTGAAATTTGGTACGTTGTGTTAGTATATTGTTGCTAACAACCATTCCAAAAGTGGTCCATATCGATCAATAGTTATATATAGCGCCCAGATAAACCGATCCCCAGATTTTACTTCTTCCTGGATAAGTAAATTGCATTTGGTCTTGCTAAAATTTGGTACTAATCACAAATATTGGACCCTATAGGTTCATACTTGTGTATAGCCCCCATATAAACCGACCCCCTTATTTCACATCTGTCTTTCTTTTACCGCGCAAAAACTCATACCGGTCAAGAACTGATTTATATAAGTTTTTAATCTGCCTTTTTTACCTAATATATACCCCGTATTAGGGTTGCCAAATTCAAATGGCCTATTGTCTGGAATTTTGAAAAATGTTGGCTGGATTAAAAAAATAAAAAAAAAAAAAAACAAGTATATACCATAGATTGCGTAGAAACTTCTACGAAAGACTCTCGTCCACAAACGATTTGCTTGGGTTGTGGTATCTTAAAACGTCTTAACATCGTTTTCTAAATTGTGAGTTAGTCCATACGTGGTATATATTACACAAAAAAGGTATGTTAGGTACGTCTACAAATAATTACGAATACATATGGACTTTTGCACGGTACGTAGAGAGCCAGAATTGAAATATAGGGGTCGCTTATATGGCGGCTATATACAATAATGAACTTGATATGGACCAATTTTTGTGTGATTGGGGATCGATTTATCTGAGGGCTATATATAACTATAGACCGATATGGACATAGTTAGACATGATTGTTAACGGCCATATACTAGCACAATGTACCAAATTTCAACTGAGTCGTATGAAATTTGCTCCTCCAAGAGGCTCCAAAGCCAAACCCCGGGATCGGTTTATATGGGGGCTATATATGATTATTATTATATGATCCGCAAGCTAAATTTGGGGGTCCGTTTATATGGTGGCTATACGTAAAAGTGGACCGATATGGTCCATTTGCAATACCATCCGACCTACATCAATAACAACTACTTGTGCCAAGTTTCAAGTCGATAGCTTGTTTCGTTCGGAAGTTAGCGTGATTTCAACAGACGGACGGATTTTTATTACTTAAAATATTTATAGAATCCCGAAAAAATTCCAAACAGCTGACCCGCAACGGTACCCTTACGAGCCGTTTTTGGGTGGATAACCAGGCCTTAAGAAGGTATACGTAACAATTTTGAAATGTTTTATATTACAAACTAGCGTAACCTGGTGCGCTTCGCTGCGCCTTTCGCATTTGTAGGAACATTTTGCGTTAACCATATCTTCGAGCTGGAAACAAATTCGAAAAGATTTGAACTCCTTTAAAGAGTACGGTCAGGAAAAGCCTGCCACAAACACAGAGCAGAGGGTGTTCTTTTCCACCAATTTTTTATAATTATCTTCTGTATTGTACGTACTTACAGCAGGTCTCCCTGTGCCCTTTTATTTTTCCCGGCCAAATATTAAAAAATCAGGTACCCCATATAAATTTCATAAATATAACATTAAACAAGTCGGGCAAAAAGCAGGTCCACTCCAATTATCGAAGTAGCGGTTCTTTGTTTAAACACCCGTTAAACCTTCTTTGAAGATTTCAATGAAATCGGATAATTTTGGTCGAATTTTAAAAACGTCAGGCAAGGAGGAGTTCATCGTTGTCCGGTTTCTCGTTCCTCAAGATTTGGCCAAGACTTTACAGGAATATGTTTGTTTTCATTTATAATTTTGATTATTTAAGGAAAAGTAACTGCGAAAATAAAGTGACCAAAGACAATACACGCGTGTTGTCTTTGCCCACCTTAACTCAAAATTTACCTATGTATGAATACTTTTGTCCGTCACGGTAAGTACAAGTGCCGACTCCACACAAATAGAGTCGGCGAATGAGAGGAACAAAACGAGTAGCATAAAATAAAGTGTACGAGAGACTTAACGAAATTTTATATCGACGGAAATGCTCGACTCAAACATGAGCAAGAGACAGACATCAAACATGTTGCAACCGCGATATTTATCAAAAAATAAATAAAATAAAAAGTATGACAAAATGTGCAAGAGACAGAAAGAAATTTTATGTAGACGCCAAAGTATACTTCAAACACGAGCAAAAGGCATTTCACAGACAATATCATAACAGTAGTACTCACAGAAAAATAAAATAAAATTGAATGAAGTGATATGAGGGGGAGAAATAATGAAATTTAACATAGATTGAGAAAGAGGCATATCGCAGAAATTAAACAGGCATGAAACATGAATTTTAGTATGATGAGAGGAACAAAACGCGTCGTATGAAATAACATGTTTGAGAGACACAACGAAATTTTAGATAGACTGCAATGTTCGGCTCAAACATGAGGAAGATATACATCAAACATGTTGCAACATTAGTATTTAACGAAAATTGAAAAAATTGATATTGTCTATCAATACACTAGAGAGCGGATATAAGAAATAAAACTTTTTTATATGCGTTGGGTTTTTTTCTTATAAAAAATATAATTTAAATTAATTCCAAAAAAGATGGTAAATCCTTAAAATAAGTTTTAGCCTATATTGGAAGCTTTATTATCTTAAATCCAAATATTCAATATTTCAGTTAATTAAAGGAAGGACTTTAACGGAGAGACACAAATTTCAAACATTTGTGTCCTAAATTTAATAAAAAAAATTAATAAAATTTATATTAATTAAATTTTTTTTATTTTATTTAACATTTTCTTATTTTCAAGAAATTTGTTCTTAATACTTTGTAAATTGCGCATCATAAAATTTAGGTTGCGTAATCTTTGATATCACGTAAATATTTTTTTCCGTATATGAAGCACAACTTATTACTTATAATATAAGAAAAAGGTACTTCGTTCCGTTAGTTATTCTGTTTTTCATAAGATTTAAAATAACATAATACAAAGATTCTAGAACTAAAATTGTGACAAAATTTTCTAAAGAAATAAAATTTTGACAAAAATTTCTATAGGAATACAATTTTGACAACATTTTTTATAGAAATAAATTTTGACAAAATTTACTGGAGAAATAAATTTAGAAATAGAAATAAAATTTTGGCAAATTTTTGTATAGAAACAAAATTTTGACAAAGTTTTCTATAGAAATAAAATTTTGACAAAGTTTTCTATAGAAATATAATTTTGAAAAATTTTCTATAGAAATAAAATTTTGACAATCTAGTGTATAGAAAATTTTTTTTTTTGTTAATTTTCTATAGAAGTAAAATTTGGACAAAATGTTCTATAGAGATAAAAAATATATATTCTTCTCCAAGAAATAGGTACTTAAAATTTCAATAGAATTAAAATTATGACAAAATTTGCTATAAAAATAAAATTGTGACAAAATTTTCTATAGAAATAAAATCGTGACACAATTTTCTATAGAAATAAAATTTTGACAAATTTTTCTATAGAAACAAAACTTTGATAAAATATTCTATAGAAATAAATTTTTGAGAAATAAAATTTTGAGATAATTTTCTACAGAAATAAAATTTTGCAAAATTTTCTATAGAAATAAAATTTTGACAAAATTTTCTATAGAAATAAAAAAGAAATATTCCTCTACAACTAAGAGGTACTTAAAATTTCTGTAGAAATAAAATTGTGACAAAATTTTCTATAGAAATAAAATTATGACAAAATTTTCTATAGAAATAAAATTTGGACAAATTTTTCTATAGAAATAAAATTTTGACAAATTTTTCTATAGAAATAAAATTTTGATAAAATATTCTATAGAAATAAAATTTTGAGATAATTTTCTACAGAAATAAAATTTTGAAAAATTAATTAAATAAAATTTTGCAAAATTTTCTAAAGAAATAAAATTTTGCACAATTTTCTATATATATAACATTTCTATATATATAACATTTTGACAAAATTTTTCTACAGAAATACAATGTTGACAAAGTTTTCTATATACATAAAATTTTGACAAAGTTTTCCATAGAAATAAAATTTTGTATAGAAACAAAATTTATTGAGAAAATTTTCTATAGAAAAAAATATTTGAGAAAATATTCTATAGAAAGAAAATATTGACAAAATTTTGAAAAATTTCTATAGAGATAAAATTTTGAAAAATTTTCTACAGAAATAACATTTTATTGTTTTTGAATTCAGCTAGCTTAACCAACAGAGGAAAAGAGTGTTTGACAAATTAATTTGGGCAAAGCCCTATAAACTACAAGATGGTTGGATGGACGCACGTTACGGAATTACCACATTCCTCATCAGCATCCTCTACTTGCAGCAAAGCTATCAACCAATTATCAGAATAAATACAGGCAGTTTGAAAAATTTCTATAGAAATAAAATTTTGACAAAATTTCCTATTGAAATAATATTTTGACAAATTTTCTATAGAAATAAAATTTTGACAAAATTTTCTATAGAAATAAAAAGGAAATATTCCTCTCCAACTAAGAGGTACCTAAAATTTCTGTAGAAATAAAATTGTGACAAAATTTTCTATAGAAATAAAATTTTAACAAATTTTTCTATACAAATAAAGTTTTGATAAAATATTCTATAGAAATAAAATTTTAAGAATATTTTCTATATATAAAATTTTGAGATAATTTTCTACAGACTGCTGATGAGGAATGTGGTAATTCCGAAACGTGCGTCCATCCAACCATCGTACAGTCTATAGGGGTTTGCCCAAATAAATTTGACAAAAATTCTTTTCCTCTGTAGGTTAAGCTACACTTGTAGTTTAGTCAATGCATGGTTTTATGCTGAAATCAAAAACAACAAAATGATTGAAGAATAAACCAACAATAACAACAAAAAAAAGAGTGAAATAAAATTTTGACAAAATTTTCTATAGAAATAATATTTTGACAAAATTTTCTACTGAAATAAAATTTTGACAAAATTTACTATAGAAATAAAAAAAAAAAAATATTCCTCTCCAACTAAGTGGTACTTAAAATTTCCATAGAAAAAAAAATAGTGACAAAATTTTCTATATAAATAATATTGTGACAAAATTTTCAATAGAAATGAAATTGTGACAAAAGTTTGGCAAATTTTCCTATAGAAATAAAATTTTGACAAAATTTCTATAGAAATAATATTTTGACAAAATTTTCTATAGAAATAAAATTTTGCCAAAACTTCTTATAGAAATAAAAATAAATATTCCTCTCCAACTAAGAGGTACTTAAAATTTCTGTAGAAATAAAATTGTGACAAAATTTTCTATAGAAATAAAATTGTGACAAAATTTTCTATAAAAATAAAATTGTGACAAATTTTTCTATAGATATACAAATTTGACAAAGTTTTCTATAGAAATAAAATTTTGAGAAAATTTTCGATAGCAACAAATTTTTTTAGAAAATTTTCTATAGTAATAAATATTTGAGAAATTTTTGTATAGAAATAAAATTTTGAAAAAAAAAATAAAATATAATATTGGGACAAAATTTTGTCTAGGTATTAAATTTTGGGAAAATTTTTTATAGAAATAAAATTTTGAGATAATTTTATACAGAAATAAAATTTTGCACAATTTTCTATAGAAATAAAATTTTTACAAAATTTTCTATAAAAAAAAACTGTTGGCAAATTTTTCTATAGATATACAAATTTGACAAAGTTTTCTATAGAAATAAAATTTTGAGAAAATTTTCGATAGCAACAAATTTTTTTAGAAAATTTTCGATAGTAATAAATATTTGAGAAATTTTTGTATAGAAATAAAATTTTGAAAAAAAAAATTCTATAGAAATAAAATTTTGACACAATTTTCTATAGAAATAAAATTTTGATAAAATTTGCTATAGAAAAAAAATTTTTTGGTAAATTTTCAGGAGCCTCTTGGAATATATATAATATTTACGTGATATTAAATATTATGCAACCTAAATTTTAGGATGCGCAATTTACAAAATATTAAGGACAAATTTCTTTAAAATAATAAGATGTTAATTGAAATAAAGTTTATAATCTATGCCTCAAACAAACAAAAAAAAAGAAACAAAAAAAAAAAACAACAACATTTTTATTATCCTTTTTTATTTATTATTTCCTTAAAGTAAATAAAACACATTTTTGATTTAAAGAAATCGTCCTTAAATTAACTGAAATATTGAATCGTTAGATTTAAGAAAAAAGCATCAAATATAGGCTAATACTTATATTGAGGAGTTAGCATTTTTGCTTTAAAGTTTTTTTTTTTTTTTTGAATTAAGGCCAAATTTTTATTTTGAAGTATTCGATATAATTATACCCTGCGCCACACTGTGGAACAGGGTATTATAAGTTAGTGCATATGTTTGCAACACCTAGAAGGAGACGAGATAGACACATGGTGTCTTTGGCAAAAATGCTCAGGGTGGACTCCTGAGTCAATATAGCCATGTCCGTCTATCCGTCTGTCCGTGAACACATTTTTGTAATCAAAGTCTAGGTCGCAGTTTTAGTCCAATCGACTTCAGATTTGGCACAAGTATGTGTTTTGGCTCAGAATACATCGGATGAAATCGGTTCAGATTTAGATATAGCTCCCATATATATATATATATATATATATATATATATATATATATATATATATATATATATATATATATATATATATATATATATATATATATATATATATATATATATATATATATATATATATATATATATATATATATATATATATATATATAAATATATATATATATATATTTATATATATATATATATATATATATATACATATATATATATATATATATATATATATATATATATATATATATATATATATATATATATATATATATATATATATTTGGCTCAGAATACATCGGATGAAATCGGTTCAGATTTAGATATAGCTCCCATATATATATATATATATATATATATATATATATATATATATATATATATATATATATATATATATATATATATATATATATATATATATATATATATATATATATATATATATATATATATATATATATATATATATATATATATATATATATATATATATATATATATATATATATATATAT